>NC_064849.1:59651453-60016453 GCF_024139225.1 Suncus etruscus
TGATTATAAATTGCAGCTTCACATAAAGGGGAGCTGATGAACTACAGAATGATAGAAAGGATCGGGAAAGAAACAGCAACATCTGCACAGAACCACAAGAAATCTGACTCTATGAAAAGCCAGAATATTCCCGGTGAATAGGGAAACCTGGTCAGCAGAGAGGTCAGCCAGATGGCTAACATCTTAGACCTAGAGCAGCTCTCCAACCGTTAATTCTGAATATTCAAAGATGCTCTTCTTTCTGAATTGAAGAGAAACATCTTTCATTCACATTTTTTTTTCTCAAAGCCAACGGCATTATGAAGGTAGCTCCTGTGACTTAGTCTGCCTTGTTCCCAGGGTATTTGAGAAACCTTTTCCTTAAAATAGACTTGCATAGTAGCTGGTGCTCCTGGTAAATGCTAGAGGTGCCATTTCAATAGGAGGTAAGAGCCTTCACACTTTGTGAGCTTGCTTTCATCTCACCCCCTGTTCTCACTTTATTCTCTAATCCACGGCCTCCAGAAACATATCCAGGTGTTTCTTAAACTATTTGAATCGTCTTCTGTAGTAATTTATTCCATATGTTTATTGCTCTGTGTGTGAAATAATTTCATCAAGTTCTTTTTTTTTCCTTTTGTCGCTGCATTCAAATCAGCCAGCAGTAGATTCCCGATCTATGAGTAACACTTTTAAAAACACCAACTTCCTTGCTGAGGGAAGCCAAGGGATGTTGTAGCACATGAACAGAACAAGCAGAAAAGAACAACAAGCAATTGGGACTTGATGACATTAGTTGAAGAGGAAAAGCAAATTTCAGGAATACCTAGCAGGGGTTGGAGGAGCAGCTCTGCTCAAGTTCTTACTCTATTTTGCATTTCCCCAGGGTGTCAATTTTATGAAACAAAGTGACGGGATGATTTCTATCACTTGAGAAGCTGTGTTAAAAAAATTTGATGCACTGGCAACAGCAAAAATTGTTATGGTAGAAATCAAATTGGTGCTTCCTTGCTGGAAATGAAAGAAGTACTAGTGCCTGTCAGTTTATTTCTGAGATCAGCTTTTCAAATTTTAATTTGAGAGGGTGGGAGGAGGTTTAATGGAAATCTGTTGGAAGAGGGCTATATTTTAAACTTGATTTTATAGATGTCTCTATGTTCAGAAGAAAATTATTCTTTATACTTAGGAGTGAAAGCACTGTCAGTTCTAAATCTATTAATGGGGGGGTAATAAAAGAAGAAAAGGAGGCTTCAGTGTATACCAAATGATGGACTCTGTAATTTGTAAATAAAACTGTTATTCCTAAATTTGTGAGCTGCCTATACTATACTGTAACATAAAGAGCCATAAATTATTTGCCTTTTAAAATTATCAAAACTATTTTTAAATGTTTCTATTGATGGCATATTCTCTATGTAAAGTTAAAATTTCCTAAGACACATTTTACATGACTTTTTCACCAAGAGGAAAATCTCGCCCAAATAGTTGTCATTGTGATTTTGTCTACTGCACCTCTACTCCAAGAACAAAAAGTGATCATGAGACAAAGAACAAGAGAACATTATTAAAATAATTCTCAGGTGCCAGCACACAAAAACTCAGAATATATACACTGTTAGCAATTAAAAATTATGATTACTGTGACATCTATAAATAATCTGTTGAGCATTAGTAGGAACCCTGTTCATTATTGCCCATATATTATTTCACTCTAGTCCTGTAATATCTCTAAATTTATTTCAATTTCCAGTGGAATTCATTTCCATTTCACAGATTGGAAAGCTAAGGCACAAAATAAAATAGCTAGTAAGTGGCCAAACGGGTATTCTAATACAAGTCCATCTGCATTTAAAACTTAAATTTGTACTCCTTTTAACTTTCACTCAGATATAATAGAATGATATTATTTTGGAGGTAATATTTATTGTTTAAATAACTGAATATGGCTCATAACTTTCTTAAAATGTTCCTTTGAGGCTGAAATTTTCTATACTTGGTGTCCATCCAACTGTGTGGTAGCAGGAGGCAAAGAAAATACAGCAAGTTCTGGTAGAGGCAGGAACAGATTTTCAGATTCTGTTTGGATTTTGAGACAGGCTGGAGCCTGGACCGGAATCCAAAGCCTGTTTAAACAGAGTTGTCTCTTCCAAACAGCATGAAGTAAGCATTTCCATAGAAACCTAACTCAAGCACAAAACTTGACCTGAACTAACTAAATTAAATAAATAAATAGACACAGCTGATGCTTATCTCTTGGTCCATGATGATATCTGGATGACATACTTGGTTAGGTGATTTGCTTCAACTTCTCAGCAACAGGATAGAGCTTTTCCAGCAATGTTAACTTTCATGTATTTAACTATTACGGGTTCTCATGTTTCTCATTGTTTTGTTCATACATCATACGAAGGCTTTCAGTCAGTAATGACATCTATACTGCAAAGTCTATGTATAGTATTTTATGTATTACTTACCAAGAAAGAGTGCTCTTCTCTTATTTCTCTTCTTTACCATCTTCATCCTTGACACCTTGTTCTAAGATTATTGTTGGTTGAGAAATATTCATGTGTCTTTGTCCATATTCTGACCTAATTTAGGATGTAGCACACCCAAAGATAAGACTCGTGAAAGGACTTAAAGGTCCTATGCACTCGGGTATTCATAAAAGAATAAAATAGATCATTGAGATCTCAATCCCTCCCATGCAATTTCTGTAGAATGTGACTCTCCTTTTTTTGCCTTGTGGGCAAGAAGTATGGATTTGCCTTCTCATACTATCCCTGTTCTAGTTTCCTCAACTTTTCTATTAAGAGCTCAGGATTACTCTAAAGAATTATGTTGAATGTACTGAATTATGTTCTAACTTCAACAATATCTACCTTCTTGCTGATCAGTTTTTTTCCTTCCTGTCCATTGTCAAGTAATGATTCTGCTAAGTCAATCTCTCTGTCTTTTATACACAGACCATTATTCTCTAATGATTCTGATATTTCTGAGGCACAACTTGTTCAACTTTGTGCCTAGTATATAATATAAAAAATAATTCCATAAACATGGCCTACTAAGCTAATACTGATCTTTCATTTTTAAACTAACAGCTAGTAAAGAATAAAATAATTTTCCCAAATATTTAAGAGATTCATAAGTGAGGCCAGAGCACTAGTGCAGAGGTAGGGCATTTTGCCTTTCACACAGCTGATCTAGGACAGAATTTGGTTCAATCCCAGGAGTCCTATATGGTCCCCTAAGCCAGGAGCAATTTCTGAGAGCATAGCCAGGGGTAACCCCTGAGCGTTACCAGGTGTAGGTCAACTGCCCCCAAGAGAGGTTAATAAGTAAGTTTATATTAGTGTGCTTTGAAAATACTACTATTCTTTATTAGAGGAATTATTTTAAATATAATTATTGTTTATTATTTCAAGACATTTACATTGATCATATACAATATATCTATCTCTATTTAGGAATAACAAAATTAGAAAGATGTTAAATGATATATAGAAAATAAAATATATCTATCTCTATTTAGGAATAACAAAATTAGAAAGATGTTAAATGATATATAGAAAATAAAATATATCTATCTCTATTTAGGAATAACAAAATTAGAAAGATGTTAAATGATATATAGAAAATAAATACAAGTATACACTAGTAAAAATGCAGGAGGGTGATGTTATTTAAGGATAGAGAGTACAGAGATGAGGGGAGGAAGTTCAGTTAATACTTAACATAGGGTGGACAAAGTAAGACTTTCTAAAGAGAAGTTGATAGGGAAGTTAGTCACACATATTCCAGGCAGAAAGAATATTTTAATTGAAAAAGTATCTGTTATGTTTCATAAAAAATAAAAGATACTCAGTATTGATGGATATTCCTTGGCTAAGGGAGAGCAGCTGATGGCATGACAGAAAAGTATAGGGAAAAGGATATTTTACAAGTTGGTGAAAATATCAAGGACTTTGATATGTAACCTGAGTGAAATGAAAGGTCATTATAAAGTCTATCTAAATGATATGGAGTAAGTTTATTTATTGAAAAGGTAAATCTAATATGCTTTTTCAAGAAGAGATCATGAGAATGGTATAATTGACAAAAATAATTAGAAGAGAAAAGATGGTGACTTATTAGAAAGAGTGGTATCAGAAAGAGAAAAGGCAGGGTTTTAAATATATTCCAGAATTTTTGATATTATATTGATAAATCTTGTAAATATAATAAAATTCTATCATCTATCATGTTGTCATTGATAATGAGCTTTGACTTATAATTAATAGTTAAAAAACATAACTTGGAGAGATATTTCTTTAATGTGTAGATATCACTTGTAAGGAAAGTAAGATTAATCCTGAGAAAAAAGTATCTTTAGGGTTTGGAATAAAATACACATAAATATACATTTTGTTTATACATGAATATCCATAATATTTTCACATGCGTTTTTATGTATATATCCATACATTTCAAAGAATGTAATCACATAAATGTATACTCTTTCCAAGTTAAAAGGGTTAAGTGAAATAATTGACACATGGAATTTGTTTTATTATCGTTTGGGTTTTGCGAGTAATTATTTGTTAAGTGGAAATAAATGAAACAAAATTACTAGATTTCTGAGCACTGACAAGTTGATTTTGTTTTTACTCCAATTAATATTGCCTGCTCTGCAAGATCTTAAAGTTTATTCCCAACAATTTAAGAATAAGATGGGATCATTTAAATAGAAAATGGGCAAATAAACCAAAGAGGATTAGCCCCTGAGAAGTAGAAGAGTGTATACTCTCAGGCACAGAATTCTATTCAAGAATGCCTAATGCATATAGGGCAAGGTGGACCTGAAATGAACCTGACCTCTTTGTCAATGAATTATAAGGTGCTTGTAGGTGCATATTTGCTGAGACTGGCTACCAGAATATGATTTGTTTAAAAAATTTCTTATCTAAGGAGACCT
Organism: Suncus etruscus; assembly: GCF_024139225.1. Taxonomy (NCBI): domain Eukaryota; kingdom Metazoa; phylum Chordata; class Mammalia; order Eulipotyphla; family Soricidae; genus Suncus; species Suncus etruscus. The sequence continues at coordinate 59,656,384 of NC_064849.1, forward strand.
GAGTTAACCTCAGGGGTGGGAACTGCTCTCTGAAACCAGGCAGAAATTGAGTGTTTGACAAATTTGTAGTAGTTTGATTATTAAAATCTCTAGTCATGGATAATAATGCAAAGCTCCTTGGAGGCAACACAATGAAAAGCTATCAAAATAATATTTGCTTTCATCTGCTCAGATATAATGCCGAAAGCACCCGCTTGTTTGTGGTTTCTTCCCGGGGTGCACTTTGAATCCCATCAATTTCAGTTCCAGAGAAAGCTCTGTAGAGTAATGTTATGGTGGAGAAAAAAAGCCCAAATTTCTCTTGTCTGATTTAAAAACTGTACCCCACAGTGAGTTTCTCTGTTTGTTAAAATCTCTAATTGGTGTTTTCTCAACTTGCAGCTTGGCTGGTTTCTTTTTATTGATTTCATTTTGGGTTTGTAAGGCAGTATTTGGAGCCCATTCCAGAGTTTGTTTGGAAGCTTATTTTTAATTTTAATGAAAATGCATTTTTTAAAATGTATATTATACCACCCTGCCGATTTTACTCAAATAAACCTGCTACTGTTTTCAGAGATTTCCAACCATTTTAGTGCCCTCAGTTTCATTTGCTAAAGGGACCCCTGTGCTATTCCTGGCAAAATAACAGAATCAAGTAGAAAAATAAATGTTCTTCACTGCTTCTGGAGGCTCTTAGGCAACAAAGAAAAAATATTCACTTAGGAAACTTCCTTCAGGAATAATACATCACAATTCAAAAAGGATAGGGTTCCTGGATTTCAATTTTAAACCGTTTTTTTGTTTCCATAACAGAACACTTTAATCATTCTGAAGAACCCATATCCAGTGCAATCAGTCAAGGAAGAAATTTAATATAAAGTGTTAAATATTAGATATAGATGTATGTGTTCATATTTCAATAAATTTGGCAATTCTGAAATGTTAAGAATAATTTGTCATATTTATTTTTAATTAGGACAGAATAGCTTCAGACCTATTATCTGTAAGAGGTTCAGAGTTCTGAATATTCTATAAGAAATATCTTAAAATATGGTAAATAGGAACAATAAACACTTCATATAGAAAATTTCCTACTGCCTAACTGAATGTATTCTTTGGAGATCAAACCTCATTTTTCTCTTACCATCATGCTGTTAGATCAAGCTTACCCCACAGATTGTGAGAAGAGTGTTATATCTTCTTTTTCCTTCTTTAACATATCCCCCTAAGGCTATCATCATATATTTTAAAAACAAAATCTGATATCTCTCTCTTGGCCTTAAAAATATAAACTTCATACAAATGGAGCTTAACACTCTGTTATAACTATATTTGGTTCAAATTTTTTAGCATAGTAGGTTTTTAATAAAATGTCATAATTTTCTTTAGATATATTTATATATACACATATATGTACATACAGATGTATATATTCTAAAGTTTTCTCATATTAGCTCGTTTACCTTGCTACAACAATGCAGCAGAGTGCCTATAAATATACATACCCTTTTCATGCCTCTGTGAGCTTTTATACAGACAATTCTCTTTTAGGGATGAAGTATGATGTGATTAAAGAATAAAGAATTTTGGAAAAGGAATTCCAGTCCAGTACTTTCAACTATAAATAACCTTACTTTTTCAGCTATAGAATGGTGATAACATCTACTTACTATAAATATTGAACAAGATCAAGTCATGTATATAAACTCACCTAATAGAATTATTTGAAAGTACTAAGGGTTTATATAAATTAAATTCCTTAGTTATAAATGATCTAAATTAAGTGAAACAAACACAAGAAGCAAAGGAAAAGCACTATTATAAGTAAAAGGCAGTGACTAGTGGAAACCAATGAGAAAAGTAAAGTCTGACATTAAGAACTCATGAAATCTGCGGCCGAAGATGTGGTGCAGTGGTAGGGCATTTGCCTTGCACATGGCTGATCCCCTGGAGTCCCATATGGTCCCCAAAGCCAGGAGCGCATAGACAGGAGTAATCCCTGAGCGTCACCGGATGTGACCCCAAAGCAAACAAACAACAACAACAAAAAAAACTTATGAAAGCAGGCACATATACACCATAAAAGACTTTTTTTTCACCTCATACTTCTATTCTCTAGAATATTCTCTATGAAATGTTGTATCTTTTGGGGGTGAGAGGGTCACACCCGGTGGCGCTCAGGGATTACTTCTAGCTCTGCACTCAGAAGGTGCTCCTAGCAGGCTCGGGGAACTATACAGGATGCTGGGATTCGAACCAGGGTCCGTCCTGTGTTGGCTGCGTGCAAGGCAAACGCCTTACCCCTGTGCTATTGCTCCGGCCCAGAAATGTTGTATCTAATTGAGTGCTAAATATTTATGTTATTATTTTTTACTTGGCTTACCATAAGACACAAATTTTACATGCTTCACTCTAGACAACTAAAAACAAATTTCCAGATTATTGAACTAGAAAGTTGATACATAAGTTAAAGTATCTTTGCACTTGGCTGACTCAAGTTTCATCTCCAACACCATATGCAGTCCTCAAAGTACTACAATAGTGATCGCTAAGCACATATGACATTTTGAGATTGAACCTGGGTTGGCTGCATGCAAGACAAATACCCTTAAATACCATTTACTAACACTTCTACCCCCTTAAATCAAGCTTATTTAGATTATATATCAGTATATTCCAATCAAGTAAAAGTATTTGGCTTCAATCTACATACTGTTCATATATGGTCCTTGGTCTGTTACTGCTATGCTTTATGATGATCAATAGACACGTTATTTTAAGAATATTTTGGGGGTGTGGAAAATAATATTTTATTTTAGACTTAAACACATATATAATAGTTTCCAATTTATTAGAGTTCCTGTATCTATTGGATTTCCTATATCTGAAAACTGTTCTTGCTGTTTTAAATCCAGACTAGTGGATTGACGTAACCAAGCTTTAAACAAGAAAAACAATTTGAAAGTCAAGTAACGTTTATTTAAAAGAAACACATAGTAACCTGCTTGTTTTAAAAAAAAAAAACTACATTCTAGTTGCTTTTTATGAGAACTTTTCATATTCTCTAAATTTTGCCATAAATCCTAATGAAATTCTATGATGAAGATAAGTATAAAGCATTGAGTCTATTACTAGGATAACTTTTTCAGTAAGAATTTGAAACTGATAAAATATACTGACATCAGTTTCACATGTGGTTCTTTTCAATGTGTGTCTGTAGAGCTGATTATATTCCCAACATTTTTATACCATTTGAGGAGTCAAGTGACAAATTATTTTAGGAAACATTTTTCAGTTTTGTTTAACAAAATTCAAATGGAAATGATGACTTTTTCTTACAGATATATGACGAAATATACTATGTTGAAGAGAAAGTCCTGGGATGTTGTTAAAAGCTCTACAATACATAGGATATTCCCACCAGAACACCAAGAATCATTCAACTGCAAGGAGTAATAGTATCAAGCTTAGAGAAACTCAGAATTGAGTATAGGATGTGTTGGGATAAATATCCAGGGAAGAAATAGGTCTCTCTCTTTTGTTTCACCAAATCAACTATTAATTTTATTATTTTATATCCTATATATTTCTTACTTTGTTACCTTGTCTCTATCCTACTATGTCTTCGACTAAACTAGTCTTTTATTGTATTTAACTTTACCATAAAGCTATACCCTAACTAATTCTCACTCCACTATTGCCTCTCTCTTCTATTCATATCTTCTAAGACTGAAAGAAGTAGATAGGTTTCAATGGTTCACTATTGCTTATAAAATAAAATGTGACCTTCTTTAACTAGTCATATAAAAACTTCTGTCTGTCATCTAAACCTTACCTTCTTTAAAAATTTATTTGGGGGGGGGGCAAAGTGATATCACAGCGGTAGGGTGTTTGCCTTGTATGCCACCAACTCAGGACAGACATGGCTTCTATTCCAGCATCCCATATGGTCCTTGAGCCTGCCTTCTCAGAGCGATTTCTGAGTGTAGAGCCAGGAGTGACACCTGAGCACTGCCACTTGTGGCCACAAAACAAATCGATAAATAAAAATTATCTTTTCCACATTTTATGCAGAAATTCTTATGGATATTATGGAGAATAAAACTTTTTGGGTTTTTTTTTGGGGGGGGGGGCATACCCGTTTGATGCTCAGGGGTTACTCCTGGCTATGCTCTCAGGAATCGCCTCTGGCTTGGGGGGACTATATGGGATGCCAGGGGATCTAACCACACCGCAGTCCATTCCTTGGCTAGCACTTGCAAGGCATACACCTTACCTCTAGCGCCACCTCCCTGGCCCCGAGAATAAAACTTTTACTATTTGCCTATTCCTTCTGACAAATATATTTCCTTTCTAATAAATATCTTTTTCCATACACAGTCACATGAAAACACAGAAACTAAAGTTATTTTAATGTTGTTTGATGCCATGATTAATTAATTAGCTAATTAAATAATGATTAATAGTATGATTAGCCAGTGTTCTAGAAAAAAGAACAGATTAAGAACAAATGTTTAAATTAAATATTGTTTTCTGGAAAATTTAAGGCATTCTATTCACAGTTTTGATTACACCAAGTTTCTGGTTATTTTAATCTTAATTATTTTATAATACCTTTATTTAAGCACCATGATTGTAAACATGATTGTAGTTGAGCTTAAGTCATAAAAAAAAAACCTTTCACTAATGCAACATTTCCACCATGAATGCCCCCATCTCCTTCTATGATATTAAGCTCACCACAAAGAGAGGTGAGTACAGTTAGAAAAATCACTACAGTAACAACTACCATGACAATGTTAATGAATGAGAGAAGTAGAATGCCTGTCTCAAATACAGGCAAGGGGTGGGGGAGGAAGAAAATAAATTTCTACTCTCATCCATTACCCCTAAAAATCAGGAATATTTTTTTCTGTCATTTGATATCACCCTCTATTGAACTTGTCCTTACAATTTTTACTTTGTTCTTTTGTTTGTTTGTTTGTTACATTGGGGCTTCTCATAAAAGTGCTCAGAGCCCATTCTGACTGAATAGCAGGGTTTACTTCTGCTGGTACTTGAAATAGAACTGGATCTCCAACGTGCAAAGCATGGACTATTCAATCTGTTGAGCTATCTTTTTGACCTACTTTTAGTTCTCATTAAAATTGAAAGTATCTTACTTTTTGGAGAAGGGCTATATTTGTTTATGGCAAAATCTCAAGATATGGTATACAGCATCATACAAAAAATATTTACTAAGTGATTTATTGAATTGGAATCAATAGTGTAAAGAATATAGACAGAAAAGTCAAAGGAATGTACAATCATTAGAAAAACCAACATCTAGGAACCCAATAAGGGCCTCAAGGATCTCATATAAAACTTAAATAAATACTTGTCAGAGTAAGATAATAAGCTTGAAAGAATGACAAATTACAAGTAAAATGAAGACATGATTGTAGAAAAGAAATGGTCAGACATTCCAAATGCCACAGAAAAATATGGAGAGGCCTATAAAACAACTTTGAAATTCAGGAGATTCCTGAAATGGTAAAAAATGTAACTGTGTCCCTAGAACTCTAATTGCTATATATTTAGAAATAAATGAAATTTCACATTGAAATATAATAATAAATTTTCTTTCAATGTAAGAAAGAAAAACTAAAATAAACATAAATGAACTTAAATATCTATCTTTATTTTAATTCATTGATACATCTGTTTTAATGGTGATTAATGTACATCTTTTAAACATTGAACATCTGACAAAGCCTTTTCTGGTATTATTTAATTTATTTTCTTGTCCTCATTGAAGATTGTTGTATCCTGTTCCTTTAGTTTTACTCTTAGGTAATTCAGCCACTATATCTTCAGCATGAAGATATATTGCCTTAAATACATTAAAAGTAAACAATTCATTCCTAAGTGAAGAAATCACCAGTGATTTCAAAATATCTAGAACATATTGCTGATATTCAGTAGTTTTATGTATTAGATGTGGAAAAATTGCCTCCATCTACTATTTTTGGTTTTATCTTGATTAGAGTACCTACCATTCTTTCCAGCCACTGCCTTGCTCAGAACTCCAAAATACACCAAATACTGTTTAAACCTAAATATTCAATGCACTTTATTTAAAACACAGCACATTTAACTCTTTTTAAAAGATGATCTCAACTGAACTTGGAACTCCTGAAGCATCTATAGAGTGAAACACCCAATTACACATTCAAAATAGTGGCTAAATCTTATTGACTGAATGATTAGGTGCAAACTTAGAATCAAATTTAGAAAAAGAATCATTCCCACGCATACCACGTTGTTTATATATGTAAAATATTTTGCTGACCTATTTTTTTTTTTACAAATAACTACTGTAAAAAAGTATTCTAAAACTGTGTGTGCTTAAGTACAAATTCTTATGTGTGCAAAGTTCTCTGGTGTAGTCAGACTGTCTGTTTCTGTCTCTAACTATGAACCTAGGAAAGTGGTGTTGTTTATCAATCAATGAAAGAATATGCTGGGTCTTTAAGTGCTGGCACTGCATTTGGGAGGGTAGCCAGGCTTCCAGTAACCAGTTTAGTTTATTCAGAAATTTCATTTAATCTTAGAAAACTAGTTAACATGTATAAATGAGTAGAAGGAGAAAAATCTGAGAGTAGTCAAAGTCTTAACTCACAAAGTGTCAAAGTTTTAATGAGCTGAACTGACCAAATAATAAATATATCCATTAGTAATTTAGGTTTTCCAATAGAAAGTGTTCTTATTTTATTGTGAAGTACTCATAATGTTTTTCAAAAACAAAAAGTTGAACTAGTTGACATTTACACAAACAGTGACATTGAATAAGGCTTCATTTTTCTCTGAATTCATATCATTATCAATATTTTTTGTTCTTTGTTATGTGTGGTGGTCTCCTTTTGATTTGTGTTTCTCTGAAGATGTGTTATAAAGCATCTTTTTCATATACTTGTTGGCCATATTTCTTTTCTTTCCTTATTTTAGAATGGGATTGTTTTTCTTTTCTTATTGATTCTAGCAGTGTATTATATATCTTTGAGTACTAGTCCTCTGCCAGATGAGTGGTGGGTAAATATTTTCTCCCAATCTGTGGGTGCCTTTTTATTCTGGTTGTTATTTATTTTGCATAACCTTTTTAAAAACTCTATTCAGAAAAGATATTTGCAGTCCTATATTTATTGTAGCACTATTCACAATAGCCAAGATATATATATATATATAATTTAATAGTGCTCAGTTATAAAGAAAGACGAAATCATGCAATTTTCTGCTATCTGGAAAGATCAGGAGAGTATCATGCTTAGTATAGTTAACCAGAAGGAGAGAGACAGATACAGAACGATCTCTCACATAATTGGGATATAAATAAACATAGTAAGAAAATAACAAGTGCCCAAAGGCAAAAGAAACTAAACACTGTTCTTCAGTAGAAAGTTTACCATGGCAGGGCTTTGGGGGAATAAGATGGAAGGGTATGCACAACAGTGAAGAAAAGCAAATACTCTTTGTAGAAGGTGTGATATAGAATGTTTTATTTATGGAACCCTACCATTAATAGTATTTTTAAAATAATCTTATACTTTACTACAGCTTAGTTGAAGAAAAGTGAATATTTTTATACATTCTTTATATAATTGAACAAATTTGGTATTTCCATAAAAGCATATTTTTGAATCAACTTATAATCAGTATAAAATAGCTATGAAATATAAACCTTTTTGTGAAATTTTGTGACTTGATTTATTATTTACAATTATAAGTCAAAATAAAATATTTACTATTTGGTATATAAGGTGCTGTGGACACTACAGCATAGGGTAACCACCTATATAGATAGACCTCACTAACACATTGTTTAGTATTCTAGATGCGAAACCTAGGTGTATCCAAAAGTTGATCTACTAGTTTCTTTACATTACTTGTACTATATTTACCTATCTTTCTGTAACTTAGCTTATTTCTTGCTCTCCCCTCTTTTTCTTAAGCTATACCTAAGCTAATGTCTATATGTTTATATGTGGGCATGAGCACACAGAGATAGAACTCCTCCATGACAGCTAAACTTAAATTGTAAACAACCCATGCCTATAGTGTATATAGTCCCTCCCATATTCTATCCCCCCACCCCCTTCAGAAATACGACTATCCCTTCACTCCCCTAATCCCAACCTGATTTCCCACCTTATTAAAACTCTTCACCCTCAGATCTTAATCCATTAGGGATCAAGACCGACCTCCTACCCCAAAGAGCCAGTACCCATCACCCAAGTGAAAGGACACCCACTCAGACCCACACCTCATCCCCGGCTGGAAAATATAACCAACACCCCTGCTGAACCATGCTGTGTGGCCCTCCTTACCACCTCTCCCTAACGTGGACTGTTGTTTGATACCAGACTCATTTCCAAAACGATCCTCACTACAAGAACTCACTACAAGAACTCAAGACCTCTCTGCTGCAAATCTTCTCTCAATCTCAAGAAGACTAGCGTGTGTGATGAAAATGCACCTTGGATCTCACACCCTACAAGAAAATCTCAAAAGACAATGGGGAAGCCTATGCTTCCTTCATAAGTTCAAGACCTATATAATACTACCTCTTAACCTGTTTTTTTCTCAAATGTAAGGTAGTCTCCTGCATCACTTTGTACCTTTAATTCTTTATATATATATATATATATGTGATCATATATATTTTTATTTTTTGTCTTGTTTCTGTTTTCTCCTCTTTCCACCGCCAAATGCACCCACAATATAATGTAGCACCATTTCTTACTGCAAAGGCATACTAAAAAAAGGGGAAATCTTATGTATAAAAGCAAGCTCTTATCTACTAGGGATAAGAACTCATATATTTTTTTACAATACAGGGGCAGCTCCCACCTTGAACATATGTCATGTGGACCCAACTTAAACCCCAGGTGAGTAGACACCAACCGTCAACCTTGAACCCTGGGTCCAGACATAGAAATGACACAGTTCTCCACAACAGCTCCAAAAACCAAATCTTCTCCGGGATATCCTTAATACTGCTCTGGCACCAACATGTGCCAGTTCTAATATGATATCTTGACAACGAAGAAATGGGAACAACTTGATCGAAGATCAGGTTGTCTTATCTCACCACCTAACAATAAGACAAAATCAGAAGATTTGTCACCCTTTGATCTGTGCAAAAGCCATGATCTCTATCTACAGAACAGACTGTGACAACCATGACTGGGCAGAACATATCCTCAGACCAATAAAAAAGCCCTAGACTAGGTCTTGGCCTACGATCGGTACAACAACCAAGATCTCTAATTCCACAGGTCTGACTGAAACAATTGCAACTAAACGGGTCTTCTGGAAACATAATGAAAGACTTTATCCCAGGCTCCATCCTAGGATCAGTACAATGACCAAGATCACAACTACAGAGACAGACTAAAACGACAGTGAAGGAACAGAACTTCTAGAACTGCAAAGAAAGACTTTATCATAATCTCCATTCCTTGACCTGTGTAGATACCAAGATCTCTTGATACAGAGATCTGATTTTATCACCCATGATGGAGCAGACGTCTTCCATACACCACAAAAGCACCGAGGGGAGAGTAAATGAACTCATGCAAGGAGTCTATAGTTATTCCCATGACAGTATACTTCAAGGGTGGAGAAACCCTGTATCTCTTAGGACAATGGAATTCCCTTTTAATGTACCCAACATTTTACTGTGCCTATGCAGGAAAAAAAACACATCACAAAATAATTTTTTTATTTATGTATCTATTTTTTATTTTTTTTGTCTTGGCTTGGATATTGATGTTGTTTCCAAATTATTTTTCTTTTTGCGTTCTGTTATGTTTTTATTTCAGGACTGTGGTTATTATGTGGTGCTTGTCCTTATTGCTGTAGTGCTCACTAATTTTTTATTTGCTATTTTCTTTTGTATTGTTGCGGTGTTTCACTTCCTTTTTCTATTTCTTCTTTCAAACTGAGGTTGAGAGCCTCTAGAAGGACTCTGCCCATTTTTGGCTTATTTGATTTTTACCCCATTTTATTGCTTTTCTTTTCTTCAAGCAGAACCACATAACTTGAACTATGTAGTTACACCTCTCAAATTCAGGGGGAAATAATGGAGGGTACCAAGACCATACAGTAGTAGATAGTAAGCTAGACACAGAGGGGACCACTTATACTAGCAGCCCCGGGGAGTAAGGAATATGGGATGCAAGCTGGGGAAGGGGGTGGAGGGAGGACAACTTTGGTGATGGGAATTCCCCTGATTCAATGTTAATATGTACCTAAAATATTGCTGTGAAAGATATGTAATCCACTTTGGTCAAAATAAAAAGTAATTATAAAAAATATGGGGCCGGTGAGGTGGTGCTAGAGGTAAGGTGTCTGCCTTGCAAGCGCTAGCCAAGGAAGGACCGCAGTTTGACCCCCCGGCGTCCCACATGGTCCCCCCAAGCCAGGTGCAATTTCTGAGTGCTTAGCCAGGAGTAACCCCTGAGCATCAAACGGGTGTGGCCCCCCCAAAAAAAACAAAAAAAGTAAAATATTTACTATGATGTATATGATGCAAATGCTCTATTAATATTTTGGTCCTGTCTGAAATTAACCATATGCTAGATCATTGCTGAAGCTAGGTCTATATCTCAAAATCACTGGTTCTACTATATTTTAACAAAATAAATATACTTTATAATACTGTATATATAATAATACATAATATGTATAATTATAATATATATTATATATATCTCCAGGTCTAGAGAGCTCTCATAGCAGTAATCTACAAAGGGATTCTGTAGTCTCATAGCTGATACTTAGTTCTTTCAAGAAACTCATTGTTTTCAAGTCATCCTCAGGTATGAACCAGGTATAATTATGAATATTTCATAATGTACTATATAAATATAAATTGTATAACTTATATGTGATACATTGTTACAATATGTAGCTTCTCATTAGAAATATTTTGCATTTCTTCTAAGTAATTCAGGTATACATATTATCTTTATATCAGGTGTGTTCTGTATGACTTCAGAGTATTGAAAAAGTTATAGTAGAAAAAAATGAGCACTATTAATGCTTTTTAAATATTTTTTGATTTATCATATTTAAACACTGGCTATGTAGGTTTCTATGAAACAAAGAAACTGTAATAATACGTTTTATCCAAAATAATCATCACTATTTTTATTTTATTTGGGTTAACCAGTTTTGTAGTCAAAGTTAACAAAAGTTTGAAGTTTGTTCAATCCCTCACTTTGTTTCTTTATATACCACATATAATAGAGATAATCTTTTATTTGTCTTTCTCCTTCTGTTTTCCTTAACACAATATCCTCTCATTCAATCCATGAAATATCAAAAGGCAGTATTTTATTTTTCTTATAAGCAAGTGACATTCCATTATATATATATATATATATATATATATATATTCCATATTACAATATGCATCACAATTTTTGGTTGAGTACTTCCAGTTCTTTGATATAGTAAATAGCACTGTAATGGATATGGGTATCCATAAATCTTTTCCTGTGAATGGCTCTTTGACTTTTAGAATAAATGCTAAAAAGATAAATCACTAAATCATCTGAGAATTACACATTTTTAGATATATTCAATTCTGTTTTCCACAGAAGCTGAACCAAACTTTATCCTCACTACCAGCAAATTAGTGTTTCTTCAGCACTGCATCTCTTATCCACATCAAACATCCATTTCCTCAATCATTTTAATATATGTCATTCTCCTGGTATGAAGTAGCATATTGTCATTTTTATTTCCATGATAACTGTTGCTGATAAATACATATTAAATGTCTAGTGGCCATCTGTTTCTTCTTGAAAGCAGCATCATTCAACTCTTCCCCTTCTATTGATAGAGCTGTTTAATAGTTGTTGTTGAGTGTTGTGGACAATTTATATATACATATATTGAAAATTAACAAAAATGGTGTGCAAATATTTTTCTCTATTGGTAAAGTGTGTTTTTATTATATTTGGTTGAAGTTTTGCTTTGGGGACTTACCCAGCTGTGCTCAGGTCTTATGCCTGATTCTGTGAATAGGAGTTTCTTTTTCTCCACATCCCTTCCAGCACTGACTGTTCTTTCTGATGTGTGCCAGTTTCTGTGACATTAGATGATACCACATTGTTTTTCTTGATTTACACCTATCTGAAGATTTGTGGAGCACTTTTTTCATTTGCCTGTTGGCCATCTGTGTTTTTTTTTTAAGGAATTGTCCAATTTTTCCCCATTTTTTATGAACTAGATTTTTTATTGTTAAACCCTGTCAGTAAATTGTATATCTTAGATATTTGCCTGTTATCTGATGTGCATTGGGGAATAGTTTATCCCATTTTATTGGGGGCCTTTGTGTCCTAGTCACTTATTTTCTTTGAGGTGCAGAAGCTTCTCAGTTTAATATAGTCCCATTTGTTTATCTCTGCTTCCACTTGTATAGACAGTGGTATTTCCTCATTGAAGATGCCTCTAGTCTCAATGTCATGGGGTATTTTACATATGCTTCCTTCTATATACCTTATGGTTCTGGGTCTGATATAAAGGTCTTTAATCCATTTGGATTTGACCTTTGTGTATGGTGTTTGATGGATATCCGAGTCTCTTTTATGCAGTTGGCTGGCTCATTGTTCCAACACCAGTTGTTGAAGAGGTTTTCCTTGCCCTCTTTTGTGTTTCTTGCAACTTTATCAAAGATTAATTTATTGTATGTCTGGACATCATTCTCTAAACAATCACGTTTATTCCATTGATCTGAGAGTTTGTATTCCAATGCTATGCTGGTTTACTTTTTAATTTTGTTTTTTAGGGCACACCTGGTGACACACAGGGGTTACTCCAGGCTCTGCGCTCAGAATTTGCTACTGGTTTGGGGGACCATATGAGACTGTAGAGGATCGAAACATGGTCCTTCCTAGGTCAGCCATATGCATGGCAAACTCTGTGCTGCTGCACCATTCCTTCAGCTCCAATGCCATGCTGTTTTAATAACAATTGCTTTGAAATGAATTTAACGTTGGGGAAAGTGATGCTTTCCTTCTTCCTAAGGATTGTTACAGTTATTCTTGGGCTTTTATTGTTTCAAATAAAATTAAGGAGTGTTTGATCTACTTCTTTGAACAATATTATGGGTATCTTTGAAAGAATTGCATTAAATCTGTACAATGCTTGGGCAGTATAGCTTTTATGGCGCTAACATCAGTATGATACCAAAGACAGTCAGAGATGTCACAAAAAAGAGCAAAGACCAATATTTTTGAAAAATAATGATGCACATATTCTCAACAAAATTCTAGCAAATAGGATGTGAAGCTTTATCAGCAAAGTAATACACCATGTTCAAGTAGAATTTATTCCAGAGATGCAAGGATGGTTCAACATATGCAAGTCAGTGAAGGACAGTGGTGATGAGAAAGTTGTACTGATGATGGAGGGTGTGCATTTTATGGCTGAAACCCGATTACAAATATGTTCGTAACTATGGTGCTTAAAAATATACAAAAAATAAATTTAATTCATTTGTCTTAATATTTTATTTTAATCTAGTACTACATTCTTTTGATTGGTATAGCTTTATAACTGAAGGCAAGGGACTACAATGCCTCTTATTTTTACAGTTCCAAGGATTGCATTGGCTACTCACAGAATTTTATGATATTATGCATATTTCATCTGCATTTTATAGGTCCTTGACATATTTTATTGGAATTTTAATAGTGATTGCATTTATAATACATTGTATAGTACAGCCTATAGTTATTTTGATAATATGAATAATTTCCCCATAACAATAATTTTCATTTCCTCTGTCCAATTTTGTTTAATAATGATAATTGTTTCAATGTAAGGTATACATCTTTAACATCCTGTGTTGTGTTAATTCTGAGATGCTTTTTATTTTAGAACAAATTTACATGTTTTTATCTATTTTATCTATTTCTATTATTCCATTTTATGAATATAGTAATATAACAAATTTTTATGTCTTAATTTTGCTTCTACTGTCTATTAATTTTTAAAATTATTTGGTGGTATCTTTATGTTCTTTCAAAAACATTATGTTATCTGCATATAAAGATAATTTAACATTTTTCCACTTAATTTCCTTTGATTTGTTTTCTTTCCCAATTGCTATGTATAGGACTTTGAGTATATTAAAAAGCAATCTCATTTACAAGTGCCTCAGAAAATCAAGTGCTGGGGCTGGAGTGGTGGTACAAGTGATAAGGCTTCTGCCCTGCCTGCGGTAGCCTAGGATGGACTGTGGTTAGATCCCCTGCACATCCATCCCATATGGTTTTCTCAAGGCAGGAGCGATTTTTGAGCTTATAGCCAGGAGTAACCCGTGAGCATCACTGGGTGTGGCTCCAAAAATAATAATAAGAACAAGAACAAGGACAAGAAGAAGAAGAAGAAGAAGAAGAAGAAGAAGAAGAAGAAGAAGAAGAAGAAGAAGAAGAAGAAGAAGAAGAAGAAGAAGAAGAAGAAGAAGAAGAAGAAGAAGAAGAAGAAGAAGAAGAAGAAGAGGAAGAAGAAGAAGAAGAAGAGAAGAAAGAAGAAGAAAGAAGAAGAACAAGAAGAACAAGAAAGAGGAAGAAGAAGAAATAAAGTGTCTTACAGTCAACTTCCTAAAGAGATGACTCATACAAAAATTACAAACCTTACGTTAAGAAATTAGAGAGGAAATGGCAATATATCACCTGCTCATAGATTGGAGCTATTAATATGTTATTAATATGGCAATACTATCCCTTCAGTTGTACATATTCAATGCAGATCATATAATGATATCCATGACATTTTTCAAATAATTAGATCAAATGCTTCTGATATTCAATGGAGCAATAAACCTCCAAGAATAGCTAAAAATAAATTTGGAGAAAAATAAGATGGGTAACATAACCTTTCCCAACTTTAAACTGTAATACAAAGCAGTAGTAATTAAAACTGCATAGTATTGGAATAAAGACATACCCTGAAAATCAATCAAATAGACTTGTAGACTTGAGTATTCAGAGAAAGACTCCCAGATATACAACTAATTAATCTTTGATCAAAAGAAACACAAAACACAATACAGAAAAAGTTCTTTGCATTCCTATGTTCATTGCACCACATTTTGCAAAAGCCAGAATCTGGAAACAACCGAAGTACCCAAGAAGAAATGAGTGGCTAAAGAAACTGTTCATTTATATAATGGGATACTATGCATCTGTTAGGAAAATTGAAGTCATAACATTTGCTTATTCATGGATGTATATGGAAAGCACTATGCTGAGTAAAACAACTCAGAGGAAGATGGATATACAGAATAATATCACTTATTAATTTTTGGTATATAAGAAAAATAAAAGATAGTATGCTAATAATACCTGGATACAATAGAGATGAGAATCAAGAGGACCAGATCACAGTAGGAAGCTTGCCACAAAGAGTGGTGAATGCACTTAGTGTACAGTTGGTTCACTGTGACACTGATAGTTGGAACTGATCACTCTAGACAAGAACTGGGTGCTAAAAAAGGATAAGGATATATGTGTGACACTCAGATTTTAGCAATACTGCAAACCACAGTGTTCAAATTAAATAATATATATAGAGAGAGTGACAAGGAGAGAAGCAAGTCAAATGCCTGTCTCAGAGGCAGGCAGCGGGGATTGTGGGAGTGGAAGGAAGGAAAATGATGGGACATTGGTGGTAAGAAATGTGCACTGGTTAAAGATGACAATTTAAACTTAATTGTGAAGAATTTGTAACCACGGTGCTTAAATAAATATATTAAACAATTTTAAAAGAAATTATCCCTAAGTTCTATTGTCTGTTCATTTACTTTAAAGATTTTCTCATCTTCTATTTATGTATTTTCAGATTTTTTTCCATATTTTGTTTTCTGCACTTCTTTGAACTCATTGATTCTTTTTCAGCAAATATTATTCTGTTGTTGTGGCCCTCCAATGAATTTTTCACTTTGCTTATAAAGTATTTCAGTTGTGATATTTCTGTTTGTATTTTTCTCATTCATGTGCCCCACTATCAGATGTAATGGGTAAAGGCTATGCCTGTGAATCAACCACTCTGCTTTCTTGTCCCATGATATCATATTGATTCTTATGCCCAGACAGTTGGTCTCACATTCCCTATTATTCCCTCACTTAGCTACAGTCTTACTTGGAGCTCTCCCTACATAAACGCAGGTCTTGGACTTGAACAAGATAAACAAGACACATGGAAAGAGCAATCATATCAGTTTTCTCTTTGTTCTCAGCTCGCCCTGAATAGAGTGCAACTCCTCAATGGTGTTATTTCACCTTCCTCAGTGTAAAAACTAGTAGAGGTGATCACTGATGTTTCTGGTCTAACTATGGGTGGACCCTACACAAATTTCTTTCTATAAGATTTTATTCACAAATTTAGAAAGCTCTATCACTTTGCTTCCTTTTCACCATTGTGTTCATCATTCTACCCCGACACATCTGTCTTTACTATCTTTCCAAAAATCTCTAAATTTTCAGCATTTATCCCAACAATCCCTTGGAAAAGGTTTTTAGATTAACTACTCTCTAACAGACGATGATATTTTTTTAAAGGACTGTGAACCCAATCCTTCACTCTTATTCACTGATTAAAAACATGCCTCCTGTGCATTTAAAAGGCACATTTCTTGAGCTATATATGTACCACATAATAATCATCATAGAAACCTATGTGGTAGGACATATTATATGTTCATCAGAAGAGGCAACTGGAGAATAGAAAGCATAAATAAAATTTTCAAGCTATTTAATGTAGTAATTAGCAGTTGTCAATGTAACACAGTTTGATACATAAACCTTCTTAATACAGATTCTTATATACCATTGCATAAGGGAGAATGGCATTTATATTAAAATTTTTCTTCATTATTAGGAATTCTAACTGGCATCTTATGCTATCATAGAACTGTCTAAAATACAATTAAATTGCTGCTATAAAGGCCATGTTTCTTCAGAGAAATACCCAAACAATGATATTCTAAAGATATCTGTAATAGTAGCAAATTGCTATCTGATTTAACCTCCCTCACTTTCATCAGAGACAAAACTTTATGTGCAAAATGAAACTCATATGGAAATCCTGGATGCTTTATAATTCTTTAAAGGGAAACATTACCTAAATTTTAATAACCCTGGGTAATGAGAAATGGTCAGATTATGGTGCTGTATAAAGAAGCATTTGACTATAAAATCTACCTTGGACAGATTTGCTCTATACCCTTGCTGTTAAATTTAGGAAAGGTAGCAGCAAAAACATAACACTTAAGTCAGATAACTTGCCAGGACTTGCATGGATTTCTATTGCTCATGCTTCTATTTTTTTCTAATTCTCTTTATCACTTTTTTCTTTGACTCAGTCTTTTCAACATAATTCTGGGGGAACTTTCACATTGATTTGCATTTCCGTCTTTTTCTAAATATAAAACTTCCTGATCTCCTTGGAGGAAAGGTGCTATAGGACTGTAATATAGGGATAGACTAAAATTAGAAATATCATCACATTAACATCTTTTTCCCAATAGTCTGGTACTTTTGACAATGTACTATTTTAGTGTATCATGGGGTTTCACAGTGATTGTAAATTAAAGCTTTCCTTATGAAGATTAAAAATGGCTTTGTAAATTCTTAACAACTGAGAATTTAATTTAAGGAAATCAATATTCATTATTTCCTTTATCCTTGATATGTTATCACCAGAAATGAATACTAGAAAAATAAGGGAGATGGGAGAGAATATATAAGAGGTAGGGATTATAAGAGATAATTTAGTGTAAATATAAATAGTAGGTTTATTTACTTTATCAGGTAAATTATTTCTAACCCCTGAAACACTATAACCAATCACTATTTTTAGATATAGATTTTGGATTAAATTTAAAGACCCCAAGACACACAATTGAGTTATGTGTATGCCTTTTTTCTCATTGTCTGAGAGCATTCATCAAGCATGACATTGAAGATCTGAAGATCAATTTTCTGTTATTTTTTGAAAGTAAAAGTGAACAACTGTCAAGTGACATCAGATGTTTCAAGCAAATATATTATTTCAGAAAGTCAATGTTTGTTTTTTTTACATACTTGAAGTTATCCATTTTACTTAAAATTAGCACTACATTCTTTGACTTTCAAAATTCCAAATTAGCATTTGGAAACATACAATTGTTTATTGGCCTGTTTTGCAGGATAAATAAATGTCTGCTCTGCCCTGTTAGTTTTAAACCCATGATTTAGGATTCTTTTAAATGTGCTAAAATTAAAGAAGACTTAACTCGGTGGGTACAGAAAATGACAATACAAAATAATAAGTCATGCTGTGAATTGGAATTTTGACAGAATTTCAGTTTTATATCTAGCCTCCCAGTTTGGGTGACCCTTACATTGTGGCAACAGATCAGAAAATATTTGCTTGTCAATAAATTGCGGGCAGTTGCTGCACCACAGCAGACCTGGATAAGCCTGAAATTTAGAAGGTAATGCCAAGCCAGAAGAATAGCTGGAAAGAATATGGTTTGATTTTCTAAACCGCTGAGTGATTTGCTAATTGTAGTTTATATTGGCAACCGAATTCGAGATGTCACAGTTTAGTACACATCGAAGGTCACTTATTACTTCATTATAATTATCCAGGGGCATCATTATGCTAAGTTTAAGTTTCTTCTAAGCACAAAAGAATTATAAATTTTTCTCAATCTATTTTAAGTTTATACTTATATTAAGACCAAAAGCTATTTAAAATTTGGAATTTTTTATATGAAACATAAAGTAATCCATAATAAAAAAATTTTGAACTCCCTATATGTGAATAATCTAAAACAAACATGTACATACACAAAATCTTAATATAATTAAGAGTGCTTAATTGTTCATCTATTTTTACTAAATAGTTTTAATTTTAAAATTTATTATTTACAGTTATTCATAGTTAAGCTTTAGACATACAATCTTCAGTACCAATAAACCCTCAGTAGCAATCTCCTTCTACCAAAATTCTCATTGTCCATTGCACTGTCTCAGCCCCCTCCCATCATAACAAACACCTTTTAAAGTTTGATTGTTAAAGTCTGGGTTTCATAATTTTATTGTAGTTGATTTATGGATTGGATATTTAGTTCAGTATTTCCTTAAAACCACCTGATTCCCTTTGATCCCTGTCACATCTGTATTTTTCTTTCTCCACTGTTTTGTTCCTTCTCATATACCATATACTCTGGGACCTAAAGTATTCTAGGCAACCCCATTTAAACTATTCAGTTATGCAGTTATTCTAAATGCTACATATAGCAATTATTGTCCTATATTTATTTTTCTCTGGCTCAATTAATTTAACATGATATCTTCCAGTCTCATACATGTTGCAGCAAATTGAATGATGGCATCATTTCTTACAGTATGGAGTGTTACATCACATACAATTACATTTTCAGTATCCATTCAGCTGTTGTTGGGCCATCTAGGCTGATTCCAACTCTTAGCTATTGTATTGAGTACTGTAATAAATATTGATGTGCATATGTCCTTTGGAATAGATGTTTTCTATCCTGAAGATAGAGACCCCAGAGTGAAATTGAATCATTTGGAAACTCAATTCTGAGGTTACTGAAAACTACTCTGACATAGTGTTTGCCATAGGGGTTGAATCAGATAGCATTCCCAACGGCAGTGGATAGAAGTTCCTTTTTCACCACATTCTCACCAATGCAGATTTTCTTAGTATTTTTAATATATGTCATTCTTATTAGTGTAAAATGTCCTCTTGATTGGATTTCCATAATGATAAATAATGATGAGCATTTTTTTCATGTTTCATTTGTTAGTCTTCTTCAGGGAGGTGTCTATTGATTTCCTCTCCCCATTTTATGGCAGGAATTTGGTAGGGGATTAATCTTTGTGAATACTTTGTATATCCTAGATATCAAGTCTTTATTGGATGTATTGAGTACAAATATGTTATCCAACTCAGTTAGCTATCTTTTAGTTTTTAAATGTATTTATTTTCTTACACTTAAAATCAGCCAATTTATAAAGAAATTATAAATCAGTATTAAATACTATAAAGTCATTTGGAGTTAGACTTTCTAAGATGTTTAATTTTTTAATGTTTTGTATGTAGTTATATCTGTGACTTATATTGTTATTAATATTTGAGTTTTAGGCATATAATATTTCAACACCAATTTCACCACCAGTGTCAACTCCCATCACTGGTTCCAGTACCCCATTATCTACCACTCCACCATATCCTTTTTGCCACCTTGACAGGCACATTGCAAAGTTAGGTGGGTATATCTTAAGTTTTATACTTTTAGTGTTGTAAAGTCTGTGCCATCATATATACCTTTGAATATTTATACCACTCTTTAACACCACCAATATAACCAAAGCCCTGACTCTTGTTCTCTCATTATTTCTCTTTCTCATCTTTCTTCCCACATTGATTTATTTACTTCTATGTCTTTTTCCCTAAAGTCTGAAGTCAAATATGATCTAGCATATTTCCTTTATTACATAGCATTTTCTCATTCAGCTATTCTTACATGCCACAGGTAAGTGAGATAATCTTGTTTGTCTTCTTTTGGTTTACTGTAGTCAGTTTTTACAATTCCAACCAGGTAGCAGCAAATTGCCTGATTTCATTTTCTTTTTAAATTTTTTTATTTAAAAAATTTACTACATACTGGGGCCGGGCGGTGGCGCTAAAGGTAAGGTGCGCCTGCCTTGCCTGCGGTAGCCTTGGACGGACCGCGGTTCGATCCCCCGGTGTCCCATATGGTCCCCCAAGCCAGGAGCAACTTCTGAGCGCATAGCCAGGAGTAACCCTGAGCGTTACCGGGTGTGGCCCAAAAACCAAAAAAAAAAAAAAAATTTACTACATACATGATTGTGTTTGGGTTTCAGTCATGTAGAGAACACCACCCATCACCAGTGCAACATTCCCATCACCAATGTCCCAAATCTCCCTCCTCCCCACCCAACCCCTGCCTATACTCTAGACAGGCTTTCTATTTCCCTCGTACATTCTCATTATTAGGATAGTTCTAAACTTAGTTATTTCTCTAACTAAACTCATCCTTGTTTGTGGTGAGCTTCATGAAGTGAGCTGTAGCTTCCATCTCTTTTCTCTTTTGTGTCTGAAAGTTATTATTGCAAGAATGTCTTTCATTTTTCTTAAAACCCTTTGGATCTCTAACATATCAGTAGTGATCTCTCCTTTTTCATTCCTATTACGAGTTATCAAGTTTCTCTCTCTCTCTTTCTTTGTTAAATTTGCCAGTGGTCTATCAATCTTGTTTATTTTTTCAAAGAACAAACTTTTGCTTTCGCTGATCTTTTGGATTGTTTTTCGGGTATCCACTTCATTGATTTCTGCTCTAAGCTTTGTTATTTCCTTCTGTCTCCCTATTTCTGGGTCCTTTTGTTGAGTACTTTTTAATTCTATGAGCTGCATCATTAAGCTATTCAGGTATGCCCCTTCTTCTTTTCTGATGTGTGCTTGCAAAGCTATAAATTTTCCTCTCAGTACCGCTTTTGCTGTGTTCCATAGGTTCTGATAGTTTGTGTCTCCATTGTCATTTGTTTCTAGGAAGGTTTTGATTTCCTCTTTGATTTTATCTCGGACGCACTGGTTATTGAGTATGAGGTTGTTTAACTTCCAGGTATTAAAGTTTTTCTTCTATGTCTCTTTGTGGTTCACATATAATTTCAGGGCCTTGTGGTCAGCGAAGGTAGCCTGCAAAATTTCTATCCTCTTGATATTATGGAGGTATGTTTTATGTGCTAGCATGTAGTCTATCCTGAAAAATGTCCCATATACATTAGAGAAGAATGTGTATCCGGGCTTCTGGGGGTGGAGTGTCCTGTATATATCTACTAGGCCTCTTTCTTCCATTTCTCTGTTCAGGACTAGTATATTCTTGTTGGGTTTCAGTCTGGTTGACCTGTCAAGTGTTGACAATGCCTTGTTGAGTTCTCCAACAATTATTGTGTTGTTATTGATATTATTTTTCAGATTTGTCAACAATTTTATTAAATATTTTGCTGGCCCCTCATTCGGTGCATATATGTTTAGGAGAGTGATTTCTTCCTGCTGTACATATCCCTTGATTAATACAAAATGTCCATCTTTGTCCCTTACAACCTTCCTGAGTATAAAGTTTGCATTATCTGATATTAGTATGGCCACTCCAGATTTTTTATGGGTGTTGTTTGCTTGGATGATTTTCCTCCAGCCCTTTATTTTGAGTCTATGTTTGTTCTGACTATTCAGGTGCGTTTCTTGTAGGCAGCAGAAGGTTGGATTGAGTTTTTTAATCCATTTAGCCACTCTGTGTCTCTTAACTGGTGCATTTAGTCCATTGACATTGAGAGAAAAAATTGTCCTGGGAGTTAGTGCCATATTTATATCAAAGTTTGGTGTGTCAGTCACATGCCAGGCAAACAGCCTAACTGCTGTGCTATTGCTCTGGCCCCAGCAATTTGTAAAATCAATAATATAAAACATTATGAAACAAGACTTATTAAAAAAAATGCAAACTCTTGAACAAGGGAGCCTATGTTTAAGTCCTTCCTTGTGCTGCCACCTTGGTCATCACAGAGTTAGCTCTGTGAGTAGGTTTTATATACATTTATGAGAGAATGCTATGTCTCTGGAAATCTTCCTTTTTCAGATGAATTTCATTTCTATGCCAAAGACTTTGTTTTTATTTAAAGCAAGCAGTAATATATCTAACATTCAAATTAGCATAAAATTATTTATTGATTAATTTTACAGGTAAAACTATCTTTTTAATCAGTCATTATAATGAAAAAGCCACCACATTTGTGTATCTGAACGTATTTAAATTCTAGGGGCTGAAGCAGTGGCGCAAGCGTTAGGGTGTTTGCCTTGCACGTACTAACCTAGGACAGTCTTCAGTTTAATCCCCCAGCATCTCATATGGTCCCCCAAGCCAGTAGCGATTTCTTGGTCCCCCAAGCCAGTAGCGATTTCTGAGTGCAGAACCAGGAGTAACTCCTAAGAGTTTTGGGTGTGGCCCCAAAAGAAAAAATATGTAAATAACTTAAAATTTCTAAACTATATTTTGCCTGTCTTTAAAATGAAATATAGTAAAGCCAATATTTATCACTTACTGTAAATATATTTTACATACTTTTTTTGGTAAAAATTTCTGACTCTCTAGTAATGAGCGCATAAATAGTTAAATTGGACTGGAACCTGAAGAATCCGAAGTTAGATAATCATTTCCTAAATAGCTAAAATAAGTAGGTAGATAATTTTAATTAAAGCATTAATAATATGACCATATTTCAAATATAAAAATACTAACCTTTTGTTAATTAAAATTTTAAACTCTATCATACAAAGACAATTTAATAGTCTTATTAATAATGATTAAATTTAAAAAAATATTGAAGTGGCCAGAAAGATAGTACAAGGTTAAGACACTTAACTTTAACATGGCACTTAAAACAGTTGACCCTGAACGATTTCTGGCACCACATACGGTTAAAACCAAACCATGTGTTCAAAGCTGAGAGTAAATCATGAGCATTGCCAAAATGTGAATCAAAATATAATTGTTATTGTGAAATACTACTTAAGATATTATTTTTTTTCTTTTTTTTCCCTCCTGCAGATGCACAGTAAACATTAAAGTCATTTGAAAAGGAATTTCCTTTGCCTAAGAGAAACAGGGTTTCTTCACCCTTGAAGTATATTGTCATGGGATTAACTATAGACTCCTTTCAGGTTCATTTACTCTCCCCTTGGTGATTTTGTGGTGTATGGAAGACTTCTGCTCCATCCTGGGTGATAACATCAGACATTTGTATCTAGAGGCCTTGGTATCTGCACAACTCAAGGAATTGAAAAAAAAAGCAAAAAGCAATATTTTATTATTTTTGTCGATTTCATTGTTGTTGTTTGGCTATTGAAGTGGATGTCTCTACTTATATTTATTTATTTACTTATTTTCTTCTTTTCTTTTCTTATGTGCTCTGCCATATTTTTTTATCTCAATACTATGGCTTTTATATGGTGCTTACCCTTTTGTTTTGTTTTGTTTTGTTTTGAATGCTCACTGGATATTTTATTTGACAGTTCTTTATGTACTGTTATGGTGTTCCACCTTCTTTTTCCCCTTCGTCTCTCAAACCAAGGATGAAAGCCTCTAGGACTCCGCCCATTTCCGGAGTATCAGATTCTATTTTTTCTTCCAGGTTATTACTTTTCTCTTCTTCAAACAAAACCGCATAACTTGAGCTATCTAGTCTGGCCTCCCAATTGGGGGGCGGGAATAAGGGAGGTACCAAGACCAACTAGGTGTAAGACCACTAAGTAGTAAGCTAGGCACAGAGGGGACCACTTATTTTAGCAGCCATGGGGGTAAGGGAAGAGGATATGGGAAGAAGGACGGGAACGGAGGTGGTGGGAGAACAATTCGGTGATAGGAATTCCCCTGATTTTATGTTAATATGTACCTAAAATATTATTGTCAACGATATGTAAGCCACTATGATTAAAAATAAAAAAGATATATAATAAAAAAGATATTATTTTAATAAAATAAATGTGTTAAAAGACATTCAAGCATATTATAAACCCTTCAAAAATAAAATATATAGGGGCTGGAGAGATAGCACAGAGGTAGGGCATTTGCCTTGCACAAAAGAAAAGGAGGGACAGTAGCTCAAATCCCGGCATCCCATATGGTCCCCCTTGCCTGCCAAGAGTGATTTCTGAGCACAGAGCCAGGACTAACCCCTGAGTGCTGCCATGTGTGACCCAAAACCAAACAATAAAACAACAAACAAAACAAAAAACATAAAGAAACTTATTATATGAGTATATTTTTATTTACCATATCACAATCTGTAATTAAATATAGCACACATTATATACCAAGTCTTATTAAAGTCAAATATAACATTTACTTAATCATAGTAACATGTTTTAAACATTCTGAAAGAAATAAATTTAAAATTTTTGTAAATTCAATATGAGTTTCTATATTTTACAAAATGTTACATATGAATAAAATTACATATTTATGTGTCTGTATGCATACACACATGTATATTATATAGTTATTCTTTACACACATATATTTATAGTGAAAATGTCATGACTATTGTGATTTAGATAGTGGGAAATAGAGAAAAAAGTAGTCCAACTTGCTATTGTGTTGTCAGATTTAGTAAAACATAACTGACAGCCTCTGCTTCCTTGGCAGTATTTTCATTATGCCTAGGATTTGGACAGTACTTTTCTTTAAGTTTTCAGTTAGTTTTGGCATATCTTTTACTGGCACTGTTAATTTATCCATAATAAATTTTTTTACTGAGAATGAGGTCTCTGTAAGTTCTCTCTTTTCCAGAAAAGTTATAATAATACAAACATTTTGTTAGATAAATTTTAATAACAGTATTTATTCTACGATAATGCATGAGTCCCATATTATATGTACATAAAACTTACATACAGTTTTTTCTTTTTCATTTGAAATCACTTGGTTTTTTAAAACAACACCTTACTTTTATAATATGTGTAAATAACTTAACTTTATCTTTAAGAAAACTTGAGCAATAGCACAACTCCAAAGTTTCTTCTTGAGTATAACAGTAAACAGTAAAGATACATTTCTAAATACTTTTTGTATACTCCCATTTATTTTTCTGAAATGCTACTTTGGGCATTCTTGTTTTTAAATGTTACTGTATATCTCAAAGTCCTGGATTGGAGTAAAATTAAGGTATCTAATGATTTTTAGTGATTAAGATGTTTGCTCTGAGGACCCCAATGCTACCAGTTGATCAGATGATCATATGCACTGAGATGATGTGCAGAGGTTTCTACATGCAGAATTTGTACTAGCCATTCAAAAGTGAGGAATGGCTCACCTTCTGTTGCCATCAAACCACTTGTATCACTCTAATATCCAGCCTCTCCTTTGCAAGTGTCCAGACTCATATGTCTAGTGCCAGTCTCTCCCAAAATAAACTCCCTGGACTCCACAGGGAGATCATACCCTGCAATTTTGTCAATCTGGGAGCATATCAATTACTAGAATCCCTGAATAGGGGGCAGTTCTCACCATATGTGCCTAAGTGTACCCTTTTTACCACATCCTCTTTAGTGATTGTCAGAACTGTTATCAAAGAGTTCCTCAGGATTTTTGGGTTTTATGAATCACTAATTCAATATTAGAGATAGGGTCAGATTGTATTTAGAAAAATATGTCACTTTTTAAGAGGGATAATTTTGAGAAGAACTGGGATTTTTTAATATATTTAGCAGCAGGTAGAACTCAGCTGGTTAATTTCTCAACTTTTTTGAAATTCAGAATCTGAAATAAAAAAGTGCAAATATTGAAAGTAGCTCACTGAAATATTTTGGGGGTGGTCATCTTGATTTTTAAATTTGTTAACAAGATTTTTAACAATGAAACAACAACACAGCTTGGTACTTTGACATAATTTTGAATATAGTAACATATATATGTTTCAAATAAGTTAAAACTGTGCATACATTTGAAATAATTTTAGTGATAGATAAAATTTGAATTTCTTGAAATGAAAACTTTATTACATTATTTTATGTCTATATTTCTATCTATTCTTAGGTATTAAAAGTAATAACACATAAGAATATACAGAAGAAACTAGCCCTAAAAATTTTTTGTAGTATTTGTTATTTTAGTAATATACATGATATTTTAACTTTTTAAAGTTGTCAATGATTTCTAGAAACTTTGATCATAGTTATTGCATATGTTTATGCAATTACCTATTAGAGTAAGTATTTTCTCATTAAAATGCTTCATTTTTAACAAACTACATTATTACTAGTTGAATTTCTCCAGGTTAATACAGTGATAATACATGATATATATATTGAAAAATGCAGCTAGGTTCTAGCTTATCCAGTCATGTCCTTTACCATCATCATTTTATATCTAGTGGAGATCAAAATATTAATATTCAAGCAATTAAATATTATTATAGTGCCATAATTGAATTATGAGTTTTGATGGCCTCATATCAAGAAGAGAAGGAACTCAACATAATCACTGAAGTAAAAAAAAAGACTTAAGTATTTAAACTGGGACATAAAATCCAGCCAAAATAAATTTAGTGCTAAGATTAGGCGATAAGAAAGATAGTATATGTGACAGAGGAAGGTGAATAGAATAAAAAACTTTGTAAGATGAGTTAGATATCACCACAGAGTGATGAGTGCAATTAGAGAAATAACTACATTGAGAACTATCATAACAAAGTGAATGAATGAGGGAAGTAGCAAGCCTGTCTAGAGTAAGGCGGGGGTGGGTTGGGGAGGAGGAAGATTTGGGACATTGGTGGTGGGAATGTTGCACTGCTGGGGGGGGGGTGTTCTTTACATGACTGAAACCCAAAAACAATCATATTTGTAATCAAGGTGTTTAAATAAAGATATTAATAAAAATAAATAAAATAAAACAGAATGAGTTTGATATAAGGCCAGAGAATAAACAAGTTTAGACTGGAAATCACATTAAAGAACTGTGCTTTATCCTGAGGACAATGGGAATCACTAAGAAATTTTTATTCTTAAACCAGAAATCATCCCTGAGCATAGACTGGTGTGGCTGAAAAAACAAACAAGCAACAAAACACCAGAAAAAAAAAACAAAAAAATAAAATAAGATAAGAAAATAAAATAAGAAGGTATATCAGCAGAAGTGAAACTATCATAATATAGGAATATCAGAGATGAAGTGACAGTGGTAAAAACAGAACTGCAGGTGATAGAACTCTGCAATATAGTTATCTGTGGTATGTAAAATATGTAGTTAGATATATTTAAGACTTGATCAAATATGAGGTGAAAACTATTATATATGATAAAAAGCGTTATTATTTGGTCTCTGGTTGTTTAAAAAAGAAAAAATGTTTCAGAAAAACACACAAAAATTTAAGCATTTGACCATAGTTAGTTAATATCTGGTGCTTTTCACCTATGATTATATGAAGTGCTTGGAATATATGTCTTAAGGAAAAGTAAAAATTCTACACTTAAGAAGTATATTAAGTTAAATAGTATTGAGTGCTAGGAAGAAAAGACAGGATTGTGATAGTGGTAAGAAAGGCAGTATTATTTTGTATTAGATGACCCAATAACACTTATAAAGTGAATTTAATATGAAGAATGAACCATGTGTATTCGGAATAAAATAGTTTTCCAAAATTGGAATAGAATTAACAAATTAGGATAAACATTTTCTAGTGTTAAGTAGTTAAATTTATCTGTTAACTAAAATGTAGAGGTAGACATGTTGGACCACACCCAGTGGTTCTCAGTGTGTACTCTGGCTATGTTCTCAGGGGTTACTCCTGTTGAATAATAGTGTAACAGATTGATCTTGGGCTTCCCACATGCAAGGCAAATGCCTTACTGCTGAAATCTTGCTTTGGTTTCTGTTTAGCATAAAATATATATTATAAAACATATATCGCTTTTGAGCTATACTCATGAGAGTCTAATAAATCAGGTTATGGTAATAGAAGTTAAAACAGCTACATCAGAAATAAAAAATATTAGGTCAGAGAGACAATGGTTAAACAAGTATTCATGAGCATGCAGTGATTTTATTTTTACTTTCAGGGACTACTCACAACTATGTGCTTGGGTATAACTCCTAGAAATACCCAGGGGATCAATCATATGCTTCCAATAAACGCTCAACCTAATTCAATAATTTAAATTGGCTATTCTCTCTAACTTTAAAATTTAGGAGAAGATAGGATATAAACTAGAAATTACTTATGACAATACTGCATTTATCCAATTAAATAATAAGTTAGAGAAGAGAAGTGAGAAATATTAGAAGTGGTGAGTGCTGGATGTAAAATTGTTAGCAAAAAGAACAGGTTGAAACAGAGATGTTCATACCAAATTCTACCAAGACTTAATGGATTAATCTAATTGTAGTTTCAACCTTTTCTCAAAGAAAATTTAAATTTCAGAATCTATATCCTTTGTGAACACTAGAGATACTAGAAGTAATCTGCACACAGAGACTTCTGCCTTTCCTTAAAGGAAGGTGACTTTGCCTGAAATAATCTTTTTTCTTTTGTGAATAGCCCTGTACCAACGTTTTTATGGCTATACAATCCTTCCATGTTGTACAAATCTTTGCAATGTATTTTAATATTGTATATGAGATACTACTTAATTTCTGAATCAATAAAACCAACTGAATATTTGAATTTATTCAGGTGAATTTTGTATTTAAACAAGTTGTATTTTACAAGTAGAGTCACAGGAAGTTCATCATAGTTTAAATGAGGTTGTAGAAAGATTAAAAAGAACTTTGTGTGAATGACACAAGTGATACTATCTGTCAGGCCAACTCAATATTTCTACATCTCTCTGAAGAGCTTAATATTTTTCACACAGTTGATTGTTGCCCTATGCTAATTATTTATAATTTCAGGATATATTGTTTCCACAAACTGGTTTATTTCCTGAATGGGTCCTTAAATTATTTTTGTTAAATTAGCATACAAGTATTTATAAAATTATATACATTTATTTAACAGCTTTAAGAAGGCAGTTTTGAATCTGTTCAATATTCAATGTCTAGTTCTCATACAGATTTCCTTGCTGGTTCCCATGTACAGCTTCCTTGGTCATATTGATGCCTCTCTGGTTTTATCTCTCTAGGTCCATGAAGTTTGTGCTTCACTGGTTGTTTCTTTTTTATGCTACTTTTATATTCTAATAATAATACTTATTTTGACCAAAGTGGATTACATATCTTTCACAGTAATATTTTAGGTACATATTGAGATTGAATCAGGGGACTTCCCACCACCAAAGTTGTCCTCCCTCCACCCCGTTCCCAGCATGGTTCTGTTTCTTAAAGTTCACTGCTGTCCTCTGGGTCTGTCATGCAGACTCTATGTTGTTTTCTGGGATACCACAGCTTTCTCTTTCTTTCAAGGGCCCACACATACCTCAACTTTATCATTTATCTTTCTTCTATTTACTAAGATTATACTCATAACTTTGTTAGCTCATCTCTTATTATAGGCTAGTGACTGCTTTACATTCTTTCCACTCTTACCTCAAACCATAGTTTAAATACCAGAGCTGTAATTTTTATGCCTTTAATGAACCTACCATATTTTCTGGCATATTGAAACAAAAAAAGTCAACTGAAAATCGGGGGTCGTCTTATACACCGAGTATATCTCGAAAAACGTTTCAATATGCTGCTAAATGAAACAAAAAAATATTTCGAGTATATCTCGGAAAACGTTTCAATATGCTGTTAAATGAAACAAAAAAATCAGGCCGCAGAGTTTCCAAATCTCTTTCTTGGGTGCTCCCAAACAGTTCTTAGGAGATCTGGGGGCCACTTCTGGCAAAACCCAGCTAACCGTGTTGGTGGTTCAGTGCTAGGGTCTGAGGATGGGGAGTTGTTTGTTTCATGTAATGGGGGAGATTAACTGACGCCACTGGGGAATTGCCAGAAAAGATGCCTATGATAAGGGACCAATCACTGCAAGGCTGCTCGGACTGCCTCTCTAACTCAGCCAATCCAAGCAGGCTTTTTATGCATGCAAATTAGACAATGTTTTGGACACGAATCTACACTGTTAAAAGCCTGCTCAGATAGGCCAGAATCAGAGAGGAAGTCTATGACAGTATAAACTTTGAACCTTTGCTTGTTGTGATTGGCTCACTGTGGTACATACAGTTGCAGCACAGGAACGTTCTGTCTGATACAGCGAATACAGACCTAAACCTATGTCTTAGCTGCAAAATTAGGGGGTCGTCTTATATGCCCAGTCATTTTATATGCCGGAAAATACGGAAATAAGAATCCTAGGCCATGAGCCCGGAGAGATAGCACAGCGGTGTTTGCCTTGCAAGCAGCCGATCCAGGACCAAAGGTGGTTGGTTCGAATCCCGGTGTCCCATATGGTCCCCTGTGCCTGCCAGGAGCTATTTCTGAGCAGACAGCCAGGAATAACCCCTGAGCACCGCCGGGTGTGACCCAAAAACCAAAAACCAAAAAAAAAAAAAAAAAAAAAAAAAGAATCCTAGGCCTCCTCTCTTGACACCACCTTTCTAGCATCAATCAAGGGATATATCTGGAGGAGTAGTGGCAGCTTAACTTCACACAGATAGTTAAATACTCAAGGTATATATTTGTTCTTATTTAAACCTCACACGATGGGTGGCTGCCTTTTCAATCTGTACTGAGAAAGCCAGAATAGTCAAAGATGTTATTTAAGAAAATAATCTCTAGATTTGGTTTGCCCAAATCACTACAGAGTGAGAAAGGGATTTCTTTTATGCCTTAAATCACCCAATATTTAGCCTATGCTCCAAAGATTAACAACTTCACAGATCCTGGATCCTAATCATTAAGAATGGTGGAGGGGCCGGAGAGATAGCATGGGAGGTAAGGCGTTTGCCTTTCATGCAGGAGGTCATCGGTTCGAATCCCGGCGTCCCATATGGTCCCCCGTGCCTGCCAGGAACAATTTCTGAGCCTGGAGCCAGGAATAATCCCTGAGCACTGCCGGGTGTGACCCAAAAACCACCAAAAAAAAAAAAAAAAAAAAAAAGAATGGTGGAGGGAAATGCAATCACCATATTTGAACTAGGAGAGTTCCATAGACTCACTCTTTTTTTGAATGAGATATAAATTGAGCTGTGAAAGATATTAGGTATACTGGGCCATGCTACAGAAAACTGGGCATCTCAGGAGAAGAGGTGGTCCAAGCCCTGGCTCTTCTGAAACCACACCCTCTGTCTCCATCATCCAGAATCATTGTTTTTCCCAATGGTCCAGCCTCATCACCACTCGACTATTCCCTTTGAGGACACTAATCTAATCAAACTTCAGGTATGCCAGTTTTTGGGCTATATCACCAAGGCTTTTTTGGAGTGAATGCAGACACCCTCCCCCTGTATCTTCCTGACTCTAGGATGTCTGTCAGCTGAGTACATGCTTCTAAATACTGCAGTATCAGTAATAATGCTTTGAATTTTTGGATAACTTCATTTTTGATGTTATCATCCCTATAGGAACACACTTATTTAATAGAATAAACAGCTAGTGCAAGTTTTAAAACTTCTGTCACTGTATTAATGACTTCATTGAAGATACAATACTTTCACAAATCCAGAATAGTTCTAAGAACAAAACTTTAATTTAGTCCCTTTTAACGTCTATATGACAGGTCATTATTAACCACAGAATTTTTATTATACTTAACAAATTTAGAACTAACCAAAAATATTGATAATTTGGGGCTAGTTTATCAAAAACTTCAAGAATATGGGACTGCTGATTTATTTTGCACCAAAACAAAATTTAGCCTGGGATTTTTGTTTTACTTAAAACTTGGATGGCTGGATCCCTTTCGGATTAACAGTTGTTTAAGTAAAAGAGACCTTATGAAGTTATTTTGAACAATGTCATGGTTATGGGGAACAAATATTAATAATAACGATAAAAAGTAAGACAACTTAAGTGGGACAAATCAATACTATATGCCCCCAGAATAATAGTCTATGAATTAAAATATATATATAATATTTCAATCAAAAAGTAAAATGAAAGCTAACTATCAAATAATTCAATAGTAAGAAATTTTTTACTAAAAATTAGACTGTACACTTAAAAAGGTTAGGGTCATAAAGTACAATCATTAACAAATTAATAAGGATTATAAATCTGGGCCACTAGCAAATTTTTATTAAAAAATACTCATAAAGCATTGCCACACCAGTCATCCTTTCATCCCCCTCTTTTTATTTTTTCTCTTTCTTGCTGCTGTTTTAGTTGTTATTTATTGTTGCTGTTGCATTTTTTGTTGTTACCTTCCCCCCCCTTTTTTCTTCTAAATTGATATTGATTGCTCCTAAATGAACTTTTCCCAGCTTTCTTTCCTTTTTTTTCCTCAGCAGAACCACAGAACTTTAATCATCTTGTTTTTTCTCATAAATTAAGGGGGGGAAATGTGGATGGTACCAGGAGCAAACAGTCGCATGAACATTAAGTGAAAATAAAAAATTATCAGACATAAACATGAGACCCAAAGTCAACACAACAGAATCAAGATACCCAATCTACAACAAGTTATATACTAAAGGAACCTCTTTCACTAGAAGTTCAGGGTGTAAAGTGAGGAGGTATGGGATGCATACAGGGCACTGGGGAAGATGGATGACAACACGTGGTGGAAATGGCCCTAATTCACTGTCACTATGTACCTTAAATATAACCGTGAAAGACTTGTAATTCATATTGGTCACAACAAAAATTTAAAAAAAAAAACATTTCAAAAATTTAAGATCAAAATAAAAAAAAATAAGAAAAACATTGTTTCAGACTGAAAATGAAAAGAAAAGATAAAAACATAAAGTGTTCATGTCTAGGCCCTGATAACCAGCTAGATTTAAGGGGCACATAGAGTAATAAAACACAAACTATATCAAGATGAAGAAGTCAAAGAGGAAATTTAGAAGGAAGTTCATACATAAAATGATATAGAAACAGAACAGTAAGTGTGGTACAGCCAAGAAAAATAAAAATGTCCTTAAAATGACTGATTATCAAAACATTGGTGTGGCTAATAGCCTTGCAAAGTCTAAATCGCAACAGCAGACTTATTACAAAAATCAGAATAGTAAGGGATGGTAACCAAAGACAATAAATAAGAAATAATTTTCAAAGTATCTTTTTAAATCTTTAAGTAAACAGACACAGGGATATAAATATTTAGAAAACATGTATGAGTAGAAAATTATGCTCAGACAAAATGAATGAAACTTAACAATTTAAAATATTGATTACATTTTAGCATCTCTTTTGTGATGGAAAGCGATTGAAACAAACAGCAGCTAAACATAAAGGGCATCTTAACTAATAGAAGAAAAACCTTTATGGAAAAATTATCAAACTTCTATAATTTTTTTAATTTTAACTTACATGTGATCTAATAATTTTATAAATATGCAGCTTTATCAAAAATATTTAAATATGTATGTATGTGCCATTAATCTCACTATAGCACTACTTACTATAACCAAGATCTAAAAACAATCTTAATATACATATATATGTATATATTCTATCATATAATGTTTTCACTTCTGACAACCAGCAAACCCTTTACAACTGATTGGCTTAAAATTCTTCTTGTGACAGAAACTGCTGCAACTGATTGGCTTAAAATTCTTAAACTGCTACTAGATTTGAAATTTTGACTGATATAGTCTCCCTTTCCCATCTCTGCCTCATAAAACACATTATTTCTTTCCTTTATTTATTTATTATTTTTTGTGGTTTTTGGGTCACACCCGGCAGTGCTCAGGGGTTATTTTTGGCTCCAGGCTCAGAAATTGCTCCTGGCAGGCACAGGGGACCATATGAGGTGCCAGGATTCGAACCGATGACCTCCTGCATGAAAGGCAAACGCCTTACCTCTATGCTATCTCTCCGGCCCCTCCTTTATTTTTTAAGTGCTTGGTTCCTCATGTACTTTTAAAAGTTTGAATTAGTTTTTAGTTAAAGTTTTAATAACAGGCTTCCTAGAAAAAGGAGAATATCAAGGAATGCTAACTAGGTTGGCATTTCTTATTATTTCAGTTTGACAAACAGATTTTGAGTGATATTTTTATTTTTTTCTTTTCTTTTCTCCATTTTCAAAAATGTTTGAGTTTTTAATGCATTTTTATAATAACTAGGCAGCCGAGTGGAGGTGAGACCTTTGACAATGATTGACAGGAAACCTGAAAAATCTCAAGATTTAAGATAATCCTATCACATGGACAGGGAAAACCAGTATGAATCTGCTTAAGGAACTGGAGTGCAAGCTTTGCATGCAGGAAGTCTGCATTTTATCCTCGGAAGTATAAGGTCCCCCAGAATTTCTGCAAGGTCCCCCCAGCACAAAGATTTTTGAACAGTTTCTAAATACAGAACTTCAAAGTAATAACAACACAATAATGAGAATAGTAATAATGATGGTAATTACTGAGGCTCAAATTTAGGCAAATTGACACTAGACATTAGACACTAGACAAACCTGGTCTAGAAAATATGATATGTTAAAAATGTCACACTAACAATAGGGAATGAGGGAAAGAAGGGATGTTAATACATAAAGTGTATTTTTAAAAATGTTGACATTTCTGATTTAAAACTATTAAAAATAAATAGTGAGTCAAGTGTGCTTATTTCTTCTGGATTTATTTAGGCTCAAATTAGTTAATAATATTCTATAATATTTAAAAACATGTTGACATATGTAAATCATTATAACTGCCTTAATATCTTAAAAATTTAATGGTACCTCTTGGGTCTTGCATTCTGTTAGCAATAAAAACAAACCACAGTAAACATGCATACCCACATAGACATCTTATTTTAATCCTATTCAATTTTTGTCAGACATGTCACTTCTAAACTTTTGCTTCCTTATTTTCTTTTGTGTACCTTTACAACTTCCTGGAAATACTTCAAGAACTAAGTAGAGGTATGTTGACAATATCTGTGCCATTGAACACTCTGAACTTAAGCATCTTAATATTTTTATTATTTTAATTATTATCAACAGAAGTAAAAACTGATGGCAATTTTAGATTTTATGGGAGATTTATTTTATAATTAATTTTTCTAAAGATATTAAATACTATAGTAATTATCTCAGTGATTTAAAATATTAGTAATTATTTACAGGTTTATCATTCATATATATGTGAGCTTTTGATTATGTTCATAAATATGCCCATAAATATCACCATCACAAATAATTTTACATTTTGGGATTTAATTGCCTTATATTATTACAGTAAATAAGATGATTTTTGTTCTTCATCTGATTCTGGGTACAAGAAGGATAATGAAGAAAACAACTGCCCCTAGCATCATTTACCTGTAACAAGGTCCCCAAAAATATTCTTCAGGGGTACAACTGACAGAAATACTAGTTTACACAGAGCCTAAATGTATAAATGTCTTCACTCCAATGAGTTATTAACATTTGCTAAGTTGTACAACAAAAATCAATATGATATACCTCAATGAACCAAATGCTGGAACATATCCCCATCTAATTGGGCTTCAAATTTAGACCAAATTGCCAAATCTAGAATGAACATTTAAAAAGTAATGCCTAGCATAGTTGCAGAGATATTTCAGATTTGTAAACTGGCTTGAGAAATCAAACAACTTATGATCCTACTAAACCTGAAAATTGAAAAACATTCACATCTTCCTTGGCACAACATCGTTTTCAAATCGATATGACATCGCTTGGCTCCAATTATAGTCAGCATAATTTTGGCTTCTATTCTTATGTGGATAACAGCCAAATTCATCTGTCTTCTATGTCCAATCCTAGCATCTTTGTTTAGTTCCTCAACTAAGATTCTGTTTTAAATAGGCTGAAACATCACTGTAAAGAGATTTTCCTGAGTAATTTAAGGTATCTTTGTCAAATCAAATAGTTTTCCTCTAAAGCTTTGTTCTCAGCTCAGTGGTTCTGAGAGTGCAGCTTTCTTTCTATAACTTGCAGAGACTTCTTTGCCTCCTTTCAAAAGAACTTGCTTAGATTAATATAGTTTTTGGCTGATTTCTCTTCGTATTCATTGCCCTCTTTGAGGCCTGAAAAACACAGATACAGGCTTTCCCAGGCAGGCTATTTTTGAGGGCAAAGTGTGTGTTCCCATCCTCTCTCTTACAATTTGACTTTAAAATTTTGTTTCTACATTTATTTATAAAAACCTAGCCATCGGTTGTGCAGGTCTAAGGTCTGATGTCCAAAAGATTTATTGTTCACCCTTCAGAAACCTGAAGACTTAATTCCTTGTCTCCTTTTCGGAAAAGGGAAGCAAGTCCCTTGATTTCTGATTTGGGTCAGCCAAGGGGTGCAGTGTAAGTAGGTAGAGAACAGGACTGTGGGGACAACTAGAATGATTCCTGGTAAACCTTGGCACTGGTAGCAACTTGTCTCTTTCATGTTTCCAGTTGATACCATGCACTCTTATGATTTTGTCACACTGTAATCTCAAATATTGAGCTTTTGTCTTAGAGCTTCTTCTTTTTGACTCTCCAGTGTAAGGTTCTTCCTTATGGTATTAATTTATAGGTTATGCCATCCCTCAAACAACTTTTCCATCATTTCTGAAATTAATTCCCATTATTAAATTTTCTCGTTTAGTGCAGTCACAGAAATAATTACACTGAGAACTATCATAACAAATTGTGACTGAATAAGGGAAGTAGAAAGCCTGTCTAGAGTACAGGCCTGTGTGGGGTGGGGAGGAAGGACACTTGGGATATTGGTCATGGGAATGTTGCACTGTTGAAGTATTTTTTGTATATATATACATATATATGTATATATATTTATATAAATAAAAAAGAAAAGATAAGGCCTCCCAATTCTTACCACAGGCTGTGTTCTTTACACTGACTGTATGAAAGAGGAGGTACAGTAAGTGCACCCCATATACATATACACCTCAATCCAGGCCCTTTGCCTGGTCTATATTGTGAATTGGGTGACAAAAAAAATAAATTCTCTTTCATGGTAAAAGAAATAAGATTTTCTTTGCCGACTAGTCTCTAGGTGAAAAACGATCAATTCTTAGCAATATGTAAATGTTTATGAGTTAAGATGCAAATTTTATTATTGGCACTTTATGATAAATTTACAAAGACTTCATAAAGATCTATGTTATATATGAATAAGTTTAATCATATAACTAACATGAAATTTATTCTTAAATAATCCTACAATTAATGATATTCTTATTTTAAAGGAGATTAGTTGAAATAGATATGTAAGAAATACTTAGATTTAAAACTCATCAGGAAGAAAAAAGAGTACTTTATTCTGAAGTTTTAAATGTTATATATAAATTTATTTACTTTTTTAGATAAAAAGTCAGTTTTTGTGTCTAAGCGTTTCTCCCTAAATTTTATTCATTCTATTACAAACCTCAACTAAACATAAAATATACAGATTTACTGAATTAAAATCTTATTATAGTTATATCTAAATAGTGATATGTAAAGAATAAAAAGGGTATGTAAATTTATAAAATGCCTGTCTAATTAAGTCAAATAACTTTTAATAAAATAATTGGATCAAGTTCCAGAAATAGAATTCTGTTTATTTGTAACTATTTGTTAATTTCCTAGCCTAGCTCTGATTATTTATGCTATGTCACCAATTTTTTTGCCTTTTGATGTAACACAAATAAACGTTTATATTAGCAAAGTTTTTCAAAATATAATTTTAAAGCCTCTGTTTCCCCAAAGGCAAAAGGTTTGTTTTAATTTTTTTGCTTATGTCTCACTCATGGAATCATATATAATATTCAATAAAATGTAATACACTGCTGTTAGCACTTTAATTTGGGTCTTATATGTTATTTATATGTATATGCAGACATATTTGGAAAAATATTACAGCAAGTCTCTCTGATTTTTTTCTTTTGTTTAGATGAAATATTATTCAAATACTCAGATGTAAAGGAAAATTAAAGTAGAGAATATTCCCTATTCTCTGTGGAAGTCTTCCATCATAATAGTTAATATATTTATAGTGTAATAAATGGAAAGGAAAGTAGGGAGAAGATAGAGAGTATACTCAAGTTATTGATTTTTACATAAAGTTGTGATTAAATTCTAACTTTCTTAATTACCATATCTACTAGAAACTTTAAGTAACAAGATAATGATGTTTATAGCACTGGTTTTCTAATTATCATTTTATGTATCCTGGGTCTACCAAGAGATCTAAGATGATATCTTTTGGTAAAAGTATTTCCCTTCTTGTAATAATTGAAAAATTATAGTAATGAACAAGCTATATATAAAAGCCACTTCAAAGGTCACTCATTTATCTGCAAACCAGAAAGAGAAAATAATGGTAGTTTTCATTTGGTGTGACTTTTCATAATCGCAATTCCGTCAAACTGATGCATTGTAAATAGTAATAGATTTTTTTAAGAAATAATAGAGCAACAAAATACATAAATACAGAAAATAAATGCAAATTGTTTTTAAATATGCTTTGTTTATTTGTTTGGGTCCTTGTGAGTGGTGTGGGTCAGACTATTCTTGGTTCTGTGTTCAGGAAATGTCACTAATAGTTAAGGATCAAACTGATAGTCTTGTATAAATTTTCTGCCCATTAAAACATACTTTACTAGGCTGACTTGAAAAAAATTTTTTGAAGAAAAGGCATTGGGTGTTAGTATAGCGGGTAGTACACTTATCTTGCATTTGATCAATATGAGTTCTATCCCTGGCATCCCATATGGTCCCCAGCACTGTAAGGAGTCATTTCTGAGTGCAGACCCAGTACCAAACCCAAAGCATCAGTGATGTAGTTCAAAACACAAAACAAAACAGAACAAAAACAACAACAAATACCACCCTAAAAAAAAAAGAAAGAAACTGCAAAGGGTCTTTCCAACTATTAAAATTTTTGGAATTTCTTTTTTATCAAGGTTTTATAAACTGACCCTTTTGAAGTTAACTAATAGTATGAAACTTCTTGAATACTCATGTGATGCAGATCTTTTCAGGATTTTATTTTTAAAAAATCTGCATTTATACTTGAATGTGTCATTTATTTCTGTATGTATGTATGTGTGTGTGTGTATATATATATATATATATATATATATTTCTGTTTTACACAAACTATGTAGAACTTAAAATGTAGTTGCCACCAGGATTATTGATAAACCCTATTTTAAATAAAATAAAGTTAAATTTTTTATTTCTTCTCTATGAACTATAAGAATGTGATTGTTTTCTTGATGATAGAGATTAATATATTATGTATAATTTATTTATAGAAAGTGTATTTAAATATTCTATACACTGAAAATAAATGTTAATTTTTATGAATCTAAAATGAGAACACCAAATTGGAAATGTAAGCTTAATATGTCAAACATATTATACTTGACTATATATACATATATGATATTTTATACAAAATTTATAATAAGTCTTGGTATTGTAGAAGAATTTCTACAAAAAGACCATACATTATTATTTATTCCTAAACACTAATAATGTAAAATAAAGTATGATAAAGAATGAATAATGAATATTTAAAACTTTAAGAGAAGAGAAAGATATTATAGACTAAATTATCACTTTATACCTTTATCTCTTAGAATACAGACTAAAAAAATAGAAGGAAAACTTGAAGACTAATACATGCAATATAAAAATTTT
Source organism: Suncus etruscus (assembly GCF_024139225.1). Lineage (NCBI taxonomy): Eukaryota > Metazoa > Chordata > Mammalia > Eulipotyphla > Soricidae > Suncus > Suncus etruscus. Next base: position 59,696,690 of record NC_064849.1, read on the forward strand.
AGTATTTATTTTTTATTTTATAATTACAAAAAAGTAATAGCACTGTTTTAAACTTCAGTAAGTCAAAATTTTATATAGCAAATTGTTTGTAAAGCTTAGGATAAACAAAATGAGAAATCTTTCTTTTTCTTAGTTAATATAATCCTATATTTTTAAATTTTATATGCAAAAGATGGCATCTGTATTACATTTGTGTGTATGTGAGTGAAAACTATTTTTAGACTGTAAATTAAGGCATAACATGGGAATGTGATGAGACCACACTGCCTTAATATTTTCCTTTTTCTAATTCTCTTTCCCCAGATAGATCCATAATAAATCACAATGCAAGAAGTTAATCATAAAGCAAGAATAATAGCAAAGAATTCTGGCAAAATATAACACATTTCTATTACCCTTTATATTTTTGTACCTTTTCTGACCCATGTTGCCTCTCCCTCTTCCTCTTTCTGTTTTACCAAAATGGAGGATATTGGTACTGTCTCTGGTCAAAGACTCTGGTCAAAAAGTATGTAGGAAAGGATCGAAAAGATTCAGACTGGCAATTGTTATTTTATTTAATCTGTTTGTATCCATATGCCTGCTATTACGAAGTTGAATTGTTTCTATTGGAAAGTTGTTTTCTAAAATGCTAAGCTTTTGGGGATGTTGATAACTGAAGTACGACAGCTCAGATGTACTGCTGAATACTCTGACAGCATGAAAAAATTTACTGGCTCCTGGATGCTTTATCTTAATTTACCTACAAGTGCCACATATATTACAGTTTCTTTATGCTTAAAAGGTTTTTTCATTATTGTAGTAAAGTGTTGTCTGCTTTCACCTTATGATGTCCTCACTAGGGCTTTCTCCCCCATAGCTGAAGTAACAATTTATTTTCAGAATAAATCCCATTAACTGCATGTGACAGTGTTTTTATCCCTGTGCTAAAAAAGTGATAAATTGCTTTCTATCAGTTATATTTATAGAACAGAATTCTTTATGGAAAATAAAAACAAAATATATCTGTGGCATTACCAGTTCAAGTTTTAAAAACTGAAACATAAACTACACATATTGAGAATGGTATTTATATTCATAAGCAGCTTATTTATCTATATAAACTATATTTACATAGTAACGTTGCCTACATAATAAATCCTAATATTTGAAAACAACTATAATAAATAGTACTATATGCTACTGAAATTTTCAGATAATTCTTCAATTTTAATTTTTAATTACAAACAGATATCATCAAATGAAATGTTAATTTAAATTATCTCATCATTTTTTAAGTTTTGTAAAATTTTTGTTCAGGGATATACTAATTAATTAAAACTCTCAGTTATTAAACTATATTATTTGAGTAAGAATAATTTTACTCATATTAAAATAAATTAAAATCTATAAATTATTTTATAATAATTTTATAATATAATAAAATAACAACAAAATCATATAAAATTAAATTAAATATAAAATAAATAAAAATAAAAATAAATGTAACTAAATAAGTATAAATTAAAATCAAAATTAAATTAAATATAAAATTAAATAATTATAAACTAAAATTATATAAATAAAATACAATAATTATTATAAAATAATAATAAAATAAATTTTATCATTTCTACAATATTTTAATTTATAAAATTATTATTAAAATATAAAAATAAAAATTTAAAACACCTAACAACTAAAAAACTATTTATTAGAGAATCACGAAAACTAGAATGGCTATTTTGATTAAAAGACGTAAATTGCTGCTTTTTTATTCCAATAGATTTAATAGCAATTTTTTATTTTCTGATAACAATAAAATGTACATATGAAATGTACTTATGAAAAAGATAAACCAGGATATAGGGTTGTTACAAGATAAACTTAGTTTGGCTCACATATTTGTGGTAAATTGCTTATAACAGTATGGTTTATAATGCAAGCAATGTTATTGTTATAACATTTAAGCCTAAAACTATAGTATACAAAATATTTTTCTCTTTTTTTTTTCTCAACGAATAGTTAAAAACCTTTAAAATAAATATTTGATAATTTTTATAAGTTAAAAGAACTGCAGCTACTATATGAAATACATTTTGATGACAAAACATTTCAAATTTCTCTGGGCAATATGTGGCCAAGCTATTCTGCTCTTAACCATGTTGGTAAGAAATTACTAGAAAATTATTTATTTTTAAATGAGAGAGAAAGAGTAGGTATAAGTATATTGGTCAAAATTATCAAGTAAGGTAAAGAAAAATTTAAGATATTATATAGAAAATATAGCTATTAAAATATTCAAGAAAATCTATAACAAGTTATCTTCCAAACTATCCTTCCTCCATTGCTATATGTATATAGTCCCAAATTTAGAAATTAATTTTCTGAAGATATATCATCATAGAAAAATTCAGAATCCTCCCTATTGCCAATAATATCATTTAACATTAAAATATATGACACTTAAATATATATGACTATATATGCATATATTTTATATACATATGTCATATAATTGTACATTTAAACTATTAACAAAACGCATTCTGAAAAAAGAGCCTCAGTGGATTATAGTGAATATAACTTTGGGAAAAACCAAAGTCATGCAACCTTCTCACATTTATTCAACTGATGATTCCTCTTTCTCAATTAAAGACAGTAAATATTACCTGAGTTCTTTTTTTAAAAATATTAAGCAAAATTTATTAAATATTGTTGAATAATCAGATCTGGTTCTAGAACATTCTTAATTCAATTTCTCCTATGAAATTACACAGCTGTTTAGTTCTTTTGTAAACAGGGAATGCTTGCAAAGATCTTTTTAGCATATGAAACATATTGACATGAATATAACATATGTGCCAAAGCACTATTATTCAGCTAACATTTCAACGAAATGCAACATAAAATTTTAAATTACGTATTTCTGCATGTGTTTGATTTTTGTTTACTGATCCAGAAAAAAAGATTATTATCATAAAAAATCTCTAATATCTTTTAATTTTATAACACTAGAAAAGAATGGTTATAACCAATCATTTACCTTTAAATTGCTTAGAAGATATCGACATCAAAATGCAATTTCAGTTCATCAGAACATTTGAATCAAATGACAAGTGTCCAGAAGACACGGGGAGATTAATATCAAACTTTATAAAGAGAATATTTTGTGGTGTGTGTGTGTCCATGTGCGCATGTGTGCACTTGTGTTTTGGAACAGAAAGCAAAAGAAAGAGACCCTCACGATGATTGAAGCATATCACCTGAAGCAGATTTGTCTCGTCTTACAGTCTTCACTTCCGAACAGATCTCACAACTTCTTTTCATTTCTCAGGCTAATTGATGGGATTATTGAGTACAGTTAGGAAAATATGATATAGTGTATTAAATTATTTTTATCTTATTTTCTAAATATGTATTAGTGAGAACTTTTTATAATTATCTTCTGTTGTAAAAATAAACTCTCTTCTACTAAACTATTTTATTCATTTTATATGTTTAAGGTTGCCAATTAGTCATTAGACTGATTATCAATAATTTAATTGAAATGTAGTGTCATTCTTCTGCATATAATTGCACAACAAATGGAAATTTACCTAGGATTTAATTTTTATAACTATGAGTAACTATAAATGTTTCAACCATAATTAAAATATATTTCATTCTATAATACTTTACATAAGCAAATATGTAATATTTGCAAATAGCAAATATGACTAAAGTCATAATTTAACAGACTCTAAGAGTCAAAAGTAGACATCTATTTTCTCCAAAATTGTTAGTATCAATTTACAGATGTTGGATACAAACTGGATGAAGAGTAATACTAGGAACCTTGGGCATGAAGTATGCCAACTGCATTTGAATATTGACAGATTTATTTCATATGTATGTGGTAAAATAACTACAATTCATATGTCCTCTACTCGATAAACATTTTACTTAATTTATCTAAAATAAAAACACTCAAAGCATATGTTACACTCTGAACCAAGCAATGGAGGATTTGACATGAACTTAGTACTGGGTAGGTAATGGTGCCTCCATGCACGAAAGAATTGAAGGGGGGATGCTAATCTATTAAATGTGTTGCAGAATGTGATAGGGCCCCCATTTAAGTGCTTTAAAAATATGATGAGCCTCTTTTTTAATTAATAATGATGTGAGATTATCTATCTCCTTTTTTAAATTATTATTCTAAGACCATATTCTTCAGAAAGTATCATAAATACTAATCTCAGTCATGCTAGGTATCATTTGGTCCCTACTCTTCCTCAGATGAGACTTAATCAATAAAAAGTTTTAGAGAGATGAAATTTACAGTCACTTTGATTACAATACAAGGCCTATTTTGTCTATTTTCATTTCTTCAACAGTCACCCTGAAGGTTAATGTAAGAAAATTTATATGGCTGTATTTTAACCCCAGTTATGGGATTGAACCAGGGTCGGTTGCTCGGCTGCATGCAAGACAAATATCCTTCTCACTGTGCTAGCTCCAGAAAATATTTTTTTGGCTTTTTTAAAAATAATTTTTATTGTGACCAACTTGAATTACAATTCCTTCACCGTAATATTTGAGGTACATAGTGGCATTGAATCAGGGGTATTCTCACCACCAGTGTTATCCTCCCTCCATCCCAGTTTGCAGCATCTCCTCCTTTGCCCCCTGAAATACTAGGATAAACGGGACCCTCTGTGTATAGCTTGTTGAAGATTCGCTATCGATTTTATTGTCGTTGACTTTGGGTTTGGGGTTTAAGTTTGATCCTTTTTTATTTCTACTCAATATTCATAAGACTGTTTGGTTCTGGTACCACACCCCCCACTCAGTTTATGAGGCAGAACAAGATGATTCAAGTTAAGTGGTCCTGTTTGAAAAAAAAAGGGGGGGAGGCAGAGCGGTGGCACAAGGGGTAAGGCATTTGTCTTGCCCTCTAGCCTAGAATGGACCACGGTTCAATCCCCAGCGTCCCATATGTTCAACCAAGCCAGGAGCTATTTCTGAGCGCATAGCCAGAAGTAGCCCCTAAGCATCACAGGGTGTGGCCCTTCCCCCCAAACAAAAACAAAAACAAAAGAAAAGAAGAAACAACAAACAAATAAAACCAAGGGGGAGTTCGTTTAAATAAATATATATATACATATTGTTTAGTAAAGATATATATAAGAACTAGGAGTAACTCCTGAGAACCACTAGGTGTGGCCCCTCACCCTCAAAAAATAGGACCATTGCATTAAACTCCCCAAACTGCAGGCTATAATTATTTTGTATGCATTCCTAATTAATAAACGATATGAATGTACATTGAATAAAATAAAATAAAAAGAAGAGAAGAGAAAAGAAAACATAACAAAAAAGCAAAAAAAAAAAACCAAACAAATAAAACAAAAACCAAAAACCTACAACAAAAGCAAAATAAATAAAACAAAACAAAGAAAGAAACAAAAATCAAACAAAAGCCAAAACTGGCAACTACAAAAGAGCACCACAGCAACAAATACAACAACCAAACAATAACCAGAACAAAAAAAAAATAAAAATAAAAAAAGAAAGAAAGAAAAAGAAAATAAAAGAACAAAAAAGAAAAGAAAAAAGGAAGGAGATCTGACTCCAAACTCATCAAAAATCCCTCCCCCCATTTTTTTATTTTTTCAGGAGATTTTAAGTAGTTTTCATGAAATCCTCTGGGCAATCCTTGCAAACCTGGCCTTCAGTGCTTTGACCTAAGCATATGATGCTGCTTGGACACTTATAGTGCAGGGAATTACCTGGATCATTTCAGTAGTTCTGGGGACTTCCAATAGAATCATGTACTCTTAAGGATCATGTCTATACTTTAACTATGCTACTATAAATCCAGGCCCAAGAAGTAATTTAATAACATCATTTTAAATGTTTAATTCCCATCTGATAGTTAAATCCCTATAGCTATGAAGATTAGCTGACTGCTATTTTATATATAACAATCAGTTATTTAATGAATGACCTTGTGAGGATATCCTTTGGTTATTCTGAAGTTATATTAGAAATGATTATCATCTTATTTGTCAGGTAATCATATATAAGTTGTCTTATTTTTTAGTTTTTGAATATAGGCATAAGAATAAAATGTAAAATTTGATCAGAGAGTTGAAAGTTGAATTACATTCCTTACCTAATAGTATATGTTTATGTGTCAGAGCATATTTTCCACCAGCACCTACATATTTACCTCTGGTCATGTCATTATAATATGCTATGTTTACTCAATGTAATAAGCACTATACTATATTAAAGAAAATTATAAACTATATTTAATATGTTTTTTTCAAATATGTGAAAATACAGTGAATTGAATTTGACCTCCATCAGTTCTAAATCTACCATTCAGCATAGGAGGAGGCATCCTTTCAAAGTTTCACTTATCAGAACTCCCTGCCCACTTCTAACATTTTGACTTATTCAGTTCAAATAATGAGTCAAAAAGCAAGAAGCAATTAAGCTGAATGTAATTAAATTCAGTATGCCAGTCTTATATTCAGGTCAGAACAGAAATGAAAATTAGATAAAGTGCCAAGTCTGACTGATGGAAAGAGACAAATCTAAAGTTTAACTAGTGTACAGTAATTTATATCTCAAAATTTTGTGGACATAATGTTTTGAAATATTTAAATCACTCTTTTTATTTTACAAAAACAAAGCTTTCATGCAAATATAAATGATATATTTTTCTTATTTGTCTAAAACCTATACTATATATCATACCAGTGGTCATCTCTGTCTTTAAATATTTTTATTTACTATATCCCTATTTTAATAATGCATATAAATGTCCCAATTACATATTTTTTGTAATCACATATTTCCAAGTTTTTAACCTTTATAACTCCTTCATCCTCTACTTTTAAAAACAAACTAATGTATATAAGTACACGTTTCTATATGTATAATTTGGACTTTTTTGTAATATAAATGCACATGTGTTAATTCTTAAGCATTAGAATTTAAAACCCATTATACAGGAATAACTCCTAAAATCATTCTGTTGAAAGTTTATGTTCAAGAATTAGGAAATGCATGAAATAATTTGACATTTAAATGGTGAAACTCAGCCAAATTAGCTGAATTTTAATTGAAGTCTCTTTTACCCTAGCTTTAGACTAATAACCAGTCTCACAAGGTTGAAGGGGTCAATAATTAGAATGGGTTAGGAAAGCCTTCCCTTATTACTGAGGGCTTTCCATAGTTAGAAGTGAATACTCTAGGGGAAGAGTACACCAGTCAAAGTCTGAGACACAAATTTTCTCTACAGTTTTTACATGAAATGACAGTTAACATACTATTCCCAATCATAAAAGCCAAGAGTCACTAACTTACAATACTGATAACATAATTAAGCATACAGATGCTACTTAGGTAGGAATTATCAGACAATTCTGTGTGTGTAAATAGGAGGAAGGATACACAGATCCTTAGCAGTTCTCAAAGGCTCAGGGGCCACTTGTGAAACTTAGCCAACCAGATTAGATAGTACAATATTAAAACCTCTGGATACAGAACTTTTTTGTGGTTGTTCATATCCTATAGTGCAAAGGACTACAACCACCACTCCATTGGTGCCCAGACACCTCCAGGGATAATCCTTGCCGCTCATGTTTGTAGTACTGGAGTTTGAACTCAGATTCCTGTACATAAAAAGCATGTGACTTAGAATTATTATTATATCTCACTGACACCCATAAATAAATTTTTAATAAATTCAGTGCTATACTCAATTAGACATTCCTGAAATTCTCAGTAAAATGATATAAAATAAGCACATAGATATTCTAAAGTTTAAATATTCCAAATAGCATAAAATTAGTGAATATAAAAGAGAAATTTTGTTTAAAAGAAAATACTCAGACTGAAGCAAAAAAGGAGGATGTAAAAAAAGAAAATATTACTATAGTCATATGTGATATAATGTTTAAAGTTTATGTGTGCATGTGACATTGAAAAAGAAGAAAAAAGTAAAGAAAGCAATATTCAAAGGGTTCATAGAAAAATATTTTTAAAAAATAAATTGACAAAAAAACCATAACAACATATATATTAACCTAATAGAATAAACTCAAATAAAAGCACATTTTTATTTATAACATAAATACTGAATATCAAAATCTTGAAAAAATCCTAAAATATCCCATGTATCCTAAAGTATTATATTTAAAACAGTATCAGTCTGACTGATGTCTTATTCATTCTTAAAATGAAAGCCAAAGAAGAGCAGAGTGACTTTTTTCAATAGGCCATCAAGATACTATAAGTATAAAAAATATTAACATAAGGTTAAGTAGAGATATTTCTTAAATGAACTGATATGTCAAATAAATATCTTAAGATATCCAAAACTTAGAATCATAATATAAAAAGAGAAAAATAAGAGATATAAAATTTATTTATTTAGAACATGACATAAACACTCTTGCTAAATATTTTTAAAAAGTCACTGGGCCTAATGTGAAACTATAGCAAGTAAAGTTCTATGTTGCACAAAATTGACCCAATATTCAATAGCCAGCACCACCTATAGTCTGCCAAAACCTGCCAATAGTAATCCTCAGGGCAAAACTAAGAGTAAGTCTTATGCTCCATTGGATGTGGACAAAAATAACCTCATAAAACAAGTAAAAAATATTTACAAAACACCACTACTTTTTAAAAAAATAAGACAAGACAACATTGTCAAACTACCTAACATTTCATAGACTCTCAGTCAAAATTTCAGAAGATATTTGTGAAGAAGTGAAAATAAAACTGGAGAGAAATTTGTGGTGAAATTAAAGCTGTATCTAATACCTATAGAAACAGGCCAAGTTTAAAATAACCCAAGTAAATGTGATAAGGTTGCTTATGTTCTAATTTAGGACATATTATAAGGTAACAGTAATTACATGATGTGCTTTAGAAACTAGCATCGGCATAAAGGAATTTCAATAAGTCTGGGCAAAAGATAGTTTTTTAAAATAAATAGTGATGAATTAGCTAGATGTTGAATGAAAAACATGAGTTTTTCCTATAACACACAACATTAAATGATAGTTTCAATGTGGAAGAACCATAATTCAGAGAGATAGTACAGTGGTTAAAACACTTGCATTGCAAGTGACACTAATAATAAGCTGACACTTATTCTAGCCCTTGCACTGCCTGCTACTCCAAGCACTGCCAGAGTACTTAAGCACTTAAACACAGATCCAGAAATAAACTCGGAAAACAACTGGTGTGGAAATAAAAACCAAAACAATGGTATTAATTTTTTTATAAAATTAAAACAACATAAAAGTTTAAAAATTAAATATTTGTTGTTGTTGTTGTTTTTTGGTTTATGGGTCACACCTGACAGTGCTCAGGGTTACTCAAGGTTCTATGCTCAGAAATCGCTCCTGGCAGGCTTGGGGGACCATATGGGATGCCGGGGTTTGAACCACCGACCTTCTGCATTCAAGGCAAATGCTTTATCTACATGCTATCACTCTGGGCACTAAAAATTAAGTCATTGTGAAGCAAATAGGATATTGTATTATTACTTTGAAGTAGATGCATATTTATTATTTAGAAAAATATGTAAAATGGATAAATTAAATTTCATGAAGTACAATGTACATTAAAATATATTGTAGGGGCAAATGATTAATTTATAGATTAGGATAAAATACTTGCAATGTCTATAATCAATGAAGGGCTCAAATCCATATTGTATCTAGGATCTGAATGAAAGAAAGACAATGTAGGGCTCAGAGCTATAGTGCAGTGGTAGGAGATTTGCTTTACATATGGCTGATCCAGGATGAACCTGGGTCAAATTCCAAGTGTCCCATATGGTTCTTCAAATCCAGGAGCGATTTCTGAGTGCATAGTCAGGAGTAACCCCTTAACAGAAAAGACAATGTAATTATTTGTAATGGCTCAAAAAACTCTATAGTAGCATCAAAACCACAAAAAATATGATTATTTCCCATGCAGCTGTAGACAAGATCAGCTATTCTGCAAAGATGTAACTAAAATGAGCTATAAAATACAAAGTTGTAACTCTAAAGACATCTGGTGTCCAAAGTGCTTCTGCTGGTCTTCTATGCCCTCCACAAGAACCTGCAGCTACAGCTTTGCTGTAACAGTAAATTAAGAACCAATTAAAAGAATTTACCAGGGGCCGGGAAGGTGGCGCTAGAGATAAGGTGTCTGCCTTGTAAGCGAACGGACCTCGGTTCGATCCCCCGGCGTCCCATATGGTCCCCCCAAGCCAGGGGCAATTTCTGAGCACTTAGCCAGGAGTAACCCCTGAGCATCAAACGGGTGTGGCCCAAAAACCAAAAATAAATAAATAAATAAATAAATAAAAGAATTTACCATAAATCTAATAACTCATTACTGGAACCTTGTAAGATTGGTAAAAAATGAATGCTATGACTTGTTCAATATTGAAAACTTGAAGTTTAGAAGAAATTTTCTAAGTGAATTCACTTCTGATATTTTTCATTTCATAAGAAAGTCCATATTATTCTGCTCCTGGGGATTGGAACTTCAACATAACACATCCTAGTCACAATCACAAATCCCACCGATAGAGGTAGAATAGTGGAAGCAGGTAGATCAAAAAGGGACATTACATTCAAAGAAGCATTCTTAACATTTACAGCAGACATGTCACAAGAAACTCTCAAGGCCAGAAGACAGTGGTAGGATATTGTGACAAAACTGAATAAAATGGATGCTTTACCTAGAATACTGCATCCAGCCCGGCTCACATTAAGGTTAGAAGGAAGAATACATAGCTTCACAGATAAGCAGCAGCTCAGACACTTTACAAATGCAAAACCAGTCTTAAGAGAAAAGCTAAAAGGTTTACTTTAAGACAAGACATACCAACAGATACGCCAAATTTTTTTTTTGTTTTTTGTTTTTTGGGGCCACACCCGTTTGACGCTCAGGGGTTACTCCTGGCTATGCGCTCAGAAATCGCTCCTGGCTTGGGGGACCATATGGGACGCCGGGGGATTGAACCTCGGTCCATCCTATGCTAGCGCTTGCAAGGCAAACACCTTACCTCTAGCGCCACCTTCCCGGCCCCCAGATACACCAAATTTATACACAAAGATGACATTTAATCCCATGACAATCATCTTCTTCAATGTCAATAGACTAAATGCACCAGTTAAGAGACAAAGAGTGACTAAATGGATCAAAAAGATGAATCCAACCTTATTCTGCCTAGAAGAAATACAACTGAACAGTCAGAACAAACATAGACTCAAAATCAAAGGCTGGAGTAAAATCATCCAAGCCAACAACACCCATAGAAAAGTTGGAGTGGCCATATTAATATAAGATGACACACAAGTTTGACTCAGTAAAAGTTTTAAGGGAAAAAATGAACACTTTTTACTAATCAAGAGATATGATCAACAGGAATAAATCACAGTACTAACCTATATGCAGCCAATGAGAGACCAGCAAAATATCTAACATAATTATTGACAAATTTAAATGAGGGTATCAATAATAACACAATAATTGTGGGAGATCTCAACATGTTATATATATAACATACCTGTTATATATATGTATATATACCTCCATAAAATCAAGAGGATAGAAAATTTGCAGGCAACCTTTGCTGACCACAAGGCTCTGAAATTAGATGTGAACTACAAAGGGATACAGAAGAAAAACTTTAATAACTGGAAATTAAATAGCCTGCTACTGAACAACAATGGGTCCAAGATGAAGTCAAAGAGGAAATCAAAACTTTCCTAGACACAAATGACAATGAAGACACAAACTATCAGAATACGGGACACAGAAAAAGCAGTATTGAGAGGAAAATTCATAGCTTTGCAAGCACACATCAAGAATAAAGAAGGGGCATACCTCACTAGCCTAATGACACAGCTCATAAAATTAGAAAATGATCAACAAAAGGAACCAAAATAGGAAAACAGAAGGAAATAAAACTTAGAGCAGAATTTAACGAGGTGAAAACCCTAAAAAACAATCCAAAAGATCAAGGAATGCAGACGTTGGTTCTTTGAAAATATAAACAAGATTGATAGACCACTGGCAAAACTCACAAATAGAGAAAGAGAAGCTTGATAACCCATATTAGAAACGAAAAGGAGGAGATCACTAAAGGTATTGCATAGATTCGAAGTTAATTGAGTCTACTTTGTGAAACTCTATGCCACTAAACATGAGAACATGTAAGAAATAGATAAATTATTGGACTCATAACATTCCACAGTTGCATAAGAAGAATGTAGCATATCTAAACACCCATCACTATGGAGGAAAGTAAAATGGTAATCAAATGTCTGCCCCGAAACAAAAGCCCAGAGCCAGATAGATTCAAATTCTTTCAAATGGTTCAAGAGAAACTACTACCAATCCATGCCAGCTTCTTTCATGAAATTAAAAAAACGGGAACACTTCCAAATAGTTTTTTATGAAGCCTCATTCACCTTGACATCAAAACCAGAGAGAGATGCTTCCAATAGAGAAAATTATAGACCAATATCCCTGATGAACACAGATGCAAAGATCCTCAACAACATTTTGGCAAATAGGATTGAATGTCTCATCAGGAAGTTCATTCAATACACTCAAGTAGGTTTCATCCCAGGAATACAAGAATGGCTTAACATTCATAAATCTATCAACGTAATACACAATATCAACAACAAGAAAAGTACAAATCACATGATCATATCAATAGAGGCAGAGAAAGCATTTTATAAGGTTCAGCAACCATTCTTGATAAAAAAAAAATCTCTCAGCAAGATGGGAATGAAAGGAACCTTTCTCAATATATTTAAGGCCATCTACAACAAACCAATGGAAAAATATTACCTTAATGGAGAAAAAACTAAAATTCTAGTATAAGACAAAGCTGTCCTCTCTCACCACTCCTATTCATTGTAGTACTGGAAGTATTTGCTATAGCAATTAGGCAAGAAAAAGATATCAAGGGAATCTAGATAGGAAAGGAAGAAGTCAAGCTCTCACTGTTTGCAGATGACAGGATACTATATTTCAAAAACCCTAAAGATTCTACCAAAAAGCTTCTAGAAACAATAGACTCACATAGCAATGTGGCAGGCTACAAAATTAACACACAGAAATCAATTGCCTTTTTATACACCAATAATGATAGGGATGAAATGGACATTAAGAAAACAATCCCTTTCACATTACTGTCACACAAACTCAAATATATTGTAGTCAACTTGACCAAAGACATGAAGGACCTATAAAAAAAACTATAAAATCCTGCTTTAAGACATATGAGAGGACACACGAAAATGGTGGGGGCTAGAGAGCTGGGAGATTTGGGGTATTGGTGATGGGAATGTTGCACTGGTGAAGTGGGGTGTTTGTTATATGACTAAAACCCAACTACAAGCATGCTTATAATCAAATTGTATAAATAAAGATATTAATAAAAAACACAAAAATATCCAAATAGGCAATAATAGTATATTTTCCATAAAACAAAAATTCTAAACATGAACATTAAAATTCATAAAAGTGGCTAAAGTAGAAAACAAAAATTGTAGCATACAATGGCAAAATGTGTCAATTAACATACTTTTGATGACTTTACAAGTTGCTATAAACATTTAGAAAAATCTGTCAGTAACTGTTCCTGCCCCTGAGACAATTCTTTTGTTACCTTCCAAAGACCCCTCCCAGAAATGGGATGGTCTTACTATCAGGTAAAATTATTCAGAATGGTGGGTGTGGGGTGTCAACTGACTAAATTCTTTTTTTTTTTTTTTTTGGTTTTTGGGCCACACCCGGCAGTGCTCAGGGGTTACTCCTGGCTGTCTGCTCAGAAATAGCTCCTGGCAGGCACGGGGGACCATATGGGACACCGGGATTCGAACCAACCACCTTTGGTCCTGGGTCGGCCGCTTGCAAGGCAAACGCCACTGCGCTAACTCTCCGGGCCCCAACTGACTAAATTCTATACTTAATCTATTACCCATAATTGCTTATGAGCATTCCCAATGAAAAAAATGTGCTCAACATTCACCAAAAATATATTTACATGATATATTTATTTATATGTGCTATTTATGCATATAAGTATATGAAATAAGAATATAGAAAATTAATCAGTAAATAGTTATACAAATAGTCATTTATATATGTGACTATGCATCTATATCATGACAAAACGAGGTCTTTTGAGCAGTAAAAATGTATACAAGAATTGCCACGTCTATGGAATTGCAAAGGCAATTTCTACTACTATTTGAGTTACCTAAACTGGGTTGATGAGGCTTATACTGGCATAGTAAAGAGCACAATCTATTTTATCGTATACATAAAATACTAAGACATGTCTTCTTGCCCCCAAAATCAAATTCAAAGTTTTTAAAATAAATAAATGTAGATAAGAATGAACAATCATCTGATTGCAGAGAAAGGAATAATAATCTCTCACATTCCACAATAAGGGTAAAACTGTATGACTGGAAGTGGGAGATCCCAAACCAATTTTTAGGTGATATTAAAAACATAAGGAAAAGCTTTCTTTTTTTTTTGTTTTTTTTTTTGTTTTTTGTTTTTTTTTTTTGTTTTTGGGTCACACCAGGCAGTGCTCAGGGGTTATTCCTGGCTCCAGGCTCAGAAATTGCTCCTGGCAGGCACGGGGGACCATATGGGACGCCAGGATTCGAACCGATGACCTCCTGCATGAAAGGCAAACGCTTTACCTCCATGCTATCTCTCCGGCCCCAAGGAAAAGCTTTCTAACTCAAATTATTTAGAGTTATCACCTCTTAGGGAAACTTATGTATGAGATGAACATTTTTATAACCACAAAATCTATTTATATTATAAATATTGTTATAGCAATCAACCATAAAACATCCAAAATTAAAAAGTCTTATTTAGCGTAAACAAAATTAATTTTAAAGTTACTTACTATGTCTAAGTATGTCATAGGTATCTAAAATAATCCAATAATAATTAACTCCTAAACTTATTACCTATATTTACTAAAAACAGAAATTATAATTAATTATATCTTGGTCTTAACTTTGTTTTTATTTTTTTGGTTAATAACATTTAAAAAGTTTTCTATAATTTTATATACCCAAGGCCTCTTCTTAGCATATAAATTTATTAAAATTTTACCTCTCCCATATTTATGACAAAAATAAAATCAAAGAAACAACAATATAAAAATCGTGAGGGTGGGGGAGGAGGGGTTAGTTTTGGGGCCAGGTCTGGCAGTATACAAGTATTACTTCAGATGGTTGTAGAAGATCATATGGGAAGCCAGAATTAAATCTGCTGAGTGCAAGGCAAATGCCCTATCTGTTTGACTATACTCGAGTGAAAATATTAATTTAAACTTAGTCCTTACTGAGATTTTTTTTTTTTTTTTGCTTTTTGGACCACACCTGGTGACACTTAGGGTTTACTCCTGGCTATGCACTCAGAAATTGTTCCTGGCTTAGTTAGCCCGTACAAGGCAAACATCCTACTGCTTGTGCCACCACTCTGGCCCCTCGCTGAGAATTTTTTATCTACACTGAAAAACTTTTAAATATCAATCTTTATTCTCTTCACTCCTTGGGGTTTTTAAGATTTTGGATCTAACAATATTGCTACTTCAACCTCAAAAACTTAAGATTTGTCAAGTTTGTCTTTAAAAAAATTTATATACTAAACAGATTGCCTATTGAAATGCTTCCCTAATATTGATTACCTAATATGCCTATTTTACTTTAATTTTTACTTATTTACTAGAAAAACACTTTTTCTTTGTCACATAATTCCAAGTATGGAAGCTTCAAAAATTGAAGGTAGAATTCCCAGTTCTTATGCTACTCAACCTCTCTGTACAACCTGTTCAACCTACCAACATTCTAAGTTTTTAAGTGAATAATTTCCAAGTTCTCTTTCTTGTACTAATACCTTTCTGCCTACTATAAAGTGATTGTAGTATTTTTCTAATTAAGCAGCACACTATTAAATAATGACCCTTAAAATGTTTCCAAATTCTGAATCATTTTCCTTAGTATTTCTACTCTACTGAAGTTTTCAAATATCACTAGCAATATAATGTAAAAGTTATCTATTTTTCTAATTAAGGTCTGTATGTCTGTAGTGGGCTTAATACCATTTCATTCCAAATGTGAAAATTTGTAAAATGAGAAATTCCAAATATGATCCTTGAAAAAAAATTCAAGAATCAAACAAGTTTGAGAAATTGATATATATATACAGACTAGTTTAAGAAGAATCCCAGGATTGGAGAGGTAGTAGAGTGAGTAGGGGACTTGCATTACAGAAGCTTAAACTAGGTTCAATCCCCACCATCCAAAATGGTCCCTTGATCCTGAATACAAAGCTCAATAACTTCTGAGCAGTGCTAGATGTGACCCAAAACAAACACACATGCATAATAAAAAGAATATTACTGAAATTTTGAAAATGAATAATTCTAAGTAGTATCTTTAAGAATATATCATTTAACTATGTTATATGTTCTGTGTAATAAACTTCAGCCAAAGCTGTTAAGGAGTTGATGAAGCTGAAGTTGCCTTTTTTACCTTCTATTTTTCCAAGATGCCTTCTATGTTTCACTTTACCTACAAATATTTTATATTTATCTTACTAATGTTTATTGAATTCCCTTCATAAGTCAACAGTAAGGAATAATACTTAACTATCTTTGAAATTTAGATATTATATTTAATATTTATTATTATTATATTATATTATATATAATATACATTATTAATATTTAATTAAATGAATATTATTTTGTCTTTGACACTTGGAAAATTTTTTTATCTAAGGTACTGAAAGGCAGAATATAAATTTCTGGATCTTGAATAGTGCTCTGAGGAACTGAATCAGTTAAACCTTCTCCCAGATCACTGAGAACTCTAGAAGGAAGTGACTTGTTCATGAACTCACTAATTAACTGCTTGCAATACTCTAGGCTTTTACCAAAAATAGAGATGATTCAAGTGCTTTCTGAAGAAACAATCTACAGTTTCTAACTACCTGTTATTATTAGAATAAGAATGCAGTTTATGGGTATCTGCCACCCTTGGAGGACAATGAACCATATCAAAAGAAAAAAATATTGGCACAAGGATTATCTCCAGCTAAAATTGCATAAGAAACAGAAGCTGCTGTCTAATAGGTTGATGTGTGCTGGCAGAGTTATGTGAGAAGTTTGAATTGCCTCTTCTTGCATTATGTCTAGCATGTCAAGCTCCTACTTTCATAGGGGTAAATACGGTATTCATTCTATCACACCTTTTGTAATTGACTCATGGTAACCCAATGCAACAAGTTTCTGGATCTAATACCGTGAACATGAAGGCAAATATGGTAATATACTAACTTTCTAAAGTTGTAATATTTGCTAGGATCTTAGAAATGCTTTTGATGAATCCTTTCTGAGTAATAACATTTATGTCCTTGATAATTTTCTACTTAAGATGCTACTTATATATTGTGAATTATGACCTATTCTTTTAAAGGAAAACTCTTTGTATTGTGTTCATTTTCAACTATTCAATAAAATAAAATCAGATAGAAGATAAGGTTAATTTCTCCATCTTGAACATAAAAAATCAGATATTCAATATCACTTTATTCCTAATAAAATATGTGACAATACATCCTTTTATGCCATTATCTATTTATTGTAAAGCTTTTAATAATAAAAAAATTGCTAAAATGTCTTTCAACAAACTTTGTTGTACGTTTTAAATCCAGATATTTCATGGGAAAGAATTATACTCTTGAAAATTAAGACATGACGATCTTGTTGATCAGGTCAGACCAGCTGATAAGCTATCTGGAGAAATGCAGCACAGCAATCCACTGTCATAAAGATTAACATTTTTTCCCTTGGCTAATGAGTGCCACATGCACAGCATATCTGAAGCTTATGATTTAAAAGGTTGTATCCGTTTTTATCATCACATCTGGAAGCACAACCAGTGTGGTATACAGCTGCATGACTGATTTTCATGTTTGTGGTTTGTAATCAGTCTTGTTAATTTTTAGTCATATTCCATATATTCTGGTGTATGTGGAAATATGTATTATTGGACATCTGGAAAAGTTCCACATTTCAGGTGCATATAAGTGCATTTCAGCACTATTTTTCTTTCTCTTTGGTTTTGAGTTGTTTTCTCTTTCTAATTTTTACATGCATAATGTCTTTAAAATGCTAAATATCCATAGGTGCTTTACATAGGGATTACTTTAAATGGACATTTTCGATTACAGAAGAGTCACATGACCCATTTTTATTCTTTACAGTGCTGTTAGAGGTAAAGAAAATTCATTCACAAAATGTTGAATTAAATGTTTAAAATTAGTCTTTGCTATATTTTACTTAAAATTACCTGCATGTGTACTTCTAAAGATGTCCAAATGATGTGTCATGTTATGTTGAGTATCTCCTTTCAAAAATAAATCCTGCCCCTCAAGGATATCTATATCCAAAGTAGCTATGCCGTAATGTAGACTATAATAGCCTTTCTGTGCTAAGAAGAACAGGGATAGAAATAGATACTGTATGACTAAATGCTGATTGACAGGTCTATGACAGGCATGGAACTTCTTTAGCTAAACTTCAATAAAGAAACTTCATATCATACCATTCAACAAATAATAAAGCAGTGTAAACATAAGTAAAAAACTTTGTGTAAAATTTGTCTACTTGCTTATATAATAAGAAATTGAACATTTACCTTATAATAATTTAAATAAAAATAATTTTGATCCAGGAGTAAAATTTTCATTTAATTATCCTTTAAATGTTGTACTTTACAAAAATAATACTGGATGTTTTTTAAAAAATTAAGGCAAAATATTTTTAATATATGGATTTTTTAAATCTTCATGTTGTTGGAATGTTTCAAGTTATATACTAAAGACAGCTTAAAAGCACCTATCAAATAAAAATTCACTTTTAAGCTTGTCAGAGTTATTTACATCCATATGTTATTGGGGGAGCATACAAGAATTCTTGTTATTTAAAGTTTTTCTTTTGTTTGTTTCTTTTGTTTTGTTTTGTTTTTGTTTTGTTTTGGGGGGGCACACCCATTTGATGCTCAGGGGTTATTCCTGGCTAAGTGCTCAGAAATTGCCCCTGATTTGGGGGGACCATATGGGACACTGGGGGATCGAACCGTGGTCCTTGGCTAGCACTTGCAAGGCAGACACCTTACCTCTAGTGCCACCTTGCCAGCCCCATTATCTAAAGTTTTATAAGAATGGATGTTCTCAAAAGTAAAGAGCATTGCTACTCATAAAATCACATGCTGTGATGGACATCATAATTATGAGTAATACATCCTCAAATAAATGTTCCCTTAATCAAGGAGAAAATATTTTATACTGCTCAGTGTAAGATTTTGTAACAAATAGAAGTAAAAACAAAAACATTAAGGTCCTAGTTTTGATCACATTTAGTTTTAAAGTATGGGTCTCTTTGATTTATTTTTGTAAAGTATAAGTATTTTAAGTAACTTTTATCTGACATTAAGTATAACTATTGAGGCAAATATGATGTAATCAACATAATCTGTGTTGAAATTTATGAGATAAGATGAAAACATATAATTACAGCCATTTCTAATTTTATTTTACTACAATGACAATACACTATCATAATTATTTTTATTGATGCTAAAAACATTTTTTAAGACAGAAGCTAAGAATGTATTGGGCTAAAATTTATATAAATTCTGATCTGCAATGAGGTAACTGAATTGGAATACTCTTGGTGATAAAGCAGAAGGGATTGTAATTAATGCAACCACAAAAAATCCTTGGGACATATAGAGTTTCTGAATTTCTGAATTCAGCAATGCCGTCAGTGTTTTGGCTGGCAGCCTATAACCCTCTTTTAACCTGAGCCAGCTTACTCAGCAAGCTATGGCAAATGACTGCTGAGCTGTTACTTTCTTATTTCCAAATACACCTCCAGTTGAGAGAGGGACATGCTCTTTTACATATGGTATGGGATTTTGTTTGGGAACTCAATTTTCAGTTATGAGTTTTTAAAAGAAATGTTCAGCAGCAGCTTTTTTTTATTTTTTTAAAGAAATTTGGTGGGGAGGTGAGAGGGCACACTCACAGAAGCTTAGATGTACTTGTTTTAGTCAGGCACAAGGAAGTTGAGAAACACTCTGTTGTTGGGCCAACAAAACTATCATACTGGACAGAAATTACACTTCTATGCCATACAGAGATTATTCAGTCCTCCCATATACTTATAGAGCTAAGAAAGTAGTATTAAAAATGATGAAGAATGACTGTGTGACATTCGAAGTGTGTATGACAGGATATGTTAGTATGAGAGAAAAAATAATTGAAATAAAAGATAAACCAACTCTTTAAGAGTAATGGCTGTAAGCACAGTGAATATAGAATTCTCACTTTCTAGAAAACAACTGTGCTTCTAAACATAATTGCTAAAATGATTTAAGTAAAATATTCTTCCAATAAAGCAATTAATAAAATCATTTAGTTATTCTAAAGTGTTTATTGAAAAGAGCTGTATTCAAAACATTGATAAAACTTTATGGACATATTGTTGAACAAGATAAATATCATGAGTCCCTGAAGCTTGTAGTTCAGTCAGTATACAAATAAGCCAACACACAGTATATTTCAAGCAGTGAAATGTTATTATAAAATATAGAGATAATTAAGGAGCTATATATTGACAAAATGTAGCATATATAGTGGATGTTATTTTGTATTAGGTGATGAATGAAGTCTGACTAGAGGAGCAGAATACAACAAGGAAACAAAAGATAGCCAAACAAGTCAAGTAAAATTTTAGTAATATTTTTCTGGAGACAATAGCAAATAAATGCTTAGAAACTGAAATAGATTTAAGCTGGTTCTAATGTAAAAGTCGTTATTGCAACAGTGAGAACTAAACAAAGATTGAACATAAATTAAGATATAAAATGTTTAACTGCATCTCATGGTGATAAAAGATTATTTTAAACAATTTAATGACCATTAATTTGATACATCAATTTGATACATACATGTTAATAAAAGCTAATTCTTGTTCTGTTGTTTCTTTAATAAATATATAGTTTCCATATCTGTCTCTAAGTACTTTCTTTAGATTGAATATTATTAGCTGATGTAAAAGTATGCATGTTCAGTTGACTTTGGTCTAACATTGGGTTTATTATTGTTTTTCATAATTTTAACACTGAGCTTGCTTGTATTTATTCTTTAAATTTAGGTGTATTTCCTGCATGCAGCATATCAATGGATTTTCTTTCCTTCGTTTTAATAATCATTTATTTAAGTGGGTTTCAGCTATAAAATTCACACCCTCCCTTCACCAATGCAACTTTCCAGCCACCAATGTCCCCGATTTTTCTCCTCCCCCATGCACTGACTATATTTGAGACAGATATTCTATTTCTCACTCTAGCATTGCCATGGTAGTTGTTAGTGTAGTTATTTTTCTAACTGCACTTACCATTCTTGTCGTAAGCTTCATATTATAATCTGGTCCTTCCAGCCCTCAAATCTATTGTCTCTGAATATTTTTACTATACTCTTTTATTTTTCTTAAATCCCACAGATGATTGAGAGATAAACTGTTATTTATCACACACACCTCTGACTTATTTTATTCAAAATCATAGTCTCTATATGTATAAGGAAATTTTGTATTTCAGTTTTTTCTAAATTCTACATAGTATACCATTGTGTAGATGTACCTACAGTTGTTGTTTTTTTTTCCCGCCCACGTATAGTTTTTTTTAATACTCATCTATTGTCAGGCATATGGGTAGCTTCCAGATTTTGGCTATTGTAAATACCGCCTCTATGAATATAAATCTGCAGAGGGAATTACTCTATTCTGTTTATGTGGTCATAGGGCATATTACTAGTAATGGTATTGCTGGATCATATGGGAGCTCAATACCCAATTTTTAAAGTAATATCCATATTGTTTTCCAGAAAGGCTGGGCTAGATATTTCTATCAAAAGTGAATGAGAGATTCTGTGATATTTAATCAACCAGGCCAGGGTAGATCAATGTCCAGTTCAGAGGATGCAGTGCTACTCAGTCTATGTGGTGCTGAAGACCACCAAGGCCACCAGAGTGGCATTACCAGTGCCTCCAAACCACATATGTGGTACTCAGGAGACTATGTGAACCAATACCAAAATATAAAACTTGCCACAGTGATATTTTTAGTACTGCCAGTAAAGTCCATCTGTTATTTCCTCTGAATCTGACTTCAGACAAGTGGGAAAAAAAAGTGAATGGGAGTTCCTTTTTTCCCATATCCATGCAACCATTGATTGTTTTAGTTCGTTGTGATGTGTGCCAGTCTCTGTGGCATGAAATATCTCATTGTTGTTTTAATTTGCATCTCCCTAATTATTAGAGATGTGGAGTATTTTTTCACATGCCTTTTGACCTTCTATATTTCTTCTTTGAGGAAATTTCTTATCATTACTTCTCTCCATTTTTGATGGGGTGAGATGATTCTTTATTGTTAAGTTCTGTCAATACCTTATATATCTTATATATATTTACATATCTATCTATATACACCAGGACAATATCTATTATTGCCCCTTTCAGTGCCAATATATTCTTGTTAGGTTTCAGTGTAGTTGACATAGCAATTGATAACAAGTCACTATGATTTTGTTGATATTAATATCTTCCTTCAAGATAGTCAGCAGTTGATTTAAATTTTGCTGGTCCTCATAAGGTGCATATCTATTTTGAACTGTAATTTCTCCTTGTTGTTTCCTTAATTATTAGGAAATGTCCATCTTTGTCTTTATAAATTTTTAAGTCTAAAGTCTAAACACCAGAAATTAATATGCTCATTTCAGCCCTTTTAAGACAATTTTCTCTTGAATTATTGTCCTCCAAATTTTAGTTTGAGTTTGTTTGTTCTGACTTCAATACATTTCTTGTAGGTAACAAAATATTGGATTCAACCTTGTATCCATTGTGCCTCTCTCTCTCTCTCTCTCTCTCTCTCTCTCTCTCTCTCTCTCTCTCTCGTTGTCTCTTAACTAGTGCATTTAGTCCACTGGTGTTGATAGAGATTATTGTTAGGATATTTAGTGTCATCTTTTAATACGAGTTTGGTGTGTCTTGTGGTCTGTCTTAGCTTAATGTAGATCTTTCAGTTTATCCTTTAAAGCTGGTTCTTAGACTGTAAAGTTTCTAAGTTGTTGTTTATTCATGAATTTGTGTATCCTTCCTTTAAATTTTAATGTAATCCGGTTATTTTAAGTACTCTCAATGTTGCATTTTTTCCTTGAGCTTTGTCACTATATCCCACAAATTTCTTTGGAACTGAGGGTTTCTTGTGACAACTCTGAGATAATTCTTAGGGATGCTCCTTTAAATATAATTTCCCATTTTGATCTTGTTGCTTTCAGTATTCCATCCCTAACTATGTAGTTTGTCGTTGTGATTAGGATGTCTTGGGGTGCTTTTCTTTGGATCTCTTTGTCTGGTACTTTTTGGGCATATAGGACTTGGTTTCATGCACTCTTCAGCTCTGGGAGTTTCTCTGCAATTATGTCCTTGATTGTTGATACATCATGGGGTTTTCTTCCTGTGTCTTAGAAACTCCAATGATTCTTTTATTGTTTTGTTTTTTTTTTTACTTTATCAAAGACATCTATTTTCATCTGTTCACATTATTTGAAGACTTTCCCCTCATTTTTTCTGGTCATTTGTCTTGAGTCTCTGTTTATGGAGTTTTTATGTATGCATCTTCCAGCTCATTGACTCTGTTTTCAGCTGCTATTACTCTGTTGGATAGGGTTTCCATTGAAATTTTCATTTTGCCTACCAATTTTTAAAGTTATTTCAGCCTGAATATTTTTAAATTTCTTCTTCTTCTTCTTCTTCTTCTTCTTCTTCTTCTTCTTCTTCTTCTTCTTCTTCTTCTTCTTCTTCTTCTTCTTCTTCTTCTTCTTCTTCTTCTTCTTTTCTTCCTTTCTTCTTTTCTTCTTTTTTCTCCTCCTCCTCTTCATTTTCCTCCTCCTTCTTCTTCACTTCTTCCTCCTACTCCTCCATTTTTAATAGAAAATCAATTAGAGTAATTTTGTGGAACCACTTTCCCAGATATTAATATCTATTTTAGTTTATATACTGCTATATTTATCCAATTTTATTATAACACTGTGATTTACCAAATTATTCATCATACACTCATTTCAGACATTAACTGTTCAAATACTACCTCCACCATCAGAGTGGCTATCTCTTCACCAGTATCTCCAGTCACCTACTCACCATTATAGCCTGCATCCTTGCAGGCACAAAAAGTTTTATTTCATCTTGCTTGTCCAACACAAAACCAACTGAAATTATCCAATCTTAGATCAAGAGAGGTCAATGTGAAATTATTGTTGTATCTTTCCATGAAACCACTTTACTAATGTCAGTATTTAATTTTTAAGACTCTTTTTTGGTGCTAATTGAGCCTTCTGTACTACTGGTTGGGCTGACTGAGGTGGATATATTACAACATAACTTTCCCATCATATTTCTTAGCATGATACTACAAGATATTGAAATGTCATGCAGCCACTTTCCCTCAAACAGTCTAGGATTTGTAGATATACAACAAATTAAGTGGCTTGGAAGTTTGATAAGAATAAATTTCAGAGCTCAGCCCAATTTATCAGAGTTTGTAGGACTTGATATTGGACTGATGCAATTGATATTCAAAAGGGACTCTATTTTATGAGAATGCCACAGAGCTATTTCTGGACCTACCTACCTGGGAAATACATCTACACTGAATTTTCTAAATAAGCTAAGGATTTATATTCAAGTCTATAACAGTAAAATATGGTTTTAAGTTATGTTAATTCATGATTCTATATAATATTTTGGATTTTTGGGGGGAGGCCACATTCAGTGATGCTTAAGGATTACTCTTAGCTATGCACTCAGAAATTGCTCCTAGCATGGGGGACCATATAAGACCCTGAGGATCGAGGTCTGTCCCCAGTGAGCCACATGCAAGGCAAATATATTATTGCTGCACTATCACTCCAGCCCCAATACTTCAAATTTTAATCAAATTTCTAATAATTTAGTCTGAAGTTTTCTGAAGAATTTCTTGGTTAAGAAAAATGCCATAACTTTTCATTTCATAAGAACATAAAGACATAAATATAAGTATTAATGTAAGATACTTTTCTAAGTGTTTTCTTAAGAACCAAGAAATATAGATTATCCCTTTTTATCAGGATTGTATACAGTAAAGACTTTCCCTTTACAGTTCAGATTTAAGAAGTCACTACTTACAGAGTGAAAATGTTCTAAAGGGTAAGGCTCCTGTCTTGTATGCGGTGGCCTCAAACAGACCGAGGTTCAAATCCCAACGTCCCCTATAGTCCCCCGAGCCTGCCAGGAGCCACTTCTGAGTGCAGAACCAGGAGAAACCCCTGAGCGCTGCCCAGGGTGACCTCTAAACAAACAAATGATCAAAAGACAAAAAAAAACACTCTCCCTTTTTTTGGTGGTGGAAATGTTGCACTGGTGAAGGGGGATGTTCTGCTTATGACTAAAACCCAACTACAATCAGGTTTGTAATCATAGTGCTTAAATAAAGAATTTATATTTAAATAAAAAAAACAGAAGTTACTACTTTCTGATTAGCCACTAGGCTGACAGTTATACCCCATTTTCTTTCTCCCCAACTCATACACACTCTATATCTCTTGAAGTCTTGCATCAAGCCCTGCTATTCTTCACTTAGTATTCACTTCCTTTCTGCCCCATTCTTGTTCAGAGCAGACAAGTTGGTCTTTTGTACTTAGCACTGAATTTCATTCCACAGTAAGTTAAAATTGGTTTCTAAACTATTAAATTTGCATTTGTTCAAGACAGTCATCACAATCCTACCTAACTTTTTTATATTCTTCCCTTAAGTCTTGTCTATATTTATCTTTTATGACATCACCGGTCATCACTCAGTCATAAACAATAAAATCCAAATAAGAGTTAAATCCTGACCTTACTTTAACTTGAAAACTTTTCTAACTCTTAGCTCACATGCACTAAAACTTGAAGCTTCAAGGGCAGAGTCTGATAGAACATCTCTTTCTCTGGTCATGTGCAAGGATAGATTAAAGCTAAACATGGCTCAGATCAATCAAAAGTTCAGACTGCTGAAAACTGCTCTGACTCTGGGAAATTGATGCAGCTTTCTATGAGGTGAAAATCTATGAGCTGAGGGAGACATCATTAAATTTTTTAAAGAAACACATGCAACTATAGATTATGACAGACTAATATAATCTTCACATATATTGTATAGTTTTTAGGTTGGCAGTGAAATATAAAACAAATATTTTTAGTTTACTTTGGTTTTAATAACAATAACAATAATAACAACAATATGGAGGCAACACCCCTTTATATTCCCACACAGTGTATAAAATTACATCTTTCCTTTTGCTAAATTATTTTTGGTATTTAGTTATACAGTGATTTTTACTTCAAAGAATTGGCCTATGTTGGGAATGGATTATAAATCAACTGCTGAAATTCCCAAATTTATTTTCAATTGCTTTATTTAAGATCCATTTTTACAAAAGGGCTCATTGTTGGGTTTCAGTTATAAAGTGTACACCATCCTACACCAACGCATCCTTCCTGTCACTGATGTTTCCCATTTCCTTCCCACCCACCCCCTGCCTTGCTCTAGGGCAGGCAAATTTCTTCACTCTCTCACTCTCTCTCTCTTTCTCTCTCTCTCCTCTCTCTTTTTACACTGTGGTTAGCACTATTGTTAATGGAAGGGTGCCTTGCCCATTAGTTTCTCCACTGTCAGTGCCAAGTTCTTGTCCAGAGTAATCAGTTCAAACTATCATCGTCTTAATAGACCCTTCTTTATGCACCTTCTATATGCACCTTTGTATCAAGCTTTCTACCTTGGGCTGAAATACCTGACCTTTGTCTTTATTGTCTCAGTTTATTATACTATATTTATAATATCTCTTTTGTTTGTCTTATATCCCACAAATGAATGATATTATTCTAGGTCTATTCCTTTCCCTCTGGCTCATTTCACTTAGAATAATAGTCTTCATGTCCATTTATGTATAGGAAAATTTCATGTATTCATTTTCTTCTAATGACTGCATAATATTCCACTGTGTATGTGTACCACAATTTCTTTAACCACATATTTGTTATTGGCACCTGGGTTGGTTTCCAGATTCTGGCTATAGTAAATAGTGTTTGCTGAACATAAATGTGCAGAGGACATTTTTTTATTGTGATTTTGTGTGTGTAGGGTGTATCCCTAAGTGTGGTATGGCTGGATCATATGGAAGTTCAATTTCTAGCTTTTTGAGAAATGGCATAATTTTTTACAAAAAGGCTTGACAAGTCTGCATTTCCACCAACAGTGAATAAGAGTCCCTTTCCCCTTCATCCACCCATCAACCCAGCACAAGCTATTCTTGTTTGTTGTTTTTTTTTTGTAATGTGTTCTAGTCTCTGTGGTGTGAGATATCTCATGATTATTTTGTTTTGCATCTTCCTAAAGATTAGTGATAAAGATTATTTTTAATGTACCTTTTGGCCATTTGTATATCTGATTTGAAAAAATGTCTTCATTAATTTTCATACAAGGACTTAAATACAGGTATTTTCATTACTGTTCATAACTCTTTTATGTAGTAGTTGCACAAGATTAAAATTTAATTAGTATATGAAATATTAACCTGTTATAGCATTTTATTACCCATGGTTTTATATTTTATGCATTCTGAACATTATAAACCTTACTAAATAAAGATAATCACAAATTTCAGAAAACACACAAAGCCTTTTGAAGATACTCTAGAAAATTCTTTTCCGAGGCATCGATCTTTTTTCTTAAAAGAAGATTTCCAAACTTTCAAATTATTTGGCTTTTCCCTTGAGGAGCATGTTTATAGCCACAAGATCTTTGCATCCTCCACACTTGCTGCTAGCTATGATGAAGCAGATTGGGCACAGATTTTTACTTAAAGGTCTTGGGTAAGAAAACTCAGAAGGTGCATCTTCAGTGGAGCCTTCATATACTAAAAGCTGCCACCAATTAGCAGTAAATATAGCTTCAAAATTAGAGCCTTGAGAGAATAGATTTTAAAAATACCTTAACCATGAGCATAAACATGAGCATAAAGATTGTGCCACATTTATAAACCTTCTCTTACTAAAGAAAGGGGCATTTTATTTCTTTAAACACTTTATATGGCCTTTAGTTATTTATTTATATTCTCTAGTTGACAAATATCTAGTAATGGTGATGTTGACTACTAAAACAGCCTGTTTGTTTTCCAAGTTGACTAAAAATCTAACCTTGGATCAATGCTTACAGTTTATAAACTGTCCCTCAAAACATAGAAATATTGTGAAATAGATACTGCCTAACATCACATTGATGTCAGTCAATGCAATAATGAAGCTTCTGACTTTGACAGAAATATTTTACGATGATTGTATATGGTATCATGAGAATAAATAAGAATTGTGCTTATTCATAGTATATTTGTCTCAAGATCTTATAAAGAAGAAAGTCATTAATATTGAAGTGTACCACAGAGAATGGTGAGTGCAGTTAGAGAAATAACTACACTAACAACTATCATGACAATCTAGATAAGTGAGAAAATTAGAATGCCTGTCTCGAATACAGGCAGGGAGTGGGAAAGAGGGAGGGCACTGGTGGTAAGAATCTTGGACTGGTGAAGGGGGGTGTTCTGTTTATGACTGAAACCCAACTACAATCATGCTTGTAATTATGGTGCTTAAATAAAGATTTTATTTAAAAAATAGATTTACCTGGAGTTCACAAAAAAAAAAAAAAAAGGAAAGAAAGAAAATCACTAACTTTAACTTTGGGAAGATGACTTTCTCTCTCTGGCCTGCCCCAGTACCTGCAGAGTACAGATTATGCAATGATCCCTTCAGGCCTATTTTTCCAGAGATACATCACAAGTACATTAGGAACACACATACTCAAAGAATCACACACAATAAGTCTATTATATAAACTAAGTATGCAAAGTATAACTATCAGTAGCCTCTATTACATTTTAAAACTTTTTCTTGAAGTCTAAGATGTAATTGTTTTAATAGTAGTAATATTTCTTTATTTTTTAAAATACCCTTTCTCAACGGTGGTTAAGGGTAACTGGATTGGGCCTTACCTGGCAGTGCTCAGTGTTTACTGCTGACTTTTAACTGCTTGGAGATCATTCCTGGCAGTTTTCAGGAAACTATAAGCAGTGTGGGTCAAACTGTGGTTGGCCTTAAGCAAAAAAGTGACTTATCCTGTATACTCTCCTACTTTAAAATTGATCTTTCTGAATTTATTTTGAATCATACTTAGGCAAAATATAATAATACCAGTAACTGGTGACCTTTACAGGTCAAGAAAAAATAACTAATAAACAAGTAGAAATTGGAAGACTATTTCTGTGGTCATGATTCAAACAAATAGATCATATAGATTATAGCTACTAATAAATTTTTCATTGTTATATTATGTGTAGAAAACCTGCACTTGTCAAATTACTTCTGCCAGTTTTCTATACATATAAGTAAATGATTGCAGAAATTGACTCAGTAGAGCTCTTTGTTAAAATTTGTCATTTATCTATTAAAATTCTTCAGCTTTTGTCAGACAATGTACTTAGCTCTGTAATAAAAGTCCCTGAAGATATGTGTGTGATTTGTCAAAAGAGAGACAAAAAAGTGTATAAAACTCGAAAATGTCAGCAATCACACTTAATAGACTTTGGTAAATTTACATAGAATGAATAGAGATCTTTGATATTAATAAACTTAGCTCAGGGGAGTATAATAGAGGGGGCAAAGAATGATAATTTGAATACAATTTCAACATCACTTCTTGAAAAATTAAAATTATTATGTATAAACGTGTGATAGAGTTTAAATAACATAAATGTAACTGTTTATCACCATCCCAATGTATCAGCATGAGTATACTTCTCTAAAGTAAACCAATAAAGTACATATTTTTTTTTGTTTTTGTTTTTGAGCCACACCTGGTGGCACTCAGGGATTATTCTTGGCTTTATGCTCAGAAATAACTTCTGGCACACTTGGGGACCATATGGAATGCAGGGAATTCCAGGTCGTGCAAGGCATCACTGTGCAAGGCATTAGCCTAACCTGCTGTGCTATAACCCCGGACCCTAAAGTATAATTTTTCACCTAAATTTTATTTTTTTTCCAACAAAGGATCAAATATTAAATAAAACAAAGTATTTTGAAGACTATAATATTTCTTTTTTTTTTTTTTTTTTTTTTTTGGTTTTTGGGCCACACCCCGTGACGCTCAGGGGTTACTCCTGGCTATGCGCTCAGAAGTCGCTCCTGGCTTGGGGGACCATATGGGATGCCAGGGGATCGAACCGCAGTCTGTCGAAGGCTAGCGCAGGCAAGGCAGGCACCGTATTTCTAGCACCACCACCCGGTCCCAGCCTATAATATTTCAATGAAGAGAGTACCTAAGTTGCAAGTGGGTTGAATTTTTTTTGACTACAAAAGCGTATTGATTGATGTATTGCCTAATGAATTAT
Organism: Suncus etruscus; assembly: GCF_024139225.1. Taxonomy (NCBI): domain Eukaryota; kingdom Metazoa; phylum Chordata; class Mammalia; order Eulipotyphla; family Soricidae; genus Suncus; species Suncus etruscus. The sequence goes on from NC_064849.1 coordinate 59,727,323, forward strand.
TTAATCCATAACATTTTATTTTCTCACAGTTCTAATCTAAAAGCTAGAAGTCTACTATTAAGATTTGGTTTCTTTTTGTGGGATCTCTTTGAATTAAACTTTTTATGAATTTATAGTTTTTATTCACACTTCCCATAGTCTTTATTTCTTTGTATACACATCTCTACTGTCTTTCTATGTAAGCAAACTTCTTATTAAGATGCAATTCAGTTTGTATTAGGTCCCATTCTAAAGGATTTATTTTACCTTATTTGCCCCTCAAAGGTGATATTCTTAAATCTAGTTGCATCTGAGATTCTATGGCTTCAATGGATGATTTTAAAACATAAACAATTTAGCTACAATATGTATTTTTCTGGTGTTAGCATACATGCAATCATCATGCCAATACCTGTTAGCAATCAGAACCAGATTCTCCTGTTTAAAAAAAAAAAACCGCAGGAAAACTAAGAGAATATTCATTCATGGATGAAGACAAGTTCAACGATAAAACTCTAACGTTTATAAATGCTATCATCATATCTCTTCCTGCCCCTATTAAAAGTGATTGCTTGTCTGAGAGGAGCTAATGGGTAGTTAGTTTTAACTCAATATTCTTAAATAATTAGAACTATTGCATAAATTAGGTTTACTCTTTTAAATCTTTAACTCAAATTCTACTTTTTTCATGGCTTCAAAGAATCTTATAAGCTTAATATTGAATTTAACTGTCTTAAGGAATCTCATAAGTTTAATATTAGATTATATAGTTTTCCACTCTTAAAAACGTATTTATTATTATTATTATTATTAAAAAATTTTAATAGTTAACAAAAAACTGTATTATGTGCTGATGAATGAAATGTTTTATAGAAAATATCTTATGCATATCTTATTTTTGTCTTATGCATAGATAGGAGTAGAATGCCGTTTTGTAATTGAAGAAACTGAGACACAAAAGGTTGACATAGGAAATACTAAAGCCAAGAACTGCACTCGGGAAGTATCTCTCTAAAGACTAGAATTTCAGCCATTATTTTATGCATTTGTAATTAGAAATACGTTTATTTAATAACAAGAATTATTGACTACTGGTAATTCTAATTTATAAAACAGATTTGCTCTAGCATCAACAAAAAATGACAAATTTTTTCAGAAAGAAAGCATTCTAACTGGAATTCTAAGACAATATGGCAAGGGAACACATGCCTTTGAACTAAAACATCCCACTCTGGTACTGTTTACTAATGTCCTATTTGGATATTTGCTGACAACTTTTGCATTTCCTATCTTTCCTAATATGTTATTGACTCTTACAAAACATCCAGAGCATAAATTATCCAGGCTTAGATATTTTAAGTCTTAGGAATTTAGAATTGTAAGACTAATTTCCATAACAAATTCAAGGAAATTATTAAACGCAGTTTGTCTTCCCATGGTTATGCAACTCACTAAAGTAACTTTTTTGTGTCCTTAAAATGTTAACATTCTGAATGTTCATGTTATTTCACCAACAAGTGTGACTTGTATAAAAATATATATGGTTCAAACATTGACCTTATTTTATTCAGAGAAGCTATACTTATGGATAAGGTTTTACGCAGTAATGACATATGAGAATGACATATAAATGTAACATATATAACTGTGACATACAAACTCCTTTCTAAGTTTGAGCTGTAAAAATTTCCAGCACACTCATGAGTCATTTTTGGTGGGTTTGCTACTACATTCCTCTACATTTCTTAGCTTCCTTTGCAACTAGATTGGAATCATCTGCCTTAGCATTGGACTACATGCAGACATGTAATTTTTGGCATTTAAAAACAGGTATGACTCCATTCTTGTCTAGTTCCACTGCAGTGACAAAGTCAGATATCCAGATGACGTTATTATAAGACATTTTTATGAACCCTTCACTAACTCATAAATTACATTCAAGATTTGATATATTAAGCCTGTGACACAACAATGCAATTTAGCCATAATTAATAAAATGAAGTAGAAGTAGAGTTCTGTAGACAAATACAATATGTAAAAGTAGGGTGAGAATTTACTATAGACAAATTTAGTGGACTTTATTTATTGTTTTCAAATCTAAAATCTGAATTTTTGATCTGATGAGTATATTTTAAAACTAAGTTTTTAACTCAAATCACTGATATATTGGAGAAAAGCATAAATAATTACAGGTAGAAATATATTTTAAAAAGTTTAAGACTGGTTAAAATACGGAATAAATGAACTATTTCTGATCACCTTTACCTAAAGGAAATTGTCTCCTTGCCAAATTTCATGTTCATCTTATGAACAAATATTGTGATAAGAATCAGTTTCTCTTTTATAAAAAGTGTGCCATAAGTACAACCTTTTTTTTTTATAACCATAGCACTATGAACAATGCCAACTCACAATCTTTGTAGTGCATGGTCTTCATTTTCCAGGTGTCAGATACCTGCTAAAAGAATTGCATCTTTTTTGAATAAATGCTCTCAACTGAAGAATGCTACATGCCCAAGTAACCCAATTCAGTGTTTCTTAAACATGGTAAAAACAAAAGTGTTTTTCCTTTGAGCATCTCTTCTCTTATTGCTACCTCACGTTTTTCTCTTCTCTCACCTCATTCTCTCTACCTCTCTGCTCTTTATATCTTGCTTCTTTTCTACTCTCTTTCTCCTTTCTTTCTCTTTCTCCCTCTAGAAGAGTATATTCAGTTGTGCTCAGGGCTTAGTCTTGTCTCTGTGCCAAGGAATCACTCCTGGTGGGCTTTAGGGACCAAAAGGGGTGCTGGTAATCAAATCCAGGTTAGCCATGTAATAATAATCTCTCTTGTTCATGGATTTGTAGCATATTTAACAGCTACCCTCACTTAGAAAATAACCCATTGTATCTTCTGATGCCTTTGTTATAATTTATTTGCATTTCAACTACTTTCTGTGCATCTAACAAATGTTCCTTGTAATTCTTAATAATTCTTTTCTGGTACATATCTGTATCATAGTCTGTTTCCTGAGGAATCCAATTTATGATTTCTGTAAGCCAAAAAGAGGATTAGGAGCATGACAGAAATGTCTGTATATAGAGGAAATATGAATTACTACTTTTTAAATATATTTTATTTAAACACCTTGATTACATACATGATTGTGTTTGGGTTTCACTCACGTAAAGAACACCACCCATCACCAGTGCAACATTTCCATCACCAATGTCCCAAATCTCCCTCCTCCCCACCCAATCCCAGCTTGTACTCTTGACAGGCTTTCTATAACCCTCATATGTTCTCATTATTAGGATAGTTAAAAATGTAGTTATTTCTCTAACTAAACTCATCCCTGTTTGCGGTGAGCTTCATGAGGTGAGCTGTAAATTCCAGCTCTTTTCTCTTTTGTGTCTGAAAATTATTATTGCAAGAATGTCTTTCATTTTTCTTAAAACCCATAGATGAGTGAGAACATTCTGCGTTTTTCTCTCTCTCCCTTACTTATTTCACTCAGCATAGTAGATTCCATGTACATCCATGTATAGGAAAATTTCATGACTTCATCTCTCCTGACAGCTGCATAATATTCCATTGTGTATATGTATCACAGTTTCTTTAGCCATTCGTCTGTTGAAGGGCATCTTGGTTGTTTCCAGAGTCTTGCTATGGTAAATAGGGCTGCAATGAATATAGGTGTAAGGAAGAGGTTTTTGTATTGTATTTTTGTGTTCCTAGGGTATATTCCTAGAAGTGGTATAGCTGGGTCGTATGGGAGCTCGATTTCCAGTTTTTGGAGGAATCTCCATATTGCTTTCCATAAAGGTTGAACTAGATGATATTCCCACCAGTTCCTTTCTCTCCACATCCCCGCCAACACTGTTTGTTCTCATTCTTTGTGATGTGTGCCAATCTCTGGGATGTGAGGTGGTACCTCATAGTTGTTCTGATTTGCATCTCCCTGATGATTAGTAATGTGGAGCATTTTTTCATGTGTCTTTTGGCCATTTGTATTTCTTCTTTGTCAAAGTGTCTGTCCATTTCTTCTCCCCATTTATTGATGGGATTAGATGTTTTGTCTTGTAAATTTCTGTATTTGTCTTGCATATTTTGGAGATTAGCCCTTTATCTGATGGGTATTGGGTGAACAGTTTTTCCCACTCAGTGGGTGGCTCTTGTATCCTGGGTGCTATTTCCTTTGAGGTGCAGAAGCTTCTCAGTTTAATATATTCCCATCTGTTAATCTCTGCTTTCACTTGCTTGGAGAGTGCAATTTCCTCCTTGAATATGCCTGTAGTTTCAATGTCCTGGAGTGTTTTGCCTACGTGTTGCTACTTTTTAATATCTAAGGTAAATAATGGCCTAGTTTGTAATTATCAAGTTAGCATAAACTATTTAATGTATTTTAACTTGAATCATTTTAGTTTTTTTTTTTTGAGTAGTTTCTTTAATTTTCTCTAAAATGAAGACAAATATGTTTGGAAATCTATGTTTTCTGTTTTATACTCTTACTTTATATGAATTATTTACATATTAAATTGCCATATTACAGTTGCAAAAACTAAGGAATAAACATAACATAGCTTTTACCTAACCTCAAAACTATTCTAATTTAATACATTGTCTATTTTAATTCTAGATAATTATATTATCTCATTAAAAAATAGGTGAGTTTTAATATATGCTATTTCATATCTAGCACTTATATATATGTGCTGCCGAAGTGAGCACCATATCTAGCACTTATGAATACAGAATTAAACAAAGTGATGTATATGTTTATTATTATTTTGTGTGACTTTAAAGTAATAGTAAATATACTTAAAATCTACATTAAAATAGCATACCATCTGATACGAATTAGCTGAGTGACTTTATGCAAACTTCTTCACTTCAATGAACTTTAAAAACATATTAATAAGTTAGAAATAAGTTTGATAAAATTTAGTATATTTTCATTGATTAATCTACTTAATTTAACTCTGACAAAATAACATAAAAGCAAGAAGATTCTTGTATATCTTAGATATTAGCCCCTTATCAGATGAGTATTGGGTGAATAGTTTCACCCATTCTTTAGGTGTCCTTTTTACCCTAGTCACTAGTGCAAAAGTTTCTCAATTTGATGTAGTTTGATTAGTTTATCCCCACTTCCATTTGTTTGGACAGTGGTATTTCTTCCTTGAAGATACATTTAGTTTCAATACCCTAGATTTTTGGCTATGTTTTCTTTTATACTATACCATATAGTTTCATGTATGATATCATAGTCTTTAATCCATTTTTTTTATTTTGTGCATGATGTTAAATAGTCTGAATTCACTTTTTTTTACATGTGGTGATCAGTTGTCCCAAGATCACTGTTGAAGAGGCTTTCCTTGCTTCATTTTGTGTTTTTTGCCACTTTATCAAAGATTAATTGATCATAGGTCTGGTAGTCATTCCTGAATACTCAAGTCTATTCCATTGATCTGAGGGTCTTTCTTTATTCCAATAGCATGCTTCTTTAATGACTACTGCTTTGAAGTACAATTTAAAGTTGAGAAAATTGATGTCTCCCATATTCTTTTCCCTAAGGGCTGCTTAAACATTTATTGTTCCAAATGAATTTTGGGAGTATTTGAACCAGTTCTCTGAAGAATGTCATGGATATCCTTAGAGGTATTACATTAAGTCCTCACAATGCTTTGGGGAAGTATTTCAATTTTAATGATGTTAAACTTCTCATTCCATTAACAGAGTATACGTTTCCATCTTCTCTTGTCCCCTTTTATTTCTTAAAGCAATGTTTTGTAGTTTCTTTATATAGGTCTTTCACCTCTTTACCTAACTTGACTCCAAAGTATTTGAGTTTCTAAGTTCTATTGTGAATGGGATTGCTTATTTAATGTCTAATTCTTCTCTATCCTTATTTGTGTATAAAAAGGCCATTGATTTTTGCATGTTAATTTTTTAGCATATCACTTTTCTATACAAATCTAATTTCTATACAAATATATTGTTTCTAAATGCTTTTTGGTAGTCTTTAGGATTTTCTAACTATAGTATCAGTTCATCTGCAAACCATGAAAGGTTGACTTCCTTCTTTTCTATCTGCATTCTCTTAATATCTATTTCTTGGCTTGTTGCTATACAAGTACTTCTATTATTATGTTGAAAAGGGGTATAGGGAGTAGACTTGTAACAAATTTTAAAGAAAAAGATTTAAGTTTTTCACCATTGAGTATATTTGCCATGGGCTTTTGGTAATTTGGCTTGACAATATTGAGAAAAAATTTTCTATTCCCATCTTACTGAGAGTTTTTATCATGAGTGGTTTTTGGACATAGATTGAGTTGGACTATATTGAGAAAACTTCTTTTCATTCCCACCCATCCTGTGAGATATTTTATCATGTAGGAAATAACAAATGCTTTTTTCTGCATCGATTTGTATTAGCATCTAACCCCATCAAAATTGGGGAAAATAAATGAACAGACATTTTCTCAAAAAAGAAATACAGGTGGCCAAAAGGCACATGAAAATCTGCTCCACACTACTAATTATCAGGGAGATGCAAATCAAAACAACAATGAGGTAACATCTCATGTGAGATATTATCTCACACATTGTTCTTGTGTGCCACATAGACAGGCACTCATCACAAAGAACAAGAACAACCACTGTTGGCATGCATGCAAGGATAAAGAAACTCTCATTCACTGCTGGTGGGAATGCCATCTAGTACAGTCTTTCTAGAAAACTATAAGGATACTCCTCCAAAAACTGGAAATTGGGCTCTCATATGAACCAGCAATACAACTCATAGGATTATACCACAGGAACACACACACACTAATACAAAAATGCTCCTTGTAGTTCTCTCTCATAGAAGCACTATTTATTATAGCTAGAATCTGGAAACAACCCAGGTGCCAACAACAGATGAGTGGCTAAAAGAACACTACACAATAGTACATTTACCCAATGGAATACTATGCAGTTGTTAGGAAAAATGAAGTCATGAAATTTGTCTATACATGGAAGGACATGGAGACTATAATGCTGAATAAAATGAGTCACAGGCAGAGAGATAGATACAGAATATTCTCACCAATATGTGGAATATAAGAAAAAAAGCCAGGATAGTAATAATATCCAGAGACAATAGAGCTGATGGTTAGAAGGACCAGTCCGTGATATAAAGTTTAGCACAAAGAGCAGTGAGCACAGTTTGGGCACTAACAACACTGACAACTTCCATGACAATGATAGTACTAGAGAAAAATACAGGCAGGTGGGGAGGTTGGAGGAAGGAAATGGGGATCATTGGTGGAAGAAAAGTTACACTAGTAAAGAGTGGTGTATATTCAATTACTGAAACCCAACTATGAACATTTCTGTAACCACAGTGCTTAAATAAAGAAATTATTAAAAAATAAAATGTCCATGGTATAAGACTTGTCATAATAAAAATTAATCATAATAACAAGAAGAGCATTATAAAAATTAATTCCTTTTAGAAAGTTATAGCTATAATGAAAGTTTTCAAATAAACAACATGAACTGGACATATGACATAATTCTAATAACATTTTCTTACTATTTTGCTCATTTATAAATTTTTGAAATACTACATAGCTTCATTGAACTACCAACAAAATCAAAGATTGATATGTAGAAGAATGAAATGTATTATGAAATTAGTAAAGTTATTTAAAATAACTCTTTGAAGAAGATGGTATAGAAAGAGAAGTCACTTAGAGTTCTATGACTCATTAGCTAAGTATTTTTATGCTGTTTAGCAAAGAAGTGCCCCACATTGGTAGATTTTGTGATTAAAAGCCATAAAAGATGCCATATTCTGATCAACATTTAATTATTTTTATAAATATGAAGCAAGTTCATAACTCTAAATGAGAACACTTATTATTCCAAAGAACTTTAGTTTCTTGAAAATTAATTATGTTAATCATTAGACTATTATTACAATAGAGAAAAATACACAGAAAATGCAATATATTCCTTATTTCTAGTCCTTTATATTATGAATAATTTATGAAATTCTACTTATAATATGTAATGTTAATTTGTTAATATACATTAATTTAAATGTGTGCATTACACACATTCTTATTACAAATATTCTTGCAAGAAAGATTGGAAGACAGAATGATTGCTTATTTAAATTTATTCTAAAATTATCAATAATACTTTTAAGAACTTTTATTATCATCAATTTTTAAAAAATATCAGGTAAATTTGGTAATCAATCAAATTATAATAGTTTATAGTTTATTTTTTATCAAAAATAAAATTTTCTATTTAAAAACATTGTCCTCTTGCAAAAAAATCACAGTGAACTTTTTTGGGGATCAATGCACACTTAGCGTTGCTCAGAACTTGTTGCAGACTTTGTACTCAGACATCACTCCTGATGTGGCTCCAGGGACTGTACTTGATGTTAGGGATTAAACTTGAGTTGGCTGCTTGTATGGCAAATGTCTTACCTGCATTACTGTCTCTCCATCTTTCTTATGAACCATAATATTTTATTCATATAATTATATGTACAAATCATTAATTTTTAAGAAAATAACTTTTTTGGATATGATGCTACTAAAAGCTTTCTGTTATTTGTAAATGTTCACAATGTCCATGGATATGACTGAATTTAATTTATTTAAATAATGGTAATATTTGTGTGCAACTAATGACTCTAGTCAACCTCATTGAAATGTGTATTTCAATGTTTTAAGTTCCATAAGTTCTAAAGTATGTGTGTCTGTCTGTTTATGCATGTGCACAAGCATACACAGGTACATGTGAATATGTGGCAATTTTAGACATTTAAAATGTAGTCACAATGTTTTTTTTAGCTCTGAGTAATTTCAACATGGAAGAAAAGTAAGGCTTTGAACCATAGCCATAATACTTTCTAGAAATAGGTTTGATTTTTTTCTGTAAGAATATAAAAAACATTGAGGAAAAACAGGTTTTAGTCAAATTCTGCAGTTTAATTATTCAAATCAAACCAAATTGGGTCTCTAATAAATTAAAGTTCCCTTTGTGATATGACTGGTCCAACTCAATAACTGAAGTACCATATAAAAACAGTAGTTAGATGCTTCAAAAGGGTAGATGACATTCAAATCTGCCATTTTTGGCTTTGTAATCCATTATATTATTATTTTTCAGCACATTTGCTTTCCTAATTGTGTTTTGCTTGGTTTCATGTTAAAAAGAGTTTGTCTTTCCTAAGCACACACCAGCTGGGTGGTGGGAGGAAAGGCCTCAGAGCTAACCAGGCAGAGGGGCAATAAAGCTCTAAGATTCAAAATTAGTCATGAATAATTCACAAGCAGACAATCCACCCATGGGTAAACAAAAGGTACTGGAATAATCTCAGGATTATTTTATCCCCTGTTCTAATTCTTAAACTATTCAATTTTTTCTTAACTTATTTTCATATTGATCAACAGAACAGTTAGATTTAAGGTTAAGTTAGATTTAAGGTTTTAGTTAAAATTGATAGCTCTGATAGTTTTCAATTTTGGTTAGTCTTTGTTATATCTCCTTTTAATTGTAATATCTCTCATATGTATGTGTAAATATCTAATAAAATATGAAGTTAATACGTTCTTGGGATCCACTAATTTATTATATTGGATTCTCAGTTCATTTTTCATTAGATTTTAGGTTTCCCCCTATTTTTTAACCACTTCCTCCAGATTGCAAATAAAAATAAAACCTTTTTGAAGAAATCACAGGAGTTAATAAAATCACATAGGTAACATAATATAACATTAAAAAATACTAAAATTACTTTAACTTTATCTTTTCTTTTTATCTTCCACTGCAACACATCATTTATAGCATAAGAATAATTGTTGCTGTAAATATTTTATAGTCACTGAACAACAGTACTATTTTTATGACATAAAAATACATTGAGGAAGGGCCAGAGAGATAGCATGGAGGTAAGGCATTTGCCTTGCATACAGAAGGACAGTGGTTCGAATTTCAATATCCCATGTGGTTCCCCAGTCTGCCAGGAGCGTTTTCTGTGTATAGAGCCAGGAGTAGCCCCCAAAGTGCTGCTGGGTGTGACCCAAAAACAAAAACAAACAAACAAAAAAGTACATTGAGGAAAATGCACTTTTTATCTAGGGAAAAGTATGGAGGGAATGAACCTTAAGAGAAAATATAAAATTTTTAGAAACACAAAATGTTGTTTGCTAATGGGATACTTTATTTAAAAAGTAATGAATATCTGAATCTTTTAAAAATAATAATTTCTTATTCTAAAAAATGGAAGAATAGAAAGCCATAAATATGACTTGTGGGATAACCGTTTCATGGACCAATATAAAGAAGTCTGAAATTAAAATTAGTTTGCTCATTTAAGAACTTATTTAGCTTTTTGTTAAATCTTTTTTTCAACTGGTTACTTAGAACTAGGTTTAGGTTTACACATTTGACTAAACTAGTTTTATTTTGAAGCACATTTCCTTAGTCCGACAAACATTTCCTCTATCACTTAAAGAAACTTAATTATTTTTAGGGGATATAAAATGAAATCTGTTCTTTAAAGGATTGTCACAGCATACCTCATCATGAAGACAGGTATTATCCTAAGAAAATAATAAGCATATCACCCAAGCCTACTACCTTGCTCCAGTTTATTGCAGTCATCCTTAAAAATCTCTCTTCTTGTATTAAGATAAGATTTCTCTTGATTTTCATCTTCTTGCTCCTCCTTCTTTTATTGTTCATTGAACTTATCTTGAGTTAGACCTTTTTGCCATCATCAAAGTTTCTGCTCTTTTAGATTTTGATCTTTCAACTCTTTTGCCCTCTACCAATCCTGTTCCTCAAAGCACTAAGGGCTTCTTTGAAAGGGAAAAGTGTGAAACTGGAAATGACAACTAGCTTCTGATTCAGCAAAGCACATTAGTTTTACAAATCACAAAATAGTCAAAAACGAAAGATAACATCAAATATAGCTTGTGATTGCATAGTAAGAAAATCCTTTGTGCTAAAAGAGTGAATAGTCTCTGTTTACCATGTACCAGTCAGAAGTAAAAAGAAAGAATTTATATACTCAGAACTTTGAAAATAAATCAAGGCATGCATAATGTTTCATTGTTCTATAATTTTCATTCTTTTGGTTTTTGGACCTGTTGTGGCAATGTCCATTGCTATTCCTAACTCTGTACTTGGGTTTCTCCTGGCTAACTTAGGGGAAGTTGAAAAGTTGCTATGGATATAACATTGGTAGGAGCTTACAAGACAAACAATCCTACCCACAAACTATTTCTCTGCTCTTTATGGGTACTTTTACTGCTGAAGATTTTTAGTTTTATGAATTTATGAAATGTTTGAATTCAGTAGCTATTGTGCCCTGTAGAAGTAAAATATTACGTTATAAATTTAACATTTTTAAACATTACTTTAGATGTTACATGTTACTTGCATGATACATTATTTATATTGGCTTATATATTAATAATTTAAAACTGAAACTTTAGTTTTTAACTTACTTTTAAATTGAGTAAATGTTATTTATTTTATGTCAATTTATATCAATATCCATATGAAAAAGTATTTTATTCATTAATTCTACTTTGATAGAAAATAGTTATCTTATAATGAGTATGTATAATGTTAAAGGTTTTTAAATGTTAAAAATTATGTTTCAAGACAACCTAGATGCCTAACAACAGATGATTGGCTAAAGAAACTGTGGTACATTTACACAATGGAATACTATGCAGCTATTAGAAAATATTGTCAAAAATTTGCTTGTACATGGATAGATATGGAGACTATAACCTAAATGAATGAGGAATGAAATGAGAGGAAGAGGGATAGACATAAAATAATCTCACTCATCTGCTGATATAAGAAAAAATAAAAGACAGTATGGCAATAATACCCAGAGACAATAGAGCTCAATGCCAGAGGACCAGTTTATGACAGGAAGCTTGCCACAAAGCATGGTGAGTGCAGCTAGCGCACTAACCACAATGACAACTACCATAACAATGATAGTGAGGGAGAGAGGTAGAATGACTGGGGTGGAAGGAAAACAGGGGAACATTGGTGGTAGGGAGATAGCACTGGTGAAGAAGGGTGGTGGGATTGAAACCCCAGTATGAAAATTATTGTAAACATAGTGATTAAATAAAAAATATTTAAAAAGAAAAGAAAAAATATGTTTCAGGTATAATCAAATAGTGGTGGATATAATAAGCATTGAGAACATTTGAATCAAATTATTAACTTTTGACTGAGTATATTTTGGAATGCAAATTTAAATGCTCTTTAGTAATGTTATTCTGAGGTTTTGAAGCAGAATGTTTCATGAAATAAACTGATAGTGATAAAATTGCAGAGTACTATGTAGACAGTGCTTATTCTTTACTGAGATGGGAACATGAAGTTTCTATATAATTCAAAATCAGAGGGTTATACCCATAAGTCAATAGAAAAATCTATTTAATATTTGAATATGAATATCAGTATAATACTAATATATCAGTGTCAGTATAATACATATTATAGTATATAGATAAATATATAAGTATTAGTATAATACTTAGTATTAGATGTAACCAAACATATGCATGTTATAATGACATTTTTTTCTTTCCTTCTTTAAAAAGATAAAAAGGAAAATAGAAAAAAAACATATCCACATTGTCTAGTCTAGTGTACAGCTAATTTTCTTGTAAAAATTTTGCACTGTTGATATCTTTGCTGATCAGAAATAATACTAGAAATGTATTTAGCACTGTTTTTTATTTTGGAGTATGCCTGGCAGTGCTCAGGGTGGGCTCAGCCCATATTCAGTCCTGAAGATAGAATCCAGGTCTGCCACATTGAAGGCAAGCACCCTATCTGCTGTGATATTACCCCTGCATTAAAAAATTCAGCATTTAAAAATAATTTTCATCACCTTTTCTTACTTTCAGAATAAAATGAACAAACAAGTTTTATTTTCACTTTAATGTAATTATAAAAAATGAAATAGAGGTAACTTACAAAATGAAAGAGAAAAGCATAATAATTGCTACTCAACAAAGAAGGGATAAGATAATGAACAATGGGATAATAATACAGGGTCATTTAAGGTGGGATACAAAGGGGAAGTGTCAGTTGTGAAGTTATTTTAGTACTGAATGAAATTCAGAATGGTCCCTTTGCTCTTTAACATTTTGTTCCCATCCAGATTGAGACATTCATTCTTCAACTCCTCAGATACTTCTGTTCCTTTTTTTCTTAACAGTTTTTAAATTAAATTTACTTATGAAGTATTGTGTTGTGCAGTAGTGCTAATGCTTAAGATTTATGTATGCACCTTTCCAACAGCGCACCTCTCTACCAAAATATTGGCTTTTTGTTCTCTGACCATGCTTGCCTCTCTTGGCAAAACCAGCTCTGTTGGTAATTCAGTGTTCCTACTCCAAAGCAGACTCCAGCGATAGAATCCCTCCATCAAAGATCTAAGTTTCCCTCCTTATCACCCTACTTTCTTTGTTTGTTTGTTTTTGTTTTTGTGTTTGTTTTTTGTTTGGGACCCATACCCGGTTACACTTAGGGGCTACTCCTGGCTATGCGATCAGAAATCGCTCCTGGCTTGGGGAACCATATGCGGCACTGGGGGGGTGGGGGTGGGGGAATCCAACCGCAGTCTGTCCCAGGCTAGGCGCACAAGGCAGACTCCTTAAGGCTTGCACCACCGCTCTGGCCCCCACCCTGCTTTCTTAACAAACTCGATTTATTTTATGAAAGTACCATAATTTAAAAGTTACTCATAGTTGAATTTTAGATATGCTATGATCTAGCACCAATCCCACCACCAGTGTCATCTTCCCTCCACTAGGGTTCTTAGGTTCCTCCTTACCCTCTAACCCCCAACTTGAACATGATTTTTTTTAAATAATTTTTAATTTGACCAAAATGAATGACAAATCTTTCACAGTAATATTTTAGGTACATAGTGACATTGAATCAGGGGCATTCCCACCACCAATGTTGTCCTCTCTCCACCCCTGTTCCCAGCATGTTTCCCATATCCCCATCCTTTGCCCCCCAGCCTGCTATATAAATGATCCGCTCTGTGTCTAGCTTGTTGTAGATTGAGTATCGATTGTGTTGTCATTGGCTTTGGATTTGGTGTTTACGTCTGATCATTTTTTATTTCTTTTTTAATCTCTTTTTTAATGTAATTTTTATTTTTATCATAGTGGCTTACATATTGTTGACAATAATAATTTAGGTACATGTTAACTTAACATCAGGGGGATTCCCATCACAGAATTGTTCTCCCTACACCTCCGTTCCCATCCTACCTCCCATATCTTCCTCCCTCACCCCTGGGGCTGCAATAAGACGTGGTCTCCTCTGTGCCTAACTTGCTACTTAGTGGTCTTACACCTGTTTGGTCTTGGTAGCTCCCTTATTTCCTCCTGTAACTGGGAGGTGAGACTAGATAGATAAAGTTACATGGTTTTGTTTGAAGAAGAGAAAAGTAATAAACTGGGGTAAAAATCAAATACACCGAAAATGGGCGGAATCCTTCTAGAGGCTCTCATCATCGGTTTGAGAGACGAAGGGGAAAAAGGTGAATCACCCCAACAGTACAAAAGAAGTGTCAAATAAAATATCCAGTGAGCACTTCAACAATAAAGGTAAGCACCACATAAAAGCCATGATCTTGAAATAAAAACATGGCAGAGCACATAAAGAAAGAAAAGAAAGGAAGAAAATAAATATATAAATATAAATGGAGACAACAACTTCAATAACCACATCAAAACAAAGAAAAGGGCAAAAACTAGATAGGTAAATAAAAAAAGGAGAAAAATTGTTTTGTGCTTTTTTTTTTCCCTCCTGCACAGGCACAGTAAATATTGGGGTCATTCGAAAAGGAATTCCCTTGGCCTAAGAGCTACAGGGTTTCTCCATCCTTGGAGTATTGTCATGAGATTAACTATAGACTCCGTACAGGTTTATTTGCTCTCCCCTAGGTGCTTTCATGCTGTTTGGTAGACTTCTGCTCTGTCAGACCTCTGTATCTAAAGGTCTCAGTATCTATACAAGTCAAGGGGTGGAACTTCTTTGTGGTTCAAGTTCTGTTCCCTCAGTGTCATTTTAATCCATCTTCTGTGGTTAGTGTTCTTGGTCTTTGCGTTAGTCCTAGGATGTTTCCAGAAGACCCATTCCGTTGCAATTGTCTCAGACAGACCTTTGGAACTGGAGATCATGGTTGTTGTGCAGGCCATAGCTCACACTCTAGACTAGGGCTTTTTTATTGGTCTCAGGATACATACAGTCCAGTCATGGTTCTATCAGCCAGTCATCTGTAGATCGCAATCTTGGCTTTTGAACGGACCAAAGGGTGATAAGTCTTCTAATTTTGTCTTATCGTTAGCTGGTGGGGTAGGATAACCTGCACTTAGGTCAAGTTGTTCGCATTTTTCTCATTGTCAGGATATCATTTTAGAGCTGGCACTTGATGGTGTCCCAGCAGTATTAAGGATGTCCCAGATGGGATTTGTTTCCTGTAGCTGTTCTGAAGAACTGTGCCATTTCTATGTCTGGGATCCAGGGTTCAAGGCTGGATGAATGATGTCTAATCACCTGGGGTCTAAGTTGGATCCATGTGACATATTTTCAGGGTGGAAGATGTCCCTGTATTGTAAACAAGTATGAGTTATTATCCCTAGTAGATAAGAGCTCATTTTTATATGTAAGATTTCCCCCTTTTTTAGTGTGGCTTTGCAGGGGGAAATGGTGCTACATTATATTGCCGGTGCATTTGGGGGTGGAAAGAGAAGAAAACAGAACAGGTCACACTCCCAAAAAATATAAAAAATAGAAATAAAACTATATGTGCTCAAATAAATATATAAAAAATGAAATAACAAGGTAATTAAAGGAACAAAATGATGCAATAGACTATCTTACATTTTGGGGGAAAGCAGGTAAGGAGGTACTGTGTACAGATCTTATACTTATGATGAAAGTATAGGTTTCCCCATAGTCTTTTGGGATTTTTTTGTGGTGTGTGGGTTCCCAAGCGCCTTTTCATCAAGCACCCTGACCTTCTTCAGATTGGTAAGAGAATCGCGGCAGGAAGGTCTTGGGAAGAGTTCTTGCTTTGGAGGTACTTTTTGAGCTAAGTTCGTTTTCAATTAACAGTCCATATTAGGAGGGATGTGCAGCATGAGTCAGCAGGGGGGTTGGTTGGCTCTTCTTGCCGGGGATGAGGTGTGGGTTTAACTGGGTGTCTCTTCTCTTGGGTTCTGGGTACTGGTTCGTTGGGGTAGGAGGTCAGTCTTGATGCCTAATGGATTAAGAACTGAGGGTGAAGAGTTTTAATAAGGTGGGAAATCTGGATGGTGGTGGGGGGTGCAGGGATAGTCAGATATCCAAAGGGGGGAAAGGGGAAAGTATATAGAAGGGGCAGGAAAGAAGAAAAGAGAAAATACATTCAGAAGAAAAGGAGAAGAGAAAAGAAGAAAAAAAAGAATAAAGTAGTGAGAAGAGAGGAGAAAAGAGCAAGGGAATTATAGTTTGCTTGAATGTGTTCGATGAGTAGGGCCTGTAGTATAAGTCTGTAGGGTTACTGTTGCTGCTTCGGTGGTCTGGCTCTACACATGCTTCAAGTCCTAAAAGAAGGTATAACCTAGAGATAAAGTGTATTTTAAAGAGTTTTCTCGGGACATTCTCTTAGTGCAAGCCGTATGGTATCTCGTGTGACTGAGCCCCGAGATGCCATCTTAGTTTGTCCATCCTTTGTATCCAAGAATGCCTGTGGACAGAAAAGCTGAGAGGTTATTGTAAAGGTTATTGTAAGATTAAGACATTAAGACATATTGTTATGAGATGTTTCCGTTGGAGTCAGTGATTTCCCATGGTATTCTTTACCTGTATTTCTGTATAAGATCCCTAAGGGGATATTATGGGCCTTTGTGGTAGAAGACTGATTACATACCTGTTCTCTCTATGCTGCTGTTTCTGCTGTGGTTCGTTTCTTTGTGGTATAATGTGTAGTCAAGATTTTGTGTTGTTATTCTTTCATATGCTTTGGGTACTACTTTCCAGTATTTGTTGACTGTTACAGTGTTTGGAGTTTCTACCCTGTTAAACCCTGTTATTTGATGGTTGAGTATTAGTTGTATATAAGGTTTATGTTCTAGGCGTTTCAAAATAATGCTATCATTCTGTATTTATCTTTCATCTTCTGACTTACTTTGTTTAACATAATATGTTCCAGATCCATCCATGTTGCTGCAAAGTCTGTGATTGTATCATTTCTCACTGCCATGTAGTATTACGTTGTGTATAGATACCACATCTTAATGATCCATTCATCTGTTGGACATCGAGGTTGGTTCCAAGACTGGCTATTATACTGAGTGCTGCTATAAATAGTGGGGTGCACACATATTTTGAAATGAATGTCTTTCCGATGTGGGGGTAGATACCTAGGAGAGCAATTGCTGGGTCAAATGGCAGCTCAATTCTCAGTTCCTTGAGCACTGTCCAGACTCTTCTCCATAGTGGTTGGACTAGGGGGAATTCCCACCAGCAGTGGATGAGAGTGCCTTTCATACTGCATCCCCACCAACAGAGACTGTTCCCATTATTTTTGATGTGAGCCATTCTCACTGGTGTGAGTTGGTACGTCATTGTTGTTTTGATTTGGATTTCTCTGATGATAAGTGAAGGTGAGCATGTTTTCATGTGTTTGTTGAACATCTTTCTGTCTTCTTCAGAGAAGTGTCTATTCATTTAGTCTTCCCATTTTTTATGACTTTATTTGGTTTTGGGGGCTCAGATTTCTGAGTGCTTTGTATATTCTGGATATAAGCCCTTTATCTGATATGTTGAGTGAAAAGATTTTTTCCCAGTCAGTTAACTGTCTTCTTGTGTTAAGGAGGGTTTTATTGCCATGCAGAAGCTTTTTAGTTTGATGTACTCCCATTTGTTTATGTTTGACACTAAAGTTCTTGCCATTGGTGCTCCGTCCTCGAAGATCTTTTTGATATATAGGTCTTCAAGTGGTCTGCCTATTTTATTCTCAATAAACTTTATAGATTCAGGTCTGATTTCAAGGTCTTTGCTCCATTTTGAGTTGACTTTTGTATAAGGAGTGAGGTATGGGTCAATTTTCAGTTTCTTACATATGGTTTTCCAGTTGTAACAACACCATTTGTTAAAGAGACTTTCTTTGTTCCATTTCAAGTCCGTGGCTCTTTTGTCAAATATTAGTTGACTGTATATCTGAGGGTATATGTCTGGAAATTCTGTTCTAACCCACCAGTCTGAGGTCCTGTCTCTGTACCAGTACCATGCTTTGATCACTATGGCTTTATAATATAGTTTCAAGTTAGGTAAAGGGATGTCACCCAGCTTCTTGTTTTTTTAATATGTGTTTGGCTATCCTGTTTTTTTTTTTTTTTTTTTTGTGGTTCCAGATGAATTTTATGACTGACTGTTCTAATTCTTTAAAGAATGATGTCTGAATTTGGATCAGTATTGCATTAAATCTATATGGTAGTTTGGGTAGGATAGTCATTTTGACTATGTTGATTCTACCTACTCATGAGTATGGGATGTTCTTCCATTTCCTTAGATCCTCTTCGATTTCTTTCTGGAGTGTTTTGAAGTTTCCCTGGTATAGGTCCTTCACTTCCCTTGTAAAATTGATTCCTAGGTACTTTATATTTTTTGATACTATTTTAAATGGAGCTGTATTTTTGATCTCTCTCTCTCTCCTCAACTTTGTTCTTTGTATAGAAAAATGTTACTGTCTTTTGTGTATTGACTTTGTAGCCAGACACTTTGCTGTATTGGTTAATTGTTTCTAGGAGTTTTACTGTGGACTCTTTAGGTTTTTCGATGTATATCATCTGCAAAAAGAGATAGTTTGAGTCCTTCTTTTCCCAAAGTTTGATTTCTTTGATTCCCTTCTCTTGTCAGATTGCTATTGCTAGGACTTCTAGTATTATGTTGAATAAGAGTGGAGAGAGTGGACAACCTTGCATAGTTCCTGACTTTAGTGGAAATGCTCCCAGTATTTTGCCATTAAGGATAATGTTGGCTGTGGGTTTTTCATAGATAGCTGTAACTATCTTGAGGAAGGTTCCCTCTAACCCTATTTTTCTGAGTGTTTTTAACATGAAAGGGTGTTGGATTTTGTCAAACGCCTTCTCTGCATCGACTGATATGATCATGTAGTTTTTCTTGTAGTTGATGTGCTATAAGATGTTGATTGATTTGCATATGTTGAACCAACCTTGCATTCCTGAGATGAAGTCCACTTGGTCATGATCTATGATCTTTTTGATAAAGTGCTGGATTCGGTTTGCTAAAATTTTGTTGAGAATCTTTGCATCTATGTTCATTAGTGAGATTGGTCTGTAGGTTTCTTTCTTGGTAGTATCTTTGCCATCTTTGGGAATGAGTGTGATATTAGCCTCATAAAAGGAGTTGGGAAGGATTCCTGTTTCTTCGATGGTTTGGAAGAGCCTATAGAGGAGTGGTAGTAAGTCTTCTCGGAATGTTTGATAGAATTCACCTGTAAATCCATCTGGTCCTGAACTTTTGTTCTGAGGGAGTTTCTTAATTATATCTTTAATTTCTACTGAAGTGATTGGTCTATTTAGGCTTTCTAGGTCTTCCTTATCCAGTCTAGGAAGATGTTATTATTCCAGGATTCTGTCGATTTCTACTGGGTTCTCTAGCCTAACTGACTATAGTTGTTCATAATATGATCTCATGATATGTTGTATTTCTCGGGGTTCTGTTGTAATCCCTCCCCTTTCATTTGTGATCCTACTGATTTGAGTGTTTTCCCTCTTTTTTTTCCGTGAGTTTTGCCAGTGGTTTGTCTATCTTGTATTTTTTTTTTTTTCAAAAAACCAACACCTAGTCTCATTGATTTTTTGTATTGTTTTCTTAGTTTCTATGTTGTTTATTTCTGCTCTGGTTTTTATTATTTCTTGCCTACTGGCTGTGGTTGGATTTTTTTGCTGTTGTTCAATTCCATGAAGTGATCCTTTAAATGATTGGTTTTGTCATTTTCCTGTTTTTTTTTTGACATAGGCCTGTATTGCTATGAGTTTCCCCCTAATTACTGCTTTTGCTGTGTCCCACAGATTTTGACAGATTGTCTCTTCATTATTATTTGTCTCAAGGAATATTTTTATCTCTTCCTTGATTTGCTCTTTGATCCAGCTTTTGTTGAGCAGCATGATGTTTAATCTCCAGTTATTAGTTTTTCTCCATTGCTTCTTCTTGTAGTCAATTTTGACCTCTGTTGCATAGTGATCTGATAAGGTTCTTCTAATGATCCTTACATTTGTGGTCTTATATAGGTTAGATTCATATCCTAGGACATGGTCTATTCTGGAGAAGGTTCCATGTGGGCTTGAGAAGAATGTGTATTCTGCTTTCTGGGGATGGAGTGTCTTATATAAGTCTATTAGCCCTAGATCTTCTAATTTTTTATTTAGGGCTCTTATTTCTCGGCAATTTTTCTGTTTGGTGGATCTATCCAGTGGTGATAGTAGAGTATTGAAATCTCCTACAATTATCACATTGCCCTTCATATGTTTCTCCAGGCTTGCGAGCAGCTGTCTCACATATATGCTGGCTCTACAATAGATGCATATATATTGACTAGGGTTAATATTTCTTGGTCTATTGTTCCCCTGACCAGCACGTAATGTACCGCTTTGTCCCTGATCACTTTATTGAGATTGAATGGAATTTGATCTGATATAAAAATGGCTGTCCCTGCTCTTTTTTTTGTTTTGTTTTCTATTAGCCTGAATAATTAATTCCATCCTTTTATTCTAAGCCTGTGTTTGTCCTGTAGTTGTAGGTGTGTTTCTTGCAGGCAGCAGAAGTCTGGTTTATGTTTTCTAATCCAGTTCTCAACTATGTGTCTCTTAATGGGAGAATTTAGTCCATTAACATTTAGGAAGTTTATTGACAGAGAGGACTGTTGTGCAGTTGTGTTGTATAGGGTAGTTGTTGTTACAATCGGGAGTTTGGATTGTGTGATTCGTCTCTGAGTAAGTCGTTTAGGATCAGTTTTGTTTGCACAAATAATGCAAGATCGTTTTTGTTTGAGAATGTTTTTTTACTGCCCTCCCATATAAATGAGAGTTTTGCCAGATATTGGACCCTAGATTGGAAATTTCTTTCAGTCAGGCATTTAAATATGTCTTTCCATTGTCTTTTTGCTTGAATTATTTCAAATGGGAGATCTGGTTTGATTCTTATGTCCTTTCCTTTGAATTTGAGGGGTTTTTTTCTCCCTTATTGCATTAAAGAGATCATGTTTCTCTTTGTTTTTTTGTCATTTAGATTACTATATGTCTTGGTATTGGTTTATTAGGGTCTATTTTGTTACGGACTCTCTTCACTTCCTGGATTTGCACTGAATTTCTTTCCAGAGGGTGGAAAGTTTTCTGTTATTATTTCTCTGACTACATGTTCTTCCCCTTTTTCTATTTCTTCCCCTTCTGGTATACCTACTATTCTTAGGTTATTTCTTTTGTCCTTGTTTATTAGATACTGGACTTTTCCTTCTAGTGCTTTTCCTTTTATTTCTTTGCTGGTTTCTTGGTCGTTTTTTGTTTGCAGGTTTCATTCGAGTTCTTCAATATGCTTCTTCATCTATATGATTATTCTCATTTGGCTTGTTATGGTGTCTTTTAACTCCTTTATTTCCCTTTGTATGAAATATCTCATATTCTTTGACAGTTCTTCTTTAATTTGGCTGATTTGTACCTTCATAGATTTCTTGTATTTGGTGGCTAGCATTTCCTTCATTTATTTGGGTTTTTTTTAATTTTATTTTTATTGTGACTGAAGTTCATTACACAGAATTATTTATAATACATAGGGACAATGAATGAAGGGCATTCCCAGCACCAATGTTGTCCTCCCTCCACTCCTTTTTCCAGCATGTCTTCCACATCTCCCTCCTTTACCCCCCCCTCCCAGAATCCTAGTGCAACTTGTCTCTACCTTACAGCTTGTTATAAGTTGGGTATCTATTCTGTTTGGTGTTCCAGTCTGGTCATTTTTTTTACACTACATGTTCTATGACTGTTCCTGCTATCATTCTTTTTCCCCCTCAATTTATGAGGCTGAATGTAGATAAAAGGGTTAAGGAAAAGAGGAGAAAAAAATTGTTATCCACTACTAAAAAAGAAAAAAATTACCGAATAATATCCACAAAAGTGGAAAAGAAAGAAAAAAGTGGAAGAAAAAAGAGAAGGAAAATAATATCAAAAAAAAAAAAGAAAGAAAAAACAAAACAAAACCAGAAAAAGTGCTGCAGTGGCAGGGTTTGGTGTTACCCCACTTTTTTTTTTGTACAGGCAATGTAAGTATTGGGGAAGGAAGAAAATTCCCGTGGCCTAAGAGATTCAGGGTTTTTTCACACTTGAAGCATATTGTCATGGGAACAACCACTGGCTCCATACCTTCTCATTGCCATATCCCAGGGGTTTTTTTTGTTTTTTTTTTTTTTTTTTTTTTTTTTTTTTTTTTTTTTTTTTTTTTGTGGTGTCAGGAAACTTTTCTCTCAGTTGTGGATGAGAAAATAAGGCCACTGTAGCAAGCAATCTTGGTATTTGCACAGGTCCTAGGACAAGGCCTAGGATAGAGTCTTTAAGGTTCTAGAGGTACTATTCCACCATTGTTGGTATGTTCAGGTTTCTGTATCATATGCTCCATGTTTTTGTTCGTTTCCTAAGCCAAAGTCTAGGAAATTATGGTTCCAATTGTTCTGCTCAGTCTCTGTTGTCAGAATTGGGCCTCTGTACTAAGAAATCTTGATTTTTGTAAGAGACCAGGGCTATAGCCTAGGGTAGGGTTTTTCTTAATGGTCTCAAGGTACGTTCTGCCCAATCACAGTTGTCAAAGTCAGTTTTCTGTAGTTAGCACTCTTATTTTTCATATTTCAAAGGATGATACATCTTCTGATTTCCACTTAGTATTAGGTGATGTGATTGGACCTACTGGTCTTAGATCAATTTGTCATTTCCTTGCTGTCCTGGTTGTCATATTAACACTGGCACAAGTATATCTCCCAATGCAGCTTAGTTCCTAGTGTTTTTTCAGGGGTTTGTTTTATTTCTACGTCTGGAATCTGGGATTTGAGAATGAACTAACAGTGTCCAATCTCGTGGAGACTTAGTTGTATCCACATGACATATGTCCAAAATGGGAGGCACCCTTGTATAAAAAGTGTGAGTTTTATCTTAGAAGATAAGAACTTGTGTCTGAGTACATAATTTCCCCTTATTTACTGTGCCTATACAAAATCATATGGTGTCCTTTTGTATTGCTGGTGCTATTCCAGGTAAGGATAACAGGCTACACATACAGTATCTGTGGTGTGGTCTGAGCTTTTATCCCAGGCAAGATGTTTTCTTAGATTTTGACCAAGCAGCACCAAAACTGGTGAGGGTAGAGAAAATATGTACATATAAAAATAGAATACATAGATAAAATTTAGATATAAAAATAAAAAGAAAAAAGAAAGGAAATTGAGAAAAAAGGGAAAAAAGGTATTTGAAAAAAGAAAGTGATGGGGGAGTCTATCTGTATGTTTAGGAATACATATCTTAGGTATTAAGCTTATGTAGTCAATATAGGCCTCCCAATTAGGTTTTCTGAGATTTCTTGTGGGGAGTGAAAGCCAAGGTACTTTTTCTTATAACAGACTTTTGTCAAGAGTTTAAGATATGATTTGCAGCATTTCAGAGTCCTGTAGTGTCCTTGAGCTGGTGGTTTTGCTGCAACTAAATCCAGTATCATGCAACTGTCCACGATTTGATGGGAGTGAGAGGGGTGACAAGCTTGAGTCAGGAGGCTTATTGATTGTGGTTCCTTGTTGAGACACAAGAGGAGCAATCAAGAGGGTGTCTTTCATTGAGGACCTGGATGGTGGTCTGTTGGGAAGGAGGTCGGTCTTGGTGCCTAACAAGTTAAAAACTGAGGGTAAAAATGGTTAAATAAGGGGAAAATAACAAATCCGGGTTGGAATATGGGGGGAGTAGAAAGATCTCTGGGTCTGGAAAGACAATATAGAAGAAGGTCTGTATACATTGTATAGATTAAATGTTTAAGGCTAAGGCTCAGTAGTCAGAGAAGACAACTGTATAGAAAGTAACGTTTACTTAGACACTGACTTCAGAGATCTATTTGCTATACTCCATATATAGGATATTCCATTTCCTTTCCTATAAATAGTCAATAATTAGAATGTTTTTGGACGATGTAAAAAAAAGGGTATATTTTGAAAATGGTTGAGATAAATCTGCTTTGGCTAGCTGTCTAGCCCAGTGCCCACCACATACCAGTGCAAGGGACCAACTCCTGGCATGTGGGGTCTCCAGGCCCTGCTCTTGCCTCTGCAGCTTGTGAATGAATGGACAGGGGCGGAGTTTTCCTCCACCCCATCCCATCCCCCAAGGCCCAGGTTACCAGATATGGCCATGAAGACCATTCTGGCATGGGCGCTTCCTTCATTTTTTTTTTTTTTTATCAATTCTTGCATTTCCTTTCTCATGGCTGCTTTTAGGTCTTCTTCCAATGGATCTTTGCTAAGGTTTGTCTTCGTGTCTCCAGATGTTAGGGTTCTCCTTGATTTACCCATATTTCTTTGCATTTATTGTGTGGCTTGTAGTGTAGTGCCTTATGAATTCAGCCTGCTTTGGCCCCCTGTGGCATGGGAATGGGTCCCCTCCCTGAGTGTGCTTCTAGAGGGGCCTGTTGGGTGAGCTTGATGAGGTTCTGCTCCTCCTGTGCTCTCTATGTGGCCTGATCCATTGCTTTTCCCTTTTGTTGCCAGGTAGTGCAGTTCCGCTCCTGGCCACAATGGTGGAGGGTGCTGTTGGGCCTAGCTCCTTCGCCCCCTCCCCCCTATCTGGGAGTCAGCTCTGCCACTTCCTTCAGTGGGTCTGCTCTATTCCCTCTCCCTATTCTTGCCTGCCGGTGCAGTTCCACTCCTGGCCACAATGGTTGAGGGCGCTGTTGGGCCTAGCCCTCTGTCCTCCCTCCCCTATCTGGAAGTCAGTGGAGTTCTGCCCCCTCCCGGCATCGTTCAAAGAAATTCCCTCAGCCAAACCCTGCCGGCCACTGCCCTCAACCCTTGGGGAGTCCCAGATCCACTCGGGCTTAGGGGGGTAGGCTGCTCTAGGTCACCCAAAGGTCCAGGTGGCAGGCCCAATCTCACCCAGTCTAATGGTCCTAGCCTGTCCCTGCGGTGCAGAGTGACTCAGGTGTAGGAACGTTCTCCTCACCCCTCCTACACTCTCCTTGTGCTTGGGGACTCTGGACAGGGGCAAGCAGGTGGCGGAATACGGGTCTTGGGTGCCCAAGTGGGGAGTGGGGACTCACCTGGTCCACTCTCTGCTCTGGCCTGGGGTCCCTGGGGTGGGGTGCTCGGGGTGTTGGCAGTATGGGTCTAGGGCACCCATGTGGAAAATGGGGACTCACCCGGTCCGTTCTCCATTTTGGGGCCTAGGGTCCCTGGGGTGGGGCACTCGGGGTGGCGGCGGGTCTAGGGCACCCACATGGGGAGTGTTCATTTTTTATTTCTACTCAATGTTCATATGACTTTTTGGACTTGGTACCCTCCATTTGTGAGGCAGAACAAGATGGTTCAAGTTATGTGGTTCTGTTTGAGGGAAAGAAAAAAAGGAGGAGGACAAAAATCAAACAAGCAAAGAATAGGAGAAAGTTTCTAGACGAGGCTATAAATATCAATTTAAGAGAAGGGGAAAAAGGAAGAAAAACATAACAATACCAAAAAAATCAAACAAAAAACCTAAAAAGCACCACAGCAATAAAGACAACAACCAAACAATAACCACAGTCCCAAAATAAAAACAAAACAAAGCAAAAAAATGAGGAAAAACAACAACAATAACAACAACAACAAATTCATGCTTCTTTTTCTCTTGCATAGGCACAGTAAATATTTGGGACATTAGAAAGAGAATTCCCTTGGCCTAAGTGATACAGGGTTTTTGCACCCTTGAAGTATAACTAGAGGCATTAGGACATTTTTAAGTTTGTTTGTTGGTTTGCATCTTATATTTTCATTGCTGCTGATTCTGTTGTTTGGATATTTAGTTCTACTATTCTTTAAACCACGAAGGTACTAGGATCCTATTGACCCATGTTCCCCTAATGCTTTGGCTGTCTTTTCTTTCTGAGCATATTTATTTCTTACCCTGCCTCTCTCTTACTTGTAGTCTGGGGCCAAAGTTGTTCTAGACACCTATCCCTTTAAAACATACATTTCCAGGCAGGGGAAGAGGGAAATGGGGATATTGGTGGTGGAAAAGTTGCACTGTTGAAGGGGTGTGTGCATTTTATGACCGAAACCCATACAAACATGTTTGTAACCATGGTGTTTAAAATAATTATTAAAAAAAATAAAAAACAGGGCCCGGAGAGATAGCACAGTGGCGTTTGCCTTGCAAGCAGCCGATCCAGGACCAAAGGTGGTTGGTTCGAATCCTGGTGTCCCATATGGTCCCCCGTGCCTGCCAGGAGCTATTTCTGAGCAGACAGCCAGGAGTAACCCCTGAGCACCGCCGGGTGTGGCCCAAAAACCAAAAACCAAACCAAACCAAAACAAAACAAACACATATCCTGCAGTACTCCTTCTGCCTTATTTCATTTAACATGTTATCTGCCAGTCCCATGCAATTTCAGTGAATTGTATGACTTTATCATTCCTTACAGCTGAGTAGTATTCCATTGTGTTTACGACCTCTTTATGATCCACTTATCTATCAAGTTGATTCCTTATCTTAACAATGTTACTAGAAATTTTTCATAGCTGCTGCCAATTTATTGTCAGTTCATTTGCTTATTGATATTACCTTTCTCTCCCAAGCCTCATCCTAATGCAAAGTTGTCTTTTAATTTAGCAAATCCATACCACCTCTAATTTTACCAGAAAACTTTATTTGGTGACCAAGCTTTACTTTTTTTAATAAAACCTGAATAATTTCAAAGTGTTTTAGTCTTGAATATTGTTCAGTCCTGGGGCACTGTTTCCTTAGTTCTTCTCTTAACACAGTTAATAGTTCTTTGTATTAAACTCTTCAATTTAATCTATAGGTATTTGATTTTATTTGTTTTGTTATTGTTGGTTGTGGGGGAAGTACTCCCAAATATTGTTTAAGTGGTCCAGCCTCCACTAGCATTTCTCAGACAACCTGCCTGGCTGTTTAATACAGGGGCCAAAGGATGTCAGGTTGTTTCTTCTCTGCATCCCTGAAATAAGTGATGAGGAGAGGAAGTTACCAAAAATGATGGTTCTTAGTGTTATGGAATTTTTTTAAAAATAGGAATGTGAAAAGTTTGTAACTATAAAAATGATTTTTCTTGAAGTATGAAAGTGAACTGTGAAGTATCAGGAGTGACCATGACACTAATTTAGAAATCATAATTTTTATCCAGTTAAGAAATAATGAAATTTTACTACTATTCATAGGAACCCTTATAGATAGAAGAATATGAAGCAAGTCAAAGTGAATTTGGCAATGTAGGTATTTGCCAACTGGTTGAATAGTAATGGTGAGAGAAAGTAAAATAGCTTTCACTAGAATTACGGTGCTTGAATGAAGTATAAAAATAATATTACTTAAATTCATGACCAGGCATGTCATTTTGGAAGTCTTTTTTGTTTTTGTTTTCATATTGAAATGGAGTAACTTTACTTTTTTTTGATTCTGTCTTTTATATCCTAATAAGACAAAAGATCATGTAAGATTTTGGATTTAGTTCTATATGAAGCTGTATAGTCCAGTATTAACTCATTTGACATATATCTTCCTGTGCCAAACCACTCAACTCAAACAGGACTGGTGCCTCCTTTTAAATATTACTATATTCATAAATTGTATTAGGTAAACCATACTATAGGTACTTTTTGAGTCAACGTCTAAGCTACTCTATCCCCTCAGAAAGTTTCCATTCCTCTATAATATAATTGACCATGTATATACATTTTTGGAAGGAGTGGCCACACCTGGCAGCACTCAGAGATTACTCATGGTTCTGCATTCAGAAATCACTCCTGGCAGGCTCAGGGAACCATGTGAGTTGCAGTGGATTAAACCTCCATGGAGGCAAATACCCTACTGATAGCTGTGCTGTTGCTCTGACCCCCAAAACATGAATATTCCCTCTTCATTCTGTACCTAGACATAGAGTCTCTTGCTTAATTTTGTCATATAGATATTTTTAAAGATTGAATTTTGATAATCTTCAAATATGGAATTTTAGGATTTAGTGATCTATGTCATGAGAACATTGATGCTAATTATATTATTCTCTTCATAATTACTTCTTAACACACTATTTAGCTGGTTATAATTACTTACATATATTTTATATATTTTAATGTCAAAATATAAAATATCACTGCCAGTTAAAATGACCAACAAAGGATTGAAGCAAGCACAGTGGATAGGACATTTGCCCTGCTTGTGAGTGATCTAGGTTTGATCTTCAGCATCCCAGATGGTCTCCCAGGCTTGCTGGTAGTAATTTCTGAGCTCAGAACTAGGAGTAATGCATGAATGCTACTGGGTGTGACCAAAATTTAAAAAAAATTAACAAGAATAAATGAGTATGATGAACTAATTCAGAC
The DNA here is from genome assembly GCF_024139225.1 of Suncus etruscus. Lineage (NCBI taxonomy): Eukaryota > Metazoa > Chordata > Mammalia > Eulipotyphla > Soricidae > Suncus > Suncus etruscus. The sequence goes on from NC_064849.1 coordinate 59,755,975, forward strand.
TCCAAAGTAGATGAGAAAATGCAATGAAAATAAAATATTTTTAATCTTCACATGACTAATGATGTACTAGTATTAAAAGTTCACCTATATTCTGTCTTTTCCTTTAAGATGTATCTTAAAATAAAAATTATGTCTACCTTTTATTATTATGTAGGGTTTCTAACATAATGCTGACAGGTAAGGGTTCTCAGTATTTTTTTCTTTTTTTTCTTTCTGTTTTTTTTTTTTTTTGTGGCCACATTGGTGGCATTTAGGGGTTACTCCTGGCTCTGCTCTCGAAACTTACTTCTGGCATGCTTGTGTGATCATGTGAGATTCTGGGAATCAAATCCAGGTCTGCAGTTTGCAAGGCAAACATCCTACTGACTGTATAACTCTGGCCTCTCGGTATTTTTGTCTAAGCAAAGGAAAATAGACAAAGTCAATTACCATACACCTTTTTCTATACCTTCACTTGAATTATACACCATATATATGTATATATGACCATATATAATGCAAATAGAAATAGTAGAAAAGGAAGTTCTGAAAACTGAATAATAATGTGGAAAGTGCAGGCATCTCGTTTCCAAATTCCCTGAGTGTGGCAATCGTCTAAAAATTACCTGATAATCTTCTTAACATGTACATTCTAATGTAGAAGATGGGACCTAAATTTTGCATTTCTAACAAGCTCTCAATTTGTATATATGCTGAGAATCTATAGACCACACAAGTGCTTTAAGACATAAGCTCATCAAAATGGGTACCTCTGGGTGCCCTCTGCTGGCAGCAGTTCTATAGACAGTGAGTAGGCAGATAATCCTCTCCCTTTTTTAGCAAACTAGATTTAAGGATGGGATAAAGGTCATCTTACATAAATTAAATATTTGGAACAATGTACCTACATACTAGTACCCAATTTGTGAGAGAACATCAATTTAGAAGTTTTGTCAAGGAATTTTTTAAATGTGATTTTTACTTAAATCTGCAGCCTGGGAATAAAGAGCATTATATGATTGGCCCTGTCCTATCAGTTAAGAGATTTAAAGAAAAGCTTAAATCTCTTGAAATTGAAGAAATTTTCCTTCAAGACAAAATAATGTTTACTCTTGAAACTTCCAATATGCTGTCCTACTCTATGGATTTTAGACTATCCAGCCCCCCACTCTACACTAAAATAAATTTTTATTATATGCATGTATATATTAAAATATATACAGTTACTATTAGTCATGTAATCTTTATTGTGTAGTCCTAGCTAACCTATTCAAACTACAACAAAAGATTTATCAGCACAATACTGTTATCAGCATAACACTTTATCTTCTAAAGTGCTAACAAGTATGAAAAAGAAGCACTACAAATATTGATTGTTTATCATCTATCAACTATATTCAAGCATTGTTGTATGTCAAGATTTCTTCTAATCTCTAGAAGATATAGAAGTAAGGAAAATAAATTTATTACTTTCATGAAAACTATGTTTTAATACAGTCAATAATTGATAACAGTGTCTTGAAAAAATAGAGAAAATACTCTAAGTGTCAACAAAGTAAGTGACTCTGAAAAGGCTATACTTGGGCAGAGACCTTCCATAATAATTCACATACTTACTAAACAATATTAGTAATTATTTCCATGCTTCACATTATATTACAAACAGAAAGAAAATATATCAGATGGCTTAAAAAAGGTGACTTATAAAACAGAAGATGAAATTTACACACTTGAAAAAAGAATATTTTCAATAAATTAAAGCCTAAACTTTAAAATTATCAGAAATATTCTTTAACCAGATGACCAGTGGAAAATGTATGGCGTGTTTTGGGATTCAAACTCAGAACTGTTGTTTTTATGAACCTACTAAATTACCTAATTTATTTTGCTTTCGACAGTATTTCTTTGAAGATCTAATTTCAGCTCTCATATAACAAATGCTATCTAGCTATTGATCCTTCCAACTTTCAAGTCTCAACATTTGTTCTTCTGTTGTTTCTTTATGACTGGTAGCTATTAGGGCTGTCATTACACAGTTCTACTCTGATACCCATATGAAGTTCAGTACATAAAAGAAGACATTGTTTAAGGGGTTAGAATTGATGCCGCTTGGCCCAAATTGTAGTCTTCTCTACTTACCTCAACCTACTTATTAAGTATATATAACAGGTTTTTTCACATTTTTAAGTGTTACATTTATAAGTAAGCTGAATTTGTTTTTACATATTCATAAATAATAAGACTTCAGAAATAGCAAGTATAAAGGTGTAACCTAGAATATTAGAATGTATATGTAAATTAGAAACTCCAAATACATTTTGGCATTTTAAAGTGAATAAGTTTCATATAAACATATTTTTGATAATATTTACTGAGAACCTAGTTTAGAGAAAATAAATGATAAATAATGTCAACATATTTATTATTTATATCATTCAGTCTTTATACGATCATGCAAATGCTACTGTCTGCTTCTATCTTTGGCAAACTCAATGGCAAATTTTATATCCTTTTCTGTAACTAATAGTATATCTGATTTTTGTATGTAAATTAACTTTCTTCTATGTTTGATCTTGCTGCTTTCAGACTTCTGTCTCTGTGTATGGGATTTGTCATTGTGACTAGGATGTGTCTTGGGGTGTTTTTTCTGGGGTCTCTTTTAGTTGGTACTCTTTGGGCATGCAGGATTTGATCGCATGTATTCATTAGCTCTGGTAGTTTCTCTTTAATGATGTTCTTGACCGTTGATTCTTCCTGGAGATTTTCTTCCTGGGTCTCTGGGATCCCAATGATTCTTAAGTTGTTCTGTTGAGCTTATCATAGTCTTCTATTTTTATCTGTTCACATTCTTTGAGAAGTTTTTCCATTGTTTGATCATTTGCTTTAAGTTTTTTTTCCAATCTCTTCTGCTCTATGGAGTTGTTATTCATCTCATATTCCAGTGTACCAATTCTATCCTCAGCTGCTTTTAACCCTTGGGAAAGCTCATCCATTTTTATCTTCAATTCATCTACTGAGTGTTTCAGACCTGTTATTTGACCTAAAATTTCAATTTGGAGTTTTCTGATTTCTATTTTCATATTCTCTTGATTCTTGATTCTTATTAGTGTTCTCTTTTATGCTTTCTTTGAGTTCTGTGAACATCTTCCATATTGCGACTTTAAACTCCTTATCTGAGAGAATGACTAGTTGGTTGGCCATATTCTGGTCATCAGAGTTGCCATCTTTATTTTCTATGTCTGGCACTGTCCTGCATTATTTCCCCATTGTCACATTTGTATTGTGAGTTTTTCTACGTGTTGTGGTTGTATTCATTGGTTTAATGATGTGCGCGGCTGCATAGAGAAGCAGAGCAGCTGCACTCCTCTGGCTCCTCCTTTTCTGGGCAGAAAAACTCACTTCCAGGGAAGGCTAGCCATCCACAGATGAAGCCACACACACACAGGAAATCAGGCCCGCAGATGCCACACAGAGGACAGACAGTCCAGAGAGATGTGCCAGGCTTCAGCATTCCATCAGAGTTCCAACTTTCTTCTATGTTAACAGTAGTTCTTCTCCAAAGAAAGCAACTTCATTTCAACCTTTAGAAAATGTATATTTTAGAGTCCAGAGTGATAGCACAGCGATAGGGTGTTTGCCTTGCACGTGGCTGACCAAGGACAGACCTGGGTTCCATCCCCAGAGTGCCATATGGTCCCCCAAGCCAGGAGCAATTTCTGAGCACATAGCCAGGATTAACCCCTGAGTGTCATCGTGTGTGGCCCCCCCAAAAAATGTATTTTTATTTTTGACTCCTGTACTCAAAATTTAAATCCTTTTTTTGATTTTACACGATTTCAAAGTTAAAGGAAAATCTATATCAGAATATTAGATAGATGATTCTCTGATCTGGTTACTACTCTCCAACCTCATCATATATTACATACAAGTTTCTATTTAAATCTTGTGTGGTTACTTCATTGATTGACTGCATATGCCAGATGCCTGAAATATTCTTTCATTTGATTTGAATCTAAGTAACTTCCTTTGGTTCAGTATTTTCTTTTCATGACTGAAATGTAAGAAATGAGAATTTGGAAAGTAAGGCCAGTTGTCTATGGGGATATGAGCTTCATCCTCATTCAAAGGTGCCAACTTCTGCTCTCTAAATGTCTCCTTTATAAGCACCTTTTTCTTTGTCTCCTTAAATGTGGGATCCTTTATAATTCTATACTTGCTTTATTTTCCTTGTTTTTGACTTGTGATCAATCACACCCTTCAGCAATATTTTAATTATCATTTGTTAATTTAAACACCATTTAGTGCTCATCTGTTTCTGGGCCTCTCCCCTAACCAAGTCCTATACTCAATTGGCAGAGATTGATTATCCCAAGCTCTCTCTGTCTTTCTCTCTTTCTTCTCTCTCTCTCTTTCTCTCTCTCTTTTTCACACACACACAAACTATCAAGTAGGAAACAAATTAATGAAACTCATGGTTTATATAGTAAGCACAGTGATTAGGATGTACATAATTTGTTATGGAATAAGTAATGCTTAAAATAATAGTTTCATTTCCTAGATATGCAGTCTTAGAAAGTTATTTTACAGTATCTGTGGAGGAAAGCTTTTGAGTCGAAGTAGCATACAAGAAAAAACTTTTGGAGAGATTAAAGCACATTACTATTACTGAAAGATCATGGTTTAAAATAACACTTAAGGATTACAATAGGAAAACGAATTCAACATAAGAAACATTGAGATTCATTTTACAAATGATGGGAACTTGCTGAAATACTGAAGCAGTATAATTTCATGTATCACATGTATCACAAATGACTTAAGGTTTAGGTAATAACAAATTAAAAAAAAAGGTCTGAAAAAGGGCCAAAGTGAGACCATAATGAGTAGGACATAAACCAAAATGACCTATCCAAGTTTAATGTCCCAATACCTCCTGAACACTATATGGTCTCCAGGAGTGTTCACTAAATGCAGAACCAGGAGTAAGTCCTGCATATCACTGAGTTGGTCTGAAACCCAAAACAAATATGGTAAACAAAAAGACATGAAGGATGAAGACTTATAAATTAAAAGAACAATGGTTAAATAGAGATAATATGATAGATTTACAATATTATGTATTTCATCATGATAAAATACTATGGACCATATCACATATCACAACATTTTTTGTACTGATAGAAGGGAATAAAACCTCCAATAATCAAACTGTAACAGTACACTGAATGATACATGGTGCAATATATCTTATTTCAGATATTTTATAAAATAAATTTCCATTGATAATTGATAAAAAAGCACAATTTAGAGGTCTCTTAAATTTATAGAAAGAGAGAATAAAATAAGTCAATAATTAGACTTGTTGCATAAATGAGAAATATAAATTAATACAAACAGTTTACAAACATATAAAAATAATATAAGATCAATTAGCCTACAATTTATAGTAAAATTCTTTTTGTATTTGTTGACTTTAATTTTATGAATTACTTCAGCTTGAAAATATAATGATATAGTAGTAAAATCAATTAAAGTATAAACTGAAGGTAGAATTAAAAATGCTCAGAATGGGTATGCTTAAATACATATGGAGAAATACTTTTTATAGGAAGTAATATAATGACTGATGCTGTTTCCCAAATCTAAACGGTGACAACTTTAAAAATAATGAATTCAGTAAATAGGACATCAAAAAAGATAAGGGGATATAAAAATTAAGAGTAGGGCGGCACTTCCGGCGGCGACTGTGGCGGACGGAGGACCCTTAGGCTGGCTGCCTCTAGCACCTCTGCGGGGCTCTTTTGAGAGCTGCTGCCGTCGATGGCGGGCGCCGCCACCGTGGTCTCGCCGTCGGGGTTAGAGGATGGCATGCCCCGGGCCCGGGGCGAAGGCACCGGCGCCGGGGATGTGGTGGCGGTGGAGCGCGGGCCCGGCGCGGCCTACCATATGTTCGTGGTGATGGAGGACCTGGTGGAGAAACTGAAGCTGCTCCGCTACGAGGAGGAGCTCCTCCGGAAGAACAACCTCAAGCCCCCGTCCAGGTGGGTGCATCCCGCTTGCTGAGACGAACGTGGGTGCTCCCGGGGTCCCCTCGCGACGTTGCTGCTTTGCAGAGCCAGGAGCGTGCATGAAGCAGGCCCAAAGCCCAGGACCCTTCCTGGGTAGACCGACCAGAGAAGACAAAATTGGCTCCGAAGAGGATCTTTGCAACTCCCCAACACCCCCCCAAAAAAACAAAACTTCTTTCCGAAGATCTTTGCAACTCCGCAATCTTCCCCCCCCCCAAAAAACCAAAACTTCTTTCCGAAGATCTTTGCAACTCCCCAATCCTCCCCCCAAAAAAAAACAAAAACAAAAGCAAAACTTCTCTCCGAAGATCTTTGCAACTCCCAGGAGCTGATATTTGTTCTGCCAAGGCTGAAAGGATCCCAAGACGTTGCTGAAAGGACTCAAGCTTCTCCCACAAAATAAAACACTTATTTTTTATTTGTTTATTTTGATTTGACTATAAAAAAGAACGAAGGTACCTGTTGTAGAGAAGAAGACACACACACACACACACACACACACACACACACACACACACACACACACACACACACACACACACACACACACACACACACACACACACACACGGAAATGCACTGGAAAAAAAATCAGCCAGAATCGTGCATCTCAGAGTATGGCTGGCATGAGATGGAATTCTATAGTTTTTGTTTTCTTTTTTAAGAGTTCCTGCCCTCCCTGGCTGCCCATTCTGGGGTCTCTTGCACACCCTGCTGAGAACTTTCTTGGCACTTTGGTAAACAGGACTTCTGCGTTGTTTTTGTTTTGTTTTGACTGTGGTTTGTCTTTTTTATGGGTAACGTTGATGGTCTCAGAAACTGAGATGTGGAATGACCCAAGGATGTGGCAACACTTTCTTTCTTCATCCTGCAATTTAAAGTTCTGCCCTCTGGCTCCTAAGGAAAAGTACTTAGCGAAGCAGTGCTGGTTGGGACAGCAAATGTTTTCTCCACTGATCACCGTACTTTAGCTTTAGATTCGTTTTTGATAGTTTTTCCTTCACACTACATAGGTTTGCTTGTTTCATTGTGTCCAATGCAATTGAGGTTAAGAACGATACTAGATTAAGACTTGACTCGATGTTTTGATTATTTGCAGTAACCTGAATTGTGAGTTATACGGGTTTTATCTGAACTCTGCATACTGCTAAACTGACCCAGTAGGAGGAAAAAGTGGTGTGGACTGGTTCAGGATAGAAATCATGAGACTTATTACTTCTTAGAAAAAGTCATCATTTTCTCTAGACTATTTTTCAAAATAAAATGATTTTCTGTTTCTACTTAAAAAAAAAAAAAAAAAAGAGTAAATAATTATTAACATTCACTGAAACATTATAACTTAAGAGTTTGTTGACTTTAATCACTAATATCAGTAAGAATAGACTGATGAAGGCTGAGGACACAATCTAGGTTGCAAGGTTTTGAAGAACGAATATAGATATGTATATTAGTTGAAACCAATTATTTGGGAAATATGCATGCAAAATAGAAAACAGAGTTTGCAAAAATTATGATGAAGATATTTGATGCAAGAAAGAGAAAGGAACCACCAGTGAAAAAAGTAAAGAAAGGAGGAAAAATCAGGGCCAGAGCGATAGTACAGCAGTAAGGCATTTGCCTTGCAGCGGGACAGACCCAGTTTCAAGCCCGGCATCCCATATGGTCCTCAAACCTGCCAGGAGGAATTAATCCTGATGCTGCTTGGTGTGGCCCAAAATCGGATATATATATATATATATATATATATATATATATATATATATATATATGTATATATGTAGAGAGAGAGAGAGAAGAAAGAGAAAATGGAAGGATATGTAGAGAGAATGGATGCAAATTATTTTGGTAATAATTAGAACCTATTTAGACATATGATATTGACTTTGGAAATGACATTTAATTATTACAAATTAAAGGCATTTTCCAATTTAATAACTTTTCTCATTTTATTCTGTTGGGAAAATTCAGTTAAAGTTCCAAATTGCCAAGCAAACATGACCAAGATATAAGGGGTTGCAGCAAGAGATATGCTATATTGCTCTCTAAATACTGATTTCTAGTATGCTTATAACATTCATGAGCCATGTACTGTTAAGCAACAAGCTTGAAAATTAACAAGAATAAGAAATGATAGCAAGATTAAATGACAACCCAGCGAAGGGGCCACTTAAAATTATACATAACTTTTATCGTTTCACTGTCACCTTTTAACTACACAGAATTTCAGATAAGATCATGCAGTGCATATAATTATTTTACCTCCCTAGAGAGTACTAAGGAATGTTCAACTGTCTACTGGAGCAATAATGGAGACTTTTTAAAATTACAAAAGGCAGCTTGATCTTTTGACTTTCTAGCATGAGATATGAGTAATCAGTTCTTCATAAATTCAAATAATGAAATAATGAAGTAAATTTTAATATAGTTAGAATATTCTAAAATTTAAATGCTTGATTATCCATGATAATTTTGGGGTGATACATTTCTTTGAATTCTTGAAACTAGAAAACCACTTTGGTAGTGTCTGCTCTGTTAGAAAAGTACGTTCATTTTTTTTGTATTAAGCAGTGAGTAAATTTTACATCACTAGAAAAAACTGTTTGTTCGTTTTTGCCATATCAGAACAGGCAAAGGCCTGAGCTGTAGTTAGATAGGTGGGTTTACTATTCCTCCTTTTTCTATACAGTCTGCATAAAGAAGTAAACACAGGAGGAAGACAAAAGAAAATTTATTTTAAATAAATGCTCACTGAATATTAATGAACATATAAAATTTCATTAAATATTGTTTGTTCATTAAATAAATTTTACTTTCATGATTTATTTTAGATCAATTTTATCTCTGTTAAGTTGAATATTTTATTCACACTTTAAAAATACTTTATTCAAAACTTCATTAATAGCATAATCAGTATATTTTGCAATAGAATCCAACATCAATTGTTTAGCCAACAATAGCTGAATGCCAGTGCAATAGCTTATTCCAAAGAAAGGTAAATTCTGTGGTCAAAGTGGAAAGGGTGCTTGCTTTGCATAGCAAAGCCTAGTATAATTCCTGGCACCATATATAGTCCCAAGCATAGGTGTAATCCTTGAGGGCAGACCCAAAGTAATGCATAAATACCATCAGATGTGACCCAAAAGACAAAAGAAAATAAAATGATAGGAAGATAAAGACTTATATATTTATATGTAGTTAAGACTAGGTTTTTGAAAGTGACAGATATTATTACAGAAAATGTACTTACAGACTTCTAAAAATTACTACTTGCTCACTAGTTTATATTGGCTTTGAATTGTCCACTATGTAAGTATATATTTAGTTATTTCAAAACTGTACATTATTATTTAGTAGCCTTTGCAACAAAGCATAAAAGAGGTGTTGTTTTCTCAATACTATTATGGGACCATGGTGGTTTAACACAAGTGAGTCAAACATATCATTTAGTTGTATGAGTGTTGATGATTTGTGAGTATATAAAATATCCAACACTGCCCTAGTGTAAACTCTAAAAAAGTATTTTTAAATATATCTATATAGAAATTTTTAAAAAGCTGTTATTTGTTTAAAGACTTAACATTAAACTTTCCCTAGACAGCTCTTGAAAGAAAATCTAATTTTGACAGCAATTATTTAATTGCCACTTCATTTCCTGCCTTTCCTTTGATGTCAGTAATGTGTCTACACCTGTAGACACCTATTTCCTAGTTCATAATGTCCATTCTCTGAAGTCCAGCCTTTCTAAATCTCAAAACACTGAATTAATTACTGATATAAAGTCAATAACCATGTAGCTCTTCAGCTTCAAATGTGTTTTGTTTTCTTTTGTTGATTTTTGGGGGGCACACCTGGTGACACTCAGGGGTTACTCCTGGCTATGAGCTCAGAACTCACTCCTGGCTTGGGGGACCATATGGGACACCGGGGGATTAAACTGCCATCTGTCCTATATTAGCACATGCAAGGCAAATGCCTTACCAATTGAGCCACAGTTCCAACCCCTCAAATGTGTTTTTTAAATTAGAAAAATATATTTACTTAGAAGCTCTCAAAATTTAGAAAACAATGACACATATTTAACTTGAATAACAATTATTTCATATAAGCTGCATGAGAAAATATTGAATATGTAAACACTACAAATTCCACTACCATATGTAACTAATTTGTGTTGTACACCTAAAGGAACCTGTATATATTTCATGCTAATGTACAACCATTATAACTTTGCCATGTAAGATTAGTGGTACTTGAAAATAACATCAGGATAAAACTCTCTTAAGAAAAAAAAACTGGTAATATTAAAAAAAAAAAAGACTCTACAGTTTAAAAACAAATCTCACACCAACTCTTTATAGAAGTGAGTTCCAAGACCAAATAGTCGTATGAACATTGAGTAGAAATAAAAAGTGATCAAACTTAAGCACCAAATCCAAAGCCAACTACAACAAAAATGATACCCAATCTACAACAAGCTAGACACAGAAGGGACCACTTATACTATCAGCCCCAGGGGGTCAAAGGAGGGGTAATATGAGATGCATGCTGGGAACAGGGGTGGAGAGAGGACAACATTGGTGGTGGGAATGCCCCTAATTCAATGTCACTATATACCTAAAATACCACTGTGAATGATTTGTAATCCACTTTGGTCAAAATAAAAATTATTAGTAATAAAAAAAGAAGTGAGTTCTCTACAGGGAATGGTTACTATACTTTATATATATGAAAAGAATACTTCACTAGAGCTAAATTGTCATAAAATTCTTTGTTTCCCAATCTTCCCTTTTTATTTTTTTTCAACTTTTACAACTCCCTTTATGTATACATTAGTTTTCTTTTATTTTAGTATGCAGCTCAATCCTTTCCCAATTTCCCCATCAATCTAGCATCTTGTCTCAGTTGTGTATGTTGTTCTACATCATTCCCAGTTTCTTTGCACATCGCCTACAGATATCTTAGTAAAAAAATAATAACAATCATAAAAAAGAGCCAAAGAAACATTGATGCATGGGAGTTAAATTTTTTGTTTTCTGATTTGGAAAGATATATATTTTTTTGCTTCTTTATCATCAGAGTCCTTATCCACCTTTGCCCTTTTTTCAAATTTTCCTTTTAGTTTAGCAAACATGGTCTTCCACCACTACAACAATGTCATAATAAAAGTTCTGAGAAGTTACTTGTTCTTACGCTTCTTTCAGCACACAACATTTTGTATCTCTGGGTCCTTGTTCACATTTAATTATGTTTCATCTTCAAGGCACTCTGTCTTCCAGTGCCTGTCCTATTGTCACTTACCCCACAACTTTTTCTGTTTTGAAGATTATTTTAGATGTTTTTTGGGGGGTAGCAGGGGTAAGGGGTGAGGGAATGTTGGAACACATTCAGGATTGCTCACTGCTTATTCTTGGATTTGCATTTGGGGATTCTGCCAGTGGCAGAATAAAACCTTGTCAGCCTGGTGGAAGGTATATGGCCTATCTACTGTATTATCTCTTAAACCCCACATCTTTGTTTTCAATGTAGGCTATATTCTCTAATTAGGACTAAAAATTAACTAAAATTTTCATTACTTTATTATCTTAAATAATTTGACTTAAATGATAAATAATAACTTAAGAAATTTATACGTGCAACTAATATCGAATTTAATAAAATATCGTTTCACAAGTCATGTAATTATCAGTTGTGGAAAGATAAGAAAAAAATCATTTTTGTCTTTCTATTAGTGAATGACATATCAAGACTAAACTCCAGAGATTTTAGTACTTAATTATTGGGTCTATTATTATTTTTATCAAATAAACTTTGTGTAAATTATTTTTATAAACTTCATTGACTTGGAATAAAATTAATTTGAGTATTTTCTGGTCTTTTTTTCCACTTCCATCCCCTGCTCTCTGTCAGATATTTACTTTTCCTTACTTTTTGTGCCATGGATAAAAGAGATTAGATACACATCTCATTAAGAATAATTCATAAGATAAGCTAAAATATAATTAAAGATTATTTTAAAAACATAAAATTAGGAATAAAATTAACAAATATAGATGAAGAAATATGCTAGAAATTTGGCTATAGTTAATTCAAGAATGCTCAAGAAAAAAATCTTTTTTTGTTGTTCTTTGACCTCAGAATTTTGCATCAATAGCTTGTTTGTATTTCCCTAGGATATTTCTTGTCTTTATTTGCTTAAAATTATATGCCCCATGTTTATATTTAATTATATAATCTTATTTTTTTACATTTATAGTAATATTGTTTAACTTGAGCTTCACATAATTATTTTTGTTATCTTTATGAGTCATACCTGGGGTTCCACTTCCAGATGACCTCTGGCCATCAGCATCACACATACTGGTGCTCCTGGGATCATGAAATGTTTGTTGTAGATTAAAAAAATATGGATGGTTCTCACTTATACAAGGTATGTACCATAACACATGAGCACATCTCCATTTCACAGAAATATTTGTGTCTATTATAGTCAAATCAAAATGGATTAAAGACATTGATAAGACCTGAAACCATAAGGTACATAGAGAAAAATGTAGACAGAAAACTTCATGGTATTGAAGTTAAGGCATCTTCAAGGAAGAAACACCACTGGTCAAGCAAATGAATGCAAAGATAAACAAATGGGACACATTAAATGGAGATGTCTCTGCACTATAAAGGACTAGGATACAAAGACTACCCACAGAATGAGAGAAACTATTCACCCAGTACCCATTTGATAAAAGGTTGATATCTAAGATATACAAGACACTTGTTGGTTGAAGTCAGCAGAAAATAAAACATCTCACCCCAACAAATAATTTGGAGAAGAAACAAACAGACATTTCCTCAAAGAAGAAATACAGATGGTCAAAAGCACATGGAAATATATTCTACATCTCTAATCATCAGGGAGATGTAAATCAAAACAACAATGAGGTATGATCTCATGACTGGCTCACATCACAAAGAACAAGAAAAAAAAAAAACACTGCAGGTGTGGCTGTGCGGAGAAAGGAACTCTCATTCACTGCTAGTGGGGTTGCTGACTAGTCCAGCCATTTTAAAAAACAATATGGATGTTCCTCAAAAAACTGGAAATTGATCTCCCATATGATCCAGTTATACCACTCCTAGAGATATACCCTAGGAACACAAAAACACAATTATGGAAGAGCCTCTGCCCTCCTATATTCATCATAGCACAATTTACAATAGTCAGAATCTGGAAACAATTTAGGTACCTGAGAACAGATGAGTGGTTAAAGAATATCTGGTGTATCTACACAATGGAATACTTCACAGCTGTTAGGTAAATGAAGTCACAGATTTTCCTTATACATGAATGAATATGGAGTTACTGTGTTGAGTGAAATTAAAGGGAGAGGTATACACATAGAATAATCTCACTTATTTATGATATGTAAGATAAAAGATAGTATTGTAACAATATTCAGAGAGAATAGAGATGATGGCCAGGATTACCAGTAGATAATGGGAAGCATGCTGAAAATACTGGAGCAGCAGTGAGGGTATAGAAGGGGCTATTATGAGAATGATAGCTAGAACTGATCACTCTGAACAATAACTGGGTGTTGAATGGAGATAAAGTGATATGTAATATGCCCCTTCATTAATAGTGAAATCCATGTGTCTAAAGGAGAAGAATAAAAAGATGTGTGTAAGTGGGGGGTGGGGTTAGGGAGTAGGAGAGAGAAAGAGAGAGGTTAAATGCCTGCCTCAAAGTCAAGCATCAGGGAGGTTACGAGGAAAACTGGGAACATTAGTGGTGGGAAATGTCCACAGGTGAAAGGTAGTATACATTGTAAGACTAAAACAACTTTGTAATCTTGGTGTTTAAATAAAAGAAAAATACTTACTTCTGTTTTTTAACTGAATTTTATTTCTAGGAACTCAAGCAACATTTAAGAGTTTTTATATTATAAGCTTAGTGTATATATGTGTAGAGTTTTATAATAAATTGTAACCAATGTGATATATTCTTTATACAGAAAGAGAAGACTCTAACCTGATTTGATCTATTAGTTGCAAATAATCATTTTACATAGTATTATTATAGAACAAATTAATATGGGACCTTAACTAAAGCATATTGCACTGTCTTAAACTAGTCTATTTAATTTTGTCTAATTTATATTAATTTTAATATTTTATTATTAAACATTAATTTAGAATTAAATTATATATTTATACATTGACTAATATGTTTACAAAACCAAAAAACAATCATTTAAAATTTTTCACGTGCAAAACTATAAAGAAACAATGATTATTGAGAGTCATGGAAATTCATGGCTGCTGTGTGCAAGTAAAAGTTTTGGAATTTAAGAAGCACTTAGTTGCTTCAAGGCCATTTAGGGTGTTTCAAGGCTCAATTAACTGTAATTCCAATCTGTTCAAGTGCCCTGTTAATGACCTTCCAACTCCAAGTAGGCAGAGGAATTCAATGTTTATATTTAAAAGAAGAAAGAAATCTCTACTGCAAACATATTGAAGGACAGGTTCTTTTCATTCTGTTTTTCCTATGACAGGAGACAGTTAATTGTTATTACTAGATCAATTGAGAGAGACTAACTTCCAGTGGCTCTTTAAAGAGAGCACTCTTTGACAAAATAAAGTTAACAAATACAGGTATAAGAAAGTCACTTAAATGTTTTGCATTTCTTATTGTCTAACATAAAGTAATTATACATGTAAAGTCTAAACAAGCATGAATTTAACTACATATATTTTACTTTTGATGACATGGAACAAACAGATAGATATCTATGCTTCCTGTGGAAATGTCACACCAATATATAAATATATTCATTCAAATTTTTATACAATGAAAAATTTCTCATATCTGGGGAATACTTGAAAAAAAGTATCATATTTAATGTTCAGACTTAAAATAATCCAGAAGCCCAAAACAAATTACTATCTATTTAAATTGGTTTGACTAATAAAATTTGCTTCAACTTGTATATAGAGAAAAAAGATAATGGCTGACTGTTTGAAATATCATGTAAAAACCTTTGAGTTTCAGAGACAAGCTTAGATAAATCAAATGTCAAGGTAACATTTTATTTTACCTTTATAAGCATTACAAAGGCATCTTTAAATTCTAATATATTTATTCTCAGGTGAGTTATTTCAAACAGAATACATAATATGCTCCTTCTAAACTCATGTTAAAAATACTCATTTTGGGGGGGTATGATGAGATTTTTAAAAAACTTTACCTGAAACATATAATTTACAATACTGTGAATGATAGGGTTTCAGGTACATGTTAATCCAATACCATGCCCTAAGTCAATGAGTTCACTCCTCTCCTTTTGTGCAAGATTTTGTACAAAAGCGGAAAAAAGACTGGGGACAAGATGTGTAACAATGACCAACTCCCACATTATCTTAAGTTAATGTCAGAGAAAGTGTATGACGGTTTTAAATTTTTGTATGATAATTTTTGTACATGAATTTGAACATTATACAGTGCAATTTCTTTGTAAAATAAATATGTGAATGTAACTCCAATTTATCACTTATAGCAGGGGTGGTGAACAAGTTCAACACAAAGAGCCAAAATTTTAAACTGTGAGAGTCATAGAGCCACACCACGCAGTGACCTGCCAAAACAGACAAACACTCACACAAAAGCATATAATTTTAACAATAATATATTAAGCACATATTGCATTTCGCCATTTTGAGTGAGGGTAAAAATCCTGCAGTGATGGTAAGGGTGTGCTGCGTCCTCCACACTAAGAACTAACGGCAAGATGTGACCCAACAAATGACACACAGGTCCCCCGCTCACTGGCCTGTGCAGTTGTTTCCGAGGGATGGGAGACTGGATGACGTAACCTGGGGATGGGACTGTGTGTTCGGAGATCTCTCCTCAGAGGTCCCTCCTCAGAAGCAGCAGAACAAAATCCAAACTTGGCAAAGAGCCACAGTATACAAAATCATGATAAGAGGCAAAGAGCCACATTCATTTTGGCTCGAGAGCCGCGTGTTCGCCACCCCTGACTTACAGTTATTCTTTTCAAATGCTTTCTACATAGTAAATTAATAAACCAAAAAGTGAAAATAAGGTAAAATGAAAAGGATAATACAGAATGAAAAACAATCTAAACTCCTGGATGAGACCATATTAAATCAGTTAGTGTTTTCACTGTCTGGGAAGTGGTTTTGTTTTTCCCTCTAAATTTATGCAAAAATAAACAATGATAAATTTCAACAAATAAATTTGATAACAAATAATTGCTACTATTTGAAGAAAATATTGTTTGCTAGGACACTATATATAAACTGTTATCAAATTATCGCCGTAATTAATAGAGGAGATGCTAAGCCATATGGCTAAAAAACTGGGGTAAAGAATGGTAAGGAAATATATTCTGGGAAGGAGAGATTGAGACACTCATTCACTGTTGGTAGTTGGTGGGAATGTTGCCTGGTCCAATACCTATGGAAAATAGTATGAATAGATTTTAGTAAACTCAAAATTGAGTTGTCATACAACCCAGCTATCCCTCATTTAGGTATCTATCCCAAGGACAGAAAAAATTTCATTCAAAATCATGAATGCACATAGCTCTTCATTGCAGCACTCAGTACAATAGCCAAGACTTAATTATTTATTTATTTATTTAGTGTGTATCTTTTTTTTTACTTTTTTCTTTATTTAAATATCTTGATTACATAAATGATTGTGATTAGGTTTCAGTCATGTAAAGAACACCCCCCTTCACCAGTGCAACATTCCCACCACCAATGTCCCAAATCTCCCTCCATCCCACCCCATCCCCACCTGTACTCCAGACGGGCTTTCCAGTTCCCTCATTGATTCACATAATTATGGTAGTTCCCTGTTTAGTTATTTCTATAGTGTATTCACCACTCTTTGTGGTGAGCTTCATGGAGTGAGCTGGTGTTCCAGCCCTCCTCTCATTGTCTCTGAGGATTATTACAAAAATGACTTTTATTTTTCTTAAAACCCATAGATGAGTGAGACTATTCTGCATCTCTCTCTCCCTCTGACTTATTTCACTCAGCATGATAGATTCCATGTACATCCATGTATAGGAAAATTTTATGACTTCATCTCTCCTGACGGCTGCATGATATTCCATTCTGTATATGTACCATAGTTTCTTTAGTCATTCGTCTGTTGAAGGGCATCTTGGTTGTTTCCAGAGCCTGGCTATTGTGACTAGTGCTGCAATAAATATAGGTGTGAGGAAGGGGTTTTTGTGTTGTATTCTTGTGTTCTTAGGGTATATCCCTAAGAGTAGAATAGCTGGGTCGAATGGGAGCTCAATTTCTGAGGATTTCCCAATAGCAAGAGGAAATAGAAGAGCAAAAGGTAGGATAGTTTTGGTAAGTCATTTGAATGTTCTCTTACTTCCAAGGGCTTCTGTTAACTGTATTTATTCTACAGAACTCTTAAGGCATAAAATGTAGAAAACTTTAAGTTGAAGACTGAATAAATGTGAGATCTTATATTAGTCACATATAAAGTTCCTGAAAAGTCTAAAAAAGAAAAAACTGATAATCTCTTTTTCTCTAAATTTAAAATATCAATGTTGCAGAACAGTTATAGAGATACAGGTGTTAAAGACATAACAATTCTCTGTAAATACTAATCATCTTATTTGTAAATAAAATGTTATATTAATGTAAAAAAAACAATAGCCAATACTTAGAATCAATCTAGATGTCCAACAACAGACAAGTGGATCATGATCCATTGTACATATATACAATGGAAAAGAACACAAATATATAATGCAACCACGCAGTTCGTTGCAACATGGATGGACCTGGAAGATATTATATTAAAAGAAATAATCCAGAAAAAGCATAAATATGGGATAATGGCACTTATATTTAGAATAACTGTTTGAAAAAATTCAAGGGCTTATATGGGGGTTGTCAAGAACAACCTAAGCCCCAGAATATAGTGAGAAGGAAAGGAATTAATTAGGGAGGAAAAAGACACATATGAAATGAGGGGCGAGAGGGAGTAAGGGAGTCTCAGGTACATTTTTTGATACTGTTGTTGATACTGTTGATATTATTGATGTTAAGAAAGGACAGAACTAAATATCTAAGGTTAAGTCAACAACAAACTTTTTACACCAGACTTTAAAAGGTCCCTGTTATGATGCAAGTGGATTGAATATGGTGGCATGGAATGGACATTGGGAATACTGTTGGAGGGAGGTTGACACTGATGGTGGGATTGATCCTGAAACATTGTATGTTTATAGCCCAAAGATGAATAACTTTTTAAATCACAATTATTAAATAAAATTAAAATAGTGTGGTAAAGTGGTCATTAATATAATATTGACAGAATAATTTAACAAAACGTTTCTGAAAGAGATTTGACGAACTATATGAAGAACTGTTAAACAAAGTATGTAACTATCATATTCAGGATGAAATGAAACATTGATAACATGTTTTTATATATTTAAAAATCTATATAAATTGCATGTAGAGCTATTACAGTAGAGCTAATTATGCTAGAGCTAAGTCTGCCTCAGAAGAGGATTGTTTAAAAATAAACAAAATAACATATACCCAGTAAGTTTAATTCAAAAAAATTTAATTTAAAGATTTCTTGATCTATTTATAGTTAAGGTAGGTCATGTAAAGTTTATTATCAATAAAATAAATTCAACAAACTAATGAATGGTGAAATAATAAAATGAATAAATCATCAACGAAATGAGTAGATATAAATTTGTATGAGGAAAGCAACATCATATTGGTAAGATATATTTTTGTTTATGTACAGAGTGAAATAACTGAGGTTACATATACCATAGGGTAAAGAGTATTTTGGTAGGCTTTTCATTTTCTGCTCTTATATAATAGTAAATAAATATTCAGTTTCACAGTAAAAATAATGTTTATCCAAATATTGTTCTGTAAACTCTCTTTTACTTTCCCTAAATTTTCTAGTCTAAATTACATTCTTATTTTTTGTCACATTCACAAAAATATTATGCATTACTTTTTGTTATTTATTTAACTATTCAAAAGTTTCTGTCAATTTGTTCATATTTTGCACCACACTACAGATTAGTTTTTTTTTTTATAAAATTTGCATATGAATTTCCAAACTTAACCCTGATTTATTCAGAATGAGGAAATATTTGGATTCTACTTTGAATGGGTTTTGGACAGTAAGAATATGTTGGTAAGCATTTGTGCAAATAAATGCCTATGTTTGTCATCTAGCAGTCCCATGCTCTACTTTGATAAAAAGTAAACAAATCAAATCCAAAAAGTGTCCACTAGTTACAAGATAAAGTTCAAAAACCTTTGTTTAATATTTAAATAATTTTGTTATCTCAATTTTTATTAACAACATATACTTATATTACTCAAAATAATGCCTGTTTCTCTCTCTCTTTTTTGCATAGGTACAGTAAATATTTTGGGAAGATTAAAAAGGGAAATTCCTTGGTCTAAGAGATACAGGGTTTCTCTGCCCTTGATGCATGATGTCATGGGAATAATTACAGGCTCCGAACATGATCTTCTACACACTCCCAGATATTTTATGGTGCCAGGAAACTTTCTGCTCATTATGGATGATAAAATCAGGCCTCTGTAACTAGAGATCTTGTTATTTGCACAGGTCATAGGATGAAGCCTAAGATAGAGTCTTTCTTTACAGTTCTAGAAGTTCTG
The DNA here is from genome assembly GCF_024139225.1 of Suncus etruscus. NCBI lineage: Eukaryota > Metazoa > Chordata > Mammalia > Eulipotyphla > Soricidae > Suncus > Suncus etruscus. The sequence goes on from NC_064849.1 coordinate 59,775,735, forward strand.
TTCCATCACTGTTGTTTTAATGTCTTCTGTAATTGGTGGTCTTGGTTTTTGCACCTTTAATTATGTTTCTAGAAGTTCAACTCAATCATAGTCGTCACAGTCAGACCTCTAGAATTAGAGATCTTGGTTATTGTACAGGTTGTAGGCTGAAGTTTAGGCTAGGGGCTTTCTTACTGGTTCCAGGATAAGTTCTGCCCAGTCATGGTTGTCAAAGTAAGTCTTCTGTAGTTAGCGATCTTGGTTTTTGAACCTACCCAAGAATGAGATGTCTTCTGATTTCATCTTACAGTTAGGTGATGAGATAATACATTGTTGTTGTTTTGTTATTTTGTTTTTGTTTGTTTGTTTCTGTTTTTTGTATTTTTTATCTTTTTTGTTATGTTTTCCTTCATTTTCAAAACCCTTCTTTTAAATTGATATTTATAACCTCTACCAGTGGTCCTCAAACTATGGCCCGCAGGCCACATATTGTATTTGTCTGTTTTGTTTCTTCATTGCAAAATAAGATATATGCAGTGTGCATAAGAATTCGTTCATAAGTTTTGTTTTTACTATAGTCAGACCCTCCAATGGTCTGAGGGACAGTGAACTGGCCCCCTGTTTAAAAAGTTTGAGGACCCCTGCCCGAACTCCTCTCGGTTTTTTGTTTATTAGTTTTTTGATTTATTCCTTTATTTTCTTTTTTCTTCTTTTTTCTATTCTTTTTTTCCCTTCAAACAGAACCACATAACTTGAATCATCTTGTTCTGCCTCATAAATTGAGGAGAAAAAATGGGCGGTACCAAGATCAAACAGTCGTATAAACATTGAGTAGAAATAAATGATCAGACTTAAATACCAATTCCAAAGTCAACGACAACAGAATCGATACCCATTCTACAACAAGCTAGACACAGAGGAGACCACTTATACTAGCAGCCTGGGGGCAACGGTGGGGAATATGGGATGAATGCTGGGAACAGGGGTGGATGGAGAATAATACTGGTGGTGGAAATGCCACTGATTCAATGTCACTATGTACTTAAAATATTACCATGAAAGATTTGTAGTTAATTTTGGTCACAATGAAATTATGTAAAAATCTAGGAATCCTGAAAAAAAAATCTAGGAATCTAGGAGTCCTGAAAAAAGAAAGGAAAAATATCAAGCTATATGGAGGGGAAGCCTAAGAAGAAGCTTTTCCTGATCTGGGCCTTTCAGTCTATCTTTCCTCATTGAGACAATTCAAATCATAAGACAAAAAGAAAATGCCTGTCTCTAATACAGGTAGGGGTGGGGGAGGAGGAAAAGGCATTGGTGGTGGGAATGTTGCACTGGTGAAGGGGGTATTCTGTTTATGACTGAAAACCAACTACAATCATGCTTATAATCATGGTGCTTAAATAAAGATATATTAAAAAAAGAAAAGAATAAAATACTTTATCTTATTAAATAATTTCCTGAATTTATTAGATAATGTAATTTCCTTTCATTTTTTTCTAATGGAGCATATCATATTTGTTGATTTAATAATGTTAAACTACACTGTATCCCTGTAAGAAATCACACTTGAAAATGTTTGAAAAAGAAAATAAATAAAATAAAAAATATTTTCTTTTGCAAAAATATGCTAATAATGTTACTGATGTAGTTTCTGTTAGGCTGCTTTTATTTGTCTTTAATGATTGTCCTAACACTTGTTACTATGCATTATTAGTATTATTATTCCCATTCACCAATAAAAAGGCTAAGGTCCTGCAAGGATACATTACTTGCAGCAATGGAAAAACTATCAGTTTTATAACCCAGTCCTCAGTTTTTTTTTTTGTTTTTGTTTTTGTTTTTGGGCCACACCCGGCGTTGCTCAGGGGTTACTCCTGGCTGTCTGCTTAGAAATAGCTCCTGGCAGGCATGGGGGACCATATGGGACACCGGGATTCGAACCAACCACCTTTGGTTCTGGATCGGCTGCTTGCAAGGCAAACGCCGCTGTGCTATCTCTCCGGGCCCAGTCCTCAGTTTTTTTTATATTCTGGTAATAGCAAATCAATTCCATTATCAAGAAAGCCTGCTATGCATTGTGATATGCCAAAGGATGGAGTAAGACTTCACATAATTTTCCTAGATTTATATTTTGAGAGTAATAATAAAGAGACTAAAAATGGTAACATATAAGGAAATGAACCTGCTACAAATTCATTAGTGATACAAGTTTTCTGTCACTGGATCAATATTTTATTTCAAAACTGTAGTCACCTCATAATATTAAACAAATGCATTTCTTTATTTCTCTTTCTCTTTCCTACTCCCCTTCCACAGACATTATCTCTCCTCACCATCTTTCTCTCTTTGTCTTTCTGGTATACTCATGATTCCCTCCACCCCCCCCCTTTTTTTTTTTTTGCATATATCAGCCCAAGAATGATTTTGTTGACTGCAACCCAAGGTATTTATAATTAACAATACTTGTTCAAAATTACTTGACTCGATCTTGCATTAATGAAAATTTTTAAACTTATGTCTAGATGGGTTTTGAAGTTTGTATTCTTATGTTTTATAATGTGACACAAAAATGCTCATAGCCAAATCTAGTTCTTTTTTGTTTAAATGCATGCTTGATTTTCTGAAATTTAATATAAATTACTTTTAAAAATATCTTTATTTTTTTAAATTTATTTAAACACCTTAATTACATACATGATTGTGTTTGGGTTTCAGTCATGTAAAGAACACCACCCATCACCAGTGCAACATTCCCATCACCAATGTCCCAAGTCTCCCTTCGCCCCACCCGACCCCTGCCTGTACTCTAGACAGGCTCTCCATTTTCCTCATACATTCTCATTATTAGGACAGTTCAAAATGTAGTTATTTCCCTAATTAAACTCATCACTCTTTGTGGTGAGCTTCCTGAGGTGAGCTGGAACTTCCAGCTCTTTTCTCTTTTATGTCTGAAAATTATTATTACAAGGGTGTCTTTCATTTTTCTTAAAACCCATAGATGAGTGAGACCATTCTGCGTTTTTCTCTCTCTCTCTGACTTATTTCACTCAGCATAATAGATTCTGTGTACATCCATGTATAGGAAAATTTCATGACTTCATCTCTCCTGACAGCTGCATAATATTCCATTGTGTATATGTACCACAGTTTCTTTAGCCATTGGTCTGTTGAAGGGCATCTTGGTTGTTTCCAGAGTCTTGCTATGGTAAATAGTGCTGCAATGAATATAGGTGTAAGGAAGGGGTTTTTGTATTGTATTTTTGTGTTCCTAGGGTATATTCCTAGGAGTGGTATAGGTGGATCATATGGGAGCTCGATTTCCAGTTTTTGGAGGAATCTCCATATCGCTTTCCATAAAGGTTGAACTAGACGGCATTCCCACCAGCAGTGGATAAGAGTTCCTTTCTCTCCACATCCCCGCCAACACTGTTTATTCTCATTCTTTCTGATGTGTGTCATTCTCTGGGGTGTGAGGTGATATCTCATCATTGTTTTGATTTGCATCTCCCTGATGATTAGTGATGTGGAACATTTTTTCATGTGTCTTTTGGCCATGTGTATTTCTTCTTTGTCAAAATGTCTGTTCATTTCTTCTCCCCATTTTTTGATGGGGTTAGATGTTTTTTTCTTGTAAAGTTCTGTCAGTGCCTTGTATATTTTGGAGATTAGCCCCTTATCTGATGGGTATTGGGTGAATAGTTTCTCCCACTCAGTGGGTGGCTCTTGTATCCTGGGCACTATTTCCTTTGAGATGCAGAAGCTTCTCAGCTTAATATATTCCCATCTGTTAATCTCTGCTTTCACTTGCTTGGAGAGTGCAGTTTCCTCCTTGAAGATGCCTGTAATGTCCTGGAGTGTTTTGCCTATGTGCTGTTCTATATATCTTATGGTTTTGGGGCTGATATCGAGGTCTTTAATCCATTTGGATATTACCTTAGTACATGATGTTAGCTGGGGGTCTAAGTTCAATTTTTTGCAAGTGGCTATCCAATTGTGCCAACACCACTTGTTGAAGAGGCTTTCCCTGCTCCATTTAGGATTTCCTGCTCCTTTATCAAAAATTAGGTGGTTGTATGTCTGGGGAACATTTTCTGAGTATTCAAGCCTATTCCACTAATCTGAGGACCTATCCTTATTCCAATACCATGCTGTTTTGATAACTGTTGCTTTGTAGTACAGTTTAAAGTTGGGGAAAGTAATTCCTCCCATAATCTTTTTACCAATGATTGCTTTAGCTATTCGAGGGTGTTTATTGTTCCAAATGAATTTCAAAAGTGTTTGATCCACTTCTTTGAAGAATGTCATGGGTATCTTTAGAGGGATGGCATTAAATCTGTATAATGCCTTGGGGAGTATTGCCATTTTGATGATGTTAATCCTGCCAATCCATGAGCAGGGTATGCGTTTCCATTTCTGTGTGTCCTCTCTTATTTCTTGGAGCAGAGTTTTATAGTTTTCTTTGTATAGGTCCTTCACATATTTAGTCAAGTTGATTCCAAGATATTTGAGTTTGTGTGGCACTATTGTGAATGGGGTTGTTTTCTTAATGTCCATTTCATCCTTATTACTATTGGTGTATAGAAAGGCCATTGATTTTTGTGTGTTAATTTTGTAGCCTGCCACCTTGCTATATGAGTCTATTGTTTCTAGAAGCTTTTTGATAGAGTCTTTAGGGTTTTCTAAGTAGAGTATCATGTCATCTGCAAACAGTGAGAGCTTGACTTCTTCCTTTCCTATCTGGATTCCCTTGATATACTTTTCTTGCCTAATCGCTATAGCAAGTAATTCCAGTGCTATGTTGAATAGGAGTGGTGAGAGAGGACAGCCTTGTCTTGTGCCAGAATTTAGAGAGAAGGCTTTCAGTTTTTCTCCATTGAGGATAATATTTGCCACTGGCTTGTGGTAGATGGCCTTCACTATATTGAGAAAGGTTCCCTCCATTCCCATCTTGCTGAGAGTTTTGATCAAGAATGGGTGGTGGACCTTATCAAATGCTTTCTCTGCATCTATTGATATGATCATGCGATTTTTATTTTTCTTGTTATTGATGTTGTGTATTATGTTGATAGATTTACGGATGTTAAACCAGTCTTGCATTCCTGGGATAAAACCTACTTGATCGTAGTGGATGATCTTTTTAACGAGGCATGAATCCTATTTGCCAGGATTTTGTTGAGGATCTTTGCATTCATCAGTGATATTGGTCTGTAATTTTCTTTTTTGGTAGCGTCTCTGTCTGGTTTAGGTATCAAGGTGATGTTGGCTTCATAAAAGCTATTTGGAAGTGTTTCTGTTTGTTCAATTTCATGAAAGAGTCTTGCCAAGATTGGCAGTAGTTCCTCTTGGAAAGTTTGATAGAATTCATTATTGAATCCATCTGGACCTGGGCTTTTGTTTTTGGGCAGACATTTGATTACTGTTTTAATTTCATCAATGGTGATGGGGGTGTTTAGATATGCTACATCCTCTTCCTTCAACCGTGGAAAATTATAAGAGTCCAAGAATTTATCCATTTCTTCCAGGTTCTAATTTTTAGTGGCGTAGAGTTTTTCAAAGTAGTTTCTGATTACCCTTTGTATCTCTGTCATATCAGTAGTGATCTCTCCTTTTTCATTCCTGATACGAGTTATCAATTTTCTCTCTCTCTCTTTCTTTGTTAGGTTTGCCAGTGGTCTATCAATCTTGTTTATTTTTTCAAAGAACCAACTTCTGCTTTCCTTGATCTTTCGGATTGTTTTTTGAGTTTCCACTTCATAGATTTCTGCTCTCAGCTTTGTTATTTCCTTCTGTCTTCCTATTCTTGGGTCCTTTTGTTGAGCATTTTCTAGTTCTATTAGCTGTGTCATTAAGCTACTCAGGTAAGCTCCTTCTTCCTTCCTGATGTGTGCTTGCAAAGCTATAAATTTTCCTCTCAGTACTGCTTTTGCTGTGTCCCATAAGTTCTGATAGTTTGTGTCTTTATTGTCATTTGTTTCCAGGAACCTTTTGATTTCCTCCTTGATTTTATCTCGGACCCACTGGTTATTGAGCATGACGCTTTTTAACTTCCAGGTGTTAAAGTGTTTCTTCTGAGTCCCTTTGGAGTTCACAAATAATTTCAGAGCCTGTGGTCAGCGAAGGTAGTCTGCAAAATTTCTATCCTCTTGATCTTATGGAGGTATGTTTTATGTACCAGCATGTAGTCTATCCTGGAGAATGTCCCATGTACATTGGAGAAGAATGTGTATCCAGGTTTCTGGGGATGGAGTGTCCTATATATATCCACTAGGCCTCTTTCTTCCATTTCTCTCCTCAGGTCTAGTATATTCTTGTTGGGTTTCAGTCTGGTTGACCTATCCAGTGTTGACAAAGCCGTGTTAAGGTCCCCCACAATTATTGTGTTGTTGTTGATATTATTTTTCAGATTTGTCAACAGTTGTATTAAATATTTTGCTGGCCCCTCATTCGGTGCATATATGTTTAGGAGAGTGAATTCTTCCTGCTCTACGTACCCCTTGATTAATATAAAATGCCCATCTTTGTTCCTTACAACCTTCTGAGTATAAATTTTGCATTATCTGATATTAGAATGGCCACTCCAGCTTTTTTATGGGTGTTGTTTGCTTGGATAATTTTTCTCCAGCCTTTTCTTTTGAGTCTATGTTTGTTGACTATTCAGGTGCGTTTCTTGTAGGCAGCAGAAGGTTGGATTGAGTTTTTTGATCCATTTAGCCACTCTGTGTCTCTTAACTGGTGCATTTAGTCCATTGACGTTGAGAGAAAGAATTGTCCTGGGATTTAACGCCATCTTTATTTCAAAATTTGGTGTGTCTTTTGGGTAGTCTTGTCTTAGATTAGGTCTTTCAGTTTTTCTCATAAGACTGGTTTTGTGTCTGTGAAGTTTCTGAGCTGTTTTTTGTCTGTGAAGCCATGTATTCTTCCGTCAAACCGGAAAGTGAGTTTTGCTGGGTATAGTATTCTGGGTGAAGCATTCATTTCATTCATTCTTGTCACAATATCCCACCACTGCTTTCTGGCATTGAGTGTTTCTGGTGACAGGTCTGTTGTAAATCTCAGGGAAGCTTGCTTGAACGTGATTTCCCCTTTTGATCTTGCTGTTTTCAGAATTCTGTATCTGTGGGATTTGTCATTGTGACTAGGATGTGTCTTGAGGTGGTTTTTCTGGGGTCTCTTTTCGTTGGTACTCTTTGGGCATGCAGGATTTGATCACATATATTCTTTAGCTCTGGAAGTTTCTCTTTAATGATGTTCTTGACCGTTGATTCTACCTGGAAATTTTCTTCCTGGGTCTCTGGGACTCCAATGATTCTTAAGTTGTTTCTGTTGATCTTATCATAGACTTCTATTTTCATCTGTTCCCATTCTTTGACTAATTTTTCCATTGTCTGCTAATTTGCTTTAAGTTTTTTGTCCAATCTCTTCTGCTGTATGGGATTGTTATGTATCTCATCTTCCACAGCACCAAGTCTATTGTCAGCTTCTGATACCCTGTCTCAGAGCTTATCCATTTTGTCATTCACTTCGTTTACTGACTTTTTCAGTCCTGTTAGTTGACATGTTATTTCGGTTTGGAGTTTTGTGATTTCTGTCTTCATATTTTCTTGGTTCTTATTAGTGTTCTTTTCAACTCGATCCATGGTTTCTTGGAGTCCGTTGAGCATCTTCCATATTGCTAGTCTAAAGTCCTTATCTGAGAGGTTGATTCGTTGGTTGGTCATTATCTGGTCCTCAGAATTGTCATCTTCATTCTCTATGTCTGATGCTGGCCTGCGTTGTTTCCCCATTGTCACACTTGTATTGTGGGTTTTTCTACGTGTTGTGGTGGTATTCATTGTCTATATGATGCAGGCAGCACACTCCTCTGGCTCCTCCCTTTCTGGATGGGCTGACTTGCCTCTAAGGGAGGGGAGTCCTCCGTGGATGAAGCCTCACACTGGGTCAAATCTTAGGCCTGAGCATGCAACAGAGAAGACAGTCCGGAGAGAAATGTTTGCTTCTGTGATATAGCGCTGTTCTTCGTGTGATTTTTCCTTCTTGTTGCAATGGAGTTCTTTCCTTAGAAAGAGTGCACGGCCGCGTAGCGAAGCGGAGCGGCCGTGCTCCGCTGGAGCCTCTTTTTGCCCCACTCACAAGAGTTTCACGCAAGAGGACAGTAGACAGACATAGACAGGTCAAACTCACAGTTTTTCACAGTTGGGCCCCACTGGGCCGGTGTACTTTCGCGGATTTTCCCCGCCTGGTGTCACACACAGGGAGCCGGCTTTTGCAAAGCTTAGCCGGTTTTCATGCTCTGTAATCCCTCCCTGAAAATGGCGTCTGGGCCTAAAAATATCTTTATTTAAGCACCATGATTACAAACATGTTTGTAGTTGAGTCTCAGTTATACCGACGATGAGAGCCTCTAGAAGGATTCCGCCCATTTTCGGCATATTAGACTTTTACCCAGTTTATTACTTTTATCTTCTTCAAATACAACCACATAACTTGAACTATATAGTCCTTACTCCCAGTTAGAGGGGGAAATAAGGGAGGCACCAAGACCAAGACTACTAAGTAGTAAGCTAGGTACAGAGGGGACCACATATTCTTGCAGCCCCGGGGGTGAGGGAGGAGGATGTGGGAGATAGGATGAACACGGAGGTGTAGGGAGGACAAATCGGTGATGGGAACCCCCCTGATTTTATGTAAATATGTGCCTATATTATTATTGTCAACAATATGTAAACCACTACGATCAAAATAAAAATTATATTAAAAATAAATAAATAAAATAAAATAAAATTCCCTAAAAAGAAATAAGAACACACACCCCCTTCAACAGTGCAACTTTCCCACCACCAATGCCTTCATCTTTCATCTCCCCCACCTCCTGCCTCTTTTTAGTTATTAGTGTATTTATTTCTCTAACTGAAAACACCACTCTGTGTGGTGTTATAATATGGCTAGTCCTTCCAGCCCTCATCTCTATTGTCTCTGGGTATTATTATAATAATATCTTTTATTTTCTTAAGTCCCATAGATGAGTGAGACTATTCTGTGTCTAACTTTCTTCCTCTGACTTATTTCACTCAGTATAATAGTTTCCATGTCCATCCATGTATAAGAAAATTTCATGACTTTATTTTTCTGACAGCTATATAGTATTCCATTATGCATATGTACTACAGTGACCCTGGGAAACAATCTTTTTCAATTAAATATCTTTTATTTCTTTACTTCTAGTTCCATTAAAATTTTCCACCTAATGTTATAACACCCATTTCCTCTCAACATATTAAGTAAACTCTTTAACTGTAGACATTTTTTTTATAAACTTCTTATTTACAAGTAATATTTGAAGTGAAAGGATCATAGTTAAGAACAACTTTGACCATTGGCTCCTCATGCCATAAAGATAAACTCTAAACTAGAAGTTTTACATGAACGTAATTTAAATTACCTAGTTATAGTCTGATTACTTTTTTTTTAAATATTTTATTGAAACCATTGTGATATACAGTCTTTCATAGTTGGTTTTCAGAATACAATGAATGAGAGTCAAACCAACTACCTCCCTCTATCAATGTTCCCCAAGTGCATCCTATTGGATGCAGCTAAGGGATAGCTGGATCATATAGAGTTTAATTCTGAATTTACTGAGAAAACCCCCTTCCATAGTGTTTTCCAGGAGTTGAACCAGGCATCATTCCCACCAGCAGTGGATGGAATTCTTTTTTCACCTCCTCATCATCAACACAAATTGTTCCCAATATTTTTGATATTGCCATCTGCATTGGTTTAAGATGATATTCATTGTTTATTGTATAGCATTTGTCATTGACATCCTATTATTAAAGGACCCTTTGAGATCTGAGACTTGGAGTATTAGAACTTTGTTTTCCTCAATGTACGTTATGGATTCCGGTCTTTTAATCCACTTTGAATGGACTTTGATGAAATATGTGAGATACAGATTCAAATTTAATTTCTTACATATGTATCCAGCTTTCTTAACACTATTTGTTTAAAAAGCTGCCATTATTCCATTTTATGTTCTCAGATACTTTGGTAAAGATTAATTGGACATATATTTGGGGGGGTTGTCACTGGATGTTCTTTTCTGACTCATTGGTTTGAAAATCGGTCTTTGTTCCAATACCATGCTGCTTTGGTCACTATGACTTTGTAGTACAACTTCAAGTTAGATAAAGAGATGTCATCAAATTTCTTGTTTTTCAGTATGGTTTTGGCTACCCAGGATCTTTTATGGTTCTACACAAACTTTATACTTGACTGTTTTATTTTTTTTTATTTCAACACCTTGATTACATACATGATTGTGTTTGGGTTTCAGTCATGTAAAGAACACCACCCATCACCAGTGCAACATTCCCATCACTAATGTCCCAAATCTCCCTTCTCCCCACCCAACCCCCGCCTGTACTCTAAACAGACTCTCCATTTCCCTCATACATTCTCATTATTAGGACAGTTCAAAATGTAGTTATTTCTCTAACTAAACTCATCACTCTTTGTGGTGAGCTTCCTGAGGTGAGCTGGAACTTCCAGCTCTTTTCTCTTTTGTGTCTGAAAATTATTATTGCAAGAATGTCTTTCATGGGCCCGGAGAGGTAGCACAGCGGCGTTTGCCTTGCAAGCAGCCGATCCAGGACCAAAGGTGGTTGGTTCGAATCCCGGTGTCCCATATGGTCCCCCGTGCCTGCCAGGAGCTATTTCTGAGCAGACAGCCAGGAGTAACCCCTGAGCAATGCCGGGTGTGGCCCAAAAACCAAAAAAAAAAAAAAAAAAAAAAAAAAAGAATGTCTTTCATTTTTCTTAAAACCCATAGATGAGTGAGACCATTCTGCGTACTTGACTGTTTTAAATCCGTGAAGAATGTTATCTGAAATTGGATAGAAATTTCATTGAATCTACATAGTACAGTAGTTTAGTAAAACTGGCCATTCATTTTGATAGCACTGTTTCATCATATTCATGTTCATGGAGTGCTTTTCCATTTATTTAGGTATTCTTTAATTTCTTAAGTGCTTTGAAGTTTTTATGGTATAGGTCTCATACCTCTTTTGTTAAGTTTATTCCTAGGTACTTTATTATTTTGACACTATTTTACATAAGATATACTCTTATCTCTTTTCTCCTTTGAGTCATAATTTGTACAGAGAAATGCAACCAATTTTTGTGTACTGACTTTGTAGCTGGCCAATTTACTCTATTAGTTTATTGTTTCCAGGAGTTTTTGTGGACTCTTTAGAGTCTTCAATGTATATCATCACGTCATCTTGCAAATATAGTTTAATTTCTCTTTTTCAATTTGGATCCCTGGATACACTTTTTTGTTGAAGCAAGATAATCTTTATAGAACACAATTTAATAGTAAAATATGATGGAAGAGGAAGAAAGGAATGCATTTGTGCTCAAGTAGAAGATAGATTTCTCCAGAGAAGAAACAAGATAAAATATAAAAATAAATGTGTTCCAGAGAAGATAGAGTCTAGAAAAAGTAAACACAAAAGCTATTTATATACATATTTGTATTATTATTTTACTTATATTAATTAATTTTAAATTAAAGTTAAATTAATTAAAACAATAAAAATTTAAATAAAACATTAAATGGATTTAAAATTATATTTTAATTTAATTATAATTTATAATTTTTGACAACTTGATAGATGTACATGTTGTGTCATTTCATTTGAATTTGTCTTCATTGATATATACTGATTATAAGTTTTATGCTTTTTAATCATTTTTACTTTTTTTTCTGTGCATTTTCTGTTTGTATCTTGACCTTTTTAGTGTAGTATTATATTTATTTTTCTTTAGACATGTTGTCTTAGAAGTAAAATCATGATGCGGAATAATTACCTACTAAATGTGTGACACTATTCTATGGACTTATGGAAAAAATTAGAAAAGAAATATTTAATTACTATTTTATAGTAATAAATAATAGTTCAAATTACTAAGTCTTCTTGGAAAAATTCACACATTTGAGTGAAAATGAATTACAATAACACAAATAAATAGTTAAGGAATAGGGACAAAATTACATGTGGGAATATGGGGGAATGTTATTTCAAGAATTATTATAGACAAGAAGATTGGGAAATAAGAAATGCTGTTGAATGAGGTAACATTTCACACCACAGAGACTGGCACACATAACAAATAACAAGAACGACCAATGCTGGTGTGGATGTAGGGAGAAAGGAACTCTCATTCACTGCTCGTGGAAATGCCATCTAACCAACTTTTCTGGAAAACAATTTGGATAGTCTTCAAAAAAAAAAAAACTGGAAACTGAGCACCATATGATTCAGCAATACCACTGCTAGGGATTCAACTTAGGAAAATAAAAACAGAAAACAAAATTGCCCTCTGCACTCCTATGTTCATAGCAGCACTCTACAATAGCCAGAATCTGAAACAACCCGGGTGCCTGACTAAAGATGGATGAGTGGCTAAAGAAATTGTGGTACATGTACTCAATTGAATACTATGCATCAGTCATAAAAAATGAAGTCATGAAAGTTTCCTATACATGGATGGACATGGAAACTATTATGCTGAGTGAAATAATTCAGAATTTTTTTTTTTTTTTGGTTTTTGGGCCACACCCGTGATACTCAGGGGTTACTCCTAGCTATGCGCTCAGAAGTCGCTCCTGGCTTGGGGGACCATATGGGACGCCGGGGGATCGAACTGTGGTCCGTCCAAGGCTAGCACAGGCAAGGCAGGCACCTTACCTCTTGCGCCACGCCCGGGCCCTAATTCAGAATTTTTGTTTGTTTTTTGGCCACACCCGTTGACGCTCAGGGGTTACTCCCGGCTATGGGTTGAGAGAGAGAGGGAGAGAGAGGGAGAGAGAGAGAAAGAGAGGAAGAGAGAGAGGGAGAGGGAGAGAGAGAGAGAGAGAGAGAGAGAGAGAGAGAAAGGGAGAGAGAGAGAGAGAAAGGGAGAGAGAGAGAGAGAGAAAGGGAGAGAGAGAGAGAGATAAAGGGAGAGAGAGAGAGAGAGAAAGGGAGAGAGAGAGAGAGAGAGAGAGAGAGAGAGAGAGAGAGAGAGAGAGAGAGAGAGAATGCTTGTCCTAGGAATGGAGGATTGAGGAAGAAAAATGAAGGAAGTTTGCACTGGTGAAGGGTGGTGTACATTCTATGATTGAAAATCAACTACAAACATTTCTGTAACCATAATGCTTAACTAAATTATTTATTAAAAAGTTTTCTGGAATTAAAAAGCAAAGAAAAAAGAAAATATACTGTTGATTTGGTAATAAAAGGCTCACAGATCACCTTTGAGAGTAACACTGAACCTATTATTAAATGTTTCCTTATAATTGAACCTCCCTCACTTCACTGTCTTTGGTATTGTGTGGTATTGTGTTGTGTGGTCCTGTGCAGTTGTCACAAGTGGGCAATGTTGAGTTTAGAAAAAAGATACCAACAAACTTCAGCAGAGTAACAGAATTTGCACTGTATAGAGAAAAAGAACTTGCACAATCTGAATTCAAACCAAGCTGTGCTCTGAGACCTTGGAGTAGCCACTTAAATTCTCATTTTCTCAGTTTCTTTTTCTAAAAACAGAACATATATAATTATCTCACAGAATTACTAAAAGAAAATATGTAAATTACTTAGCACAAGATTGTATTCAACACTCATCACTTCCCTACCTCCTATGAATATGTTGAAATTTCAAATGGCAGTCATAATAATTGAATTATGTCAAAGTAGTATCATAATGCTTAAACAATTTCTAAAAAGACTAATTGCTTATATTTGCATTCCATATTTCTTCAGGCTTTTAAGATAAAGTATATATTCTTCTTAAATTCTTAATAGTTTAAAAAGACTCCAAATAATTTTTATTCTCAAACTTTATATTTTTATACATATGATTCTTGAAGAGACTGTTTCTCTTTTAAAATAAGTCCCTGCATTTTGCCTGAATTAATTACAACAGAAGTCAGAGTCGCAAGAATTACAGGTACTTTTTGTGCAATTGAAGGCGAGAATATTCTATCTGTAATGCTGTGTCAGCTTAACATATTGATGGTGATATAGGTAAGTTCATTTATTTACAATTTACTTAAGTGATATTCTTAATCACAGACCATTAATAAATATAGGCAAATTAATAATTAACCATGCAGTGAAATTTGTGGGCCATATAAAGTAATTCTGTAGTCTCAATTTTATGCTATCCTTAATATATGAAACTAAAGAGGAATAAATTGAAAGCCATTAATGTTCATTTCTAAACGTGCATTTTCTAAATACAGTAGTTATCTATTGGAATTAACCAGTACTAGAACAAGCAGCTTCAGAAAATAAAATACACTTACTAAATTTAAATTTTGCATAAGCAATGCTTTTCTTTTTTAGCATAACTGTGGACTATGCAATACAAGCTATATTATCCATACAATATATTTAGCACAAACTCTTCTTCAATTTTAATTTAATAGGAACTTTGCATTTTACCTCTACTAAACTAAAAAAAAAACGTTCTGTAGAAAAAAAATCTGCTAATGTGCTAGTATTTTATGTGTGCATGAATAAGTGTGTGATTGTAAATCACAAAACTTAACTATAAAAAAAATGTAAAAATTGAGAAGGGCCTGAAAATAGTACAGCTTGCTTTGCATGCAGCCAATTCTGGGTTCAATTCCACTATAGTGTTATCATGCTTCCATCAATGTCCCTAGGTTCCATCCCACCCTAATCTATCTCCATAACAAACACAATTTTAGTTTAATTATTTATTATTAAAATGTTACTCTTGTTTTCAGTAGCATTGACTCCAGTGGAAATATATATTTATATATATACACCTTATACTTAATACCTATATCTATATTATATATACCTTATTTCTATATTACCAATATGTCCAAAATCCCTGATTATTGCCTTTATATAACCTCCAAAGCACATATTCAAAATTTGTCTTTCAATTTCTCTCCTTCTTTGGCATTTTTATTTCTGTAATGCAATACATGAATAATCCAAAATTATAGAAGTAATTAATGTTTCCAACATTCAATTTTTTATTCATTGTCTTGTTCTATAGTCCACAGATAAATGCAAGCACATAGTATTTTCTTTTTTCTTCTTGCTTTATTTAATATTGCATCTTCTCATTCCATTCAAGTTGCAACAAATTGCATGGATTCATTCTTCATTGTGGCTACATAGCATTCCATAGTATTTATATACCATAATTACATTATCTACTCCTCATTAGTTGGACATTTAAGTTATTTCCAAATCCTGGCTATTGAACAGCATGCTGTAATAAATATGGGTTTGCATCTGTCTTTTTATATATGTGTCTCTGTTTGGGAGGTAACTTCAGAGAGGTGAAACAACTGGTTTACTTAACATCTCTATTCTTACATCAGTGAGAAAGTTTTAAATAAGTAAGAATGGAAACAGCCAGTCTTGGTTTAAATGTGTTGAAAAGGGAACTCTATTTACTACTGGTGGGAATGTTAGTTCAGCCCCTTTAAAAAACACTACAGATTTGTCTTCAAAAATGACTAGTATATATACATTCACACATATACTTATTTTAATTTTTTATTTTATATGCATATATTACTAAAATAAAGAAGATTAAATTTTGGCTTAGTTTTAGGTCACAACTTGAATGCTGCCTTGTTTTTGACACAAAAGTACTCATTTTTATATTTTGTTTTTTTTTTAATTTCTTTATTTAAGCATGATGATTACAAACATAATTGTAGTTGGGTTTTAGTCATAAAAGAACATCTCCCATCACCAGTGCTATATTCCCACCACCAATGCCTCCCATTTCCCTCCTCACCACCCCCTGCCTGTATTTGAGACAGGCATTTTACTTCTCACTCATTACCACTATCATGATAGTTGTTAGTGTACTTATTTCTCTAACTGTACTCCACTCATTGTAGTAAGCTTCATATCATGAACTGGTCATTCCAGCCCTCATCTTTATTGTCTCTGGTATTATTACAATGTCTTTTATTTTTCTTAAAACTCAAAGATAAGTGAGACTATTCTGTATTTATCTATCTCCCTCAGACTTATTTCACTCAGTGTAATAGTTTCCATGCCCATCCACGTATAGAGGAAAATTTCATGACTTCATCTCTCCTAACAGCTTCATAGTATTCCATGTGTATATGTACCACAGTTTCTTTAGCCATTCTTCTGTTGAAGGGCATTTTGGATGTTTCCAGATTCTGGCTATTGTAAATAGCACTGCAATGATTATAGGTGTGAGGAAGGGATTTTTGAATTGTATTTTTGTGTTCCTAGGGTATATCCCTAGGTGTGGTATAGCTGGATCATATGGGAGTTCAATTTCCAGTTTTTGGAGGAATCTCCATATCGCTTTTCATAAAGATTGGATAAGACGTCATTCCCACCAGCAGTGAATAAGGGTTCCTTTCTCTTCACATTCCCACCAGCACTGCTTGTTCTCATTCTTTATGATGTGCTCCAATCTCTGTGATGTGAGATGGTACCTCATTGTTGTTTTGACTTGCATCTCCCTGATGATTACTGATGTGGAGCATTTTTTTTTCATGTGTCTTTTGGCCATCTGTATTTCTTCTTTGAGAAAGTGTTCATTTCTTCTCCCCATTTTTTTATGGGATTAGATGTTTTTTTCTTGTTAAATTCTGTCAGTACCTTGTATATCTTAGATATTAGCCCCTTATCTGATGGGTATTGGGTAAATAGTTTTTCCTATTCTGTGGGTGGCTTGTATTTCTTTACTTATAAATTAAGCCACATATTTTCCAGAAACATTTGATTTTATAAGAAGCATAAAGTTTAAACTATATGCTAAGTCTGTTTCTTTAAAAATGGAAACTGGGGACCATGGTTCAATCCTCCAGAGTGATTTCTGAGAGTATCCCCTGAACATCACCGGGTTTGCCCCCCTCCCAAAAAAGCAAAAAAAAAAAAAAAAAAAAAAAAAGGAAACTGGTGGGCTGAACCAAAAAAAAAACTAATTTCCTGCAAAAACTGTGATAAGAAAGAGGAAGCATAATTTATCTATGTTAAATCACTTTGTTGAAATGAAAAGAGTTATGACATGAATAGAACTTTTCTCAAATAAATTTAATAGCAGATATATAATACTACTCATCTCTTCAAGAGTTTTATAATACAGGCTTTCAAGTCAACTTTCTTAATTCAAGTAATATGATTTAAAGGGCTATTTGACTATCAACTAACTCTTACCAACAATGCTTTAAATAGAGTAATTGAAAAAATAATTCACAAGCCTTCCCCAGATACCTGTTACATTATCATTGACTATCATTGTTTCCATTTCCATGAGATATCTAACCTGGACAGGCTTGAAGAAATATTTCAGAAGTCCAAGCAAGAATTTCAGCACCCATGTACCTCTGATTATCCTGTAATAGGCTTCTCATTTTATTTTCTTTTATTTTCTCATCATTAACTCAGTCTAGTATATATGAATCACTACTATGTATATGAGTGATATTTAGGTTATATCATGAGTGATATATGTTATATCACTCATATGTGTATAGATACATACACATGTATATATACATGTATATATATATATATATCACTCATAAAGACGTATCCAGCATAATCAATAGGTGGAAGGAAAAAAGAAGAGTGCCTCAACAAAAAGCATGTCATTCTGTGAGGAAAGGATTAGGAAGAAGAATTTGAATGGATGACATTAGTGAAGCGTCAAGAGAACCTGGCGTCAGCAGCATGATATAGGGCAAAAATCCGGGACTGGTAGGTTTTTGATGTCCACCCAAATCGGAATTTTTACTTAACTGAGTCATATTTTAATGATTTCTAAAATTTCATACAATCTGCCAGATTTCAGGGCCAGAAAAAGTACAGCAGATAAGGGAGTTGCCTTGCATGTGATTGACCTGAGTGATCCCTGAACACATACTCTGGAGTAAGACATGAGCACTACCAGTTTTTGCCCTCTCCCCCCCCAAAAAAAAAACAACAAAATAATAAAAAATTTATGATAATTCTTTGGTGTCTTATCCTTTATTGTTATCTCATCTCTACCTTGTTTTTTAGTTAAAACAGAGATGTGAACCTATAAATGTACTAAAACTAACTGAAATTAGAAAAATTTTTCTCTATGACATATAATTTAAAGTCTTTGTAAACTATATTCTCTTCACTGCTGACATTATAATAAAATTGAATTATTAACTTCCATAGTTTCATAAAGTGTGAAGAAAATAGAATGTGGCCGAACATTATTAATAAAAAGCCACCACCTTCCTATTCATAAATAATCCCATGTGCTAAAGATACCTTCATTAGTAAGGTGTGTATGTGCATTAATAAGTATATATGTGCATAAGAAACCAAAGTAGCAAGTAGTTACCTGTTATTTCAATTTTGTGCATTATTGTAATTTCATGTGCATATATATTTTTTGGTTTCTAGGTCACTACCAGCAGCTCTCAGGGATTACTCTTGGCTCTGTGCTCAGAAATCACTCCTGGCAGGCTTAGGAGACCATATGGGATGTCAAGGTTGGCTACATACAAGGAAAATGCCCTATTCATTGTATTATAACTCCGACCCTATTTCTTGTACAATTATGTTAGGATTACACATACGTAAGACAGCACAAAAATTAAATGTAGTATTCAAAATAATTTTTGATTTATATTTCAAAATCATTGTTATAAAAGTATTCCACAGCTTTAACATTTCCCAAATTCCACAATAATTTTTATCCCTATAAATCTCTCATGTTTTCAGTTTTGTATTGTACTAGATTTAATAATTTTGTGTCATATACCAATGCTGGTAGAAATAAAAAATCAAATTATGGCTTTCAAGTTTTCATTGTTCATCCATGAATTTAATATGTAGTTGGGTTTCTCACTTGAATTGTGACTCTGAAAGCATTGTAGGTTGCTTAGTCTTTTCATCAATCTGACATCTAAGTGTGAAATTAATGTACTACTCTTGAGCCTTCCATACATGGTCTGACATATACCAGAAATGTCAAAAAGGGAAAAACTGTGATGGTTTGGCACATTGTTCAAGACTGCATTGCAGCTAAAGGCACTGGCGAAGTTGGTGGTCTGGTAATTAAGTGAGAATCAATCCACAGCTCATGTGTTTGCATACAGTAGTTTTCTATGTAAAATCTTAAGTGGTCACTTGAACTTTGTGGCAAGAAGCCAAATACTTCTCTAAGATCTATGCACAAGCAATTCTTGCTGCCTTAAACAAAGATAAATCTTATGCTGAGAGGAACATTCACACTTTTCTTTCTCTCTGTTAAATATTAAAACAATTTTTCATCACTAAATATGTTCTTAGAATAAAAATAATAGACATAGATAAGGTTGAAGGACAATACTCAGGTCACATTAAATTATTTTACAGAAGAAAAAGATTAAAAGTCTGATTTGTCTCTCTTCAATGCATGCTTATGTTTAAATAATTACATCAGAGTTGCTTAAAATGTTTTCTCTGATTCTGACTTGAAAAGTAGCTCCAAAAAAACATCAACTTAAACTGTGGATTTCCTACTACATTATCTAAGTAAATACAAGCTACAAAACCACTTATGTACTGGGAGTGAATAAACAGGCAAGTTTATATATAATCTGGCTCTTTAAAAATGAC
Source organism: Suncus etruscus (assembly GCF_024139225.1). Lineage (NCBI taxonomy): Eukaryota > Metazoa > Chordata > Mammalia > Eulipotyphla > Soricidae > Suncus > Suncus etruscus. The sequence continues at coordinate 59,795,378 of NC_064849.1, forward strand.
TGTGATGATTATTATTTGAACTTCTTGGGTTATTACTCTTAATTCTTTGGCTAACTATAACTACTTCAGTGTGATAAACAAGTTAAGAACAAACCTTTCAAATATCATCCTGAACTTTTCATTGTATATGTAGATCTTTTAAGAAGTAGTTTATATTTCAACTCTAAATAACATATTGTACATTTTTTATTATCAATGATAAGAAAAAATAAATAATCAAAGTATATTTATCACTCAAGAGAACAAATGTGCATTTAATGTTGTATAATCGAATAAAATAATTAATTTCCCAAAATAATGAGTAGTTTCCTAGTAGTAAGGACATTTATTACCCAGTAATAAAATCTCAAAAATTTGATACATGAAATGGAATTTATAACAACTCCAGTATCATTGGATTGTGATAAGAAGGAAGAATATACATAAATTGTAGATCTGTAATTTGGTTGTTAAAAAGTTGTTTTGAAATTCTTATTAGAAAAGAATATAATTTCAGAATTTGTCTGTTAGTAAATCTTTATAGCAGCCAACAAGTTGATAAATTGTACTATGATTCTTCAATGCATATTATTTAAATTTGTAAAAGAATCAAATACTGCCTTAGTATTTTGGCCAGTCATAAATAATAAAAATATAATCTTTATTGAAAGTTTATAAAACATCAATAAACAGTAATATTCTAACCAAATATAAGCATTTATTATTATAGCATGCCTCTTTTAACTGCATAATTTTCATTTCATATTTAAGATTTACCTTCTCTGATACTATCTTCTATTTTCATTTTAAGAAATTGTTATGACAATTACTTTGTGTACATAATGTTCTGTAAATTATTGATGATTTGATTGCTTGTTTTTTGACTGCATAAAGTTTACATTTCCTACTTAAGATTTGCCTTCTGATACTTTCTTCCATTTTCATTTTAAGAAATTATTATGACAGTTATGTGTGTGCATTATGTTCTACTGTAAATTATTGATGATTTATTGCTTTTTCCTGAAAATCAAAAAACTCAGAATGTATGTAAGGTAGCAAGAGAATATATCAATATCCATAATATATACATATATGCATACATATATTTTATATATGATATACATATCATTACTCTTTTCTTGTTTATATGTAGGTTTTGTCCTTTGTGACAAATAGAAATTTGATTTGGTTCTATCAACACAATAAGCAACCATAATGCATTTGTTTCTGTCATTCCTTGTTCCAACACAAATCCCATTATCAATGTCCACGAATTGCCTTTCCTTCAAAAGCCTTTCCCCTGACAGGCACAAATAATATATTTTATATATTTTTTTGTTATAAATAGTGGTAAAGAAATTATTTTTTAAAAAGTACACCATAGAGAAACTTTGTGAAAAATTTTTATAACTGTGATCACAAGATGAATAAATATTATTGATTTAACAGGATGACTATTGACATTCTTTATTGGAAAAGTATCACAAATTAAAAATAAATGACCACAATAAATATTTTAAATGTTATCTACTCATTTCTAGATTTCTAAAACTGACATCTAATTACAGAAAACATATACCATGCGTATTTATAGTTAAATTAACTAGCACATTTAAATTCATAGGAGCTTGCTCAAATGAGCCAACTGTGTTGAATTAATGATAATAATATTTGGAATTACTGTGACACTTTACTAACATTAATTATTACTCACACCATCATTGCATTGTCATCTCTCCTTTACAGATTTGAAAGCTAAGTGATAAGGAAGTGACTTCCTTAAATCATTGAGAAACCTGGTGTTGTGGATAGAACATAATGATTTCTGGCTCTTAGAATATATGCTTCTATCACCTGACTACATTAGTTTCTCCAGAGAGAAGATGTGTCAAAATAGAATTGTAGTTAAAAAAAAGATGTGAAGAGGAAATATTATATATGTATTTCATGGAAAAAGATGAAATGAATTTACTGATGATAACAGAGAGCCCATTACATTTAGAAATTCCATTCCATCCTCTCAAAGTAAAATTTAGGAATATGAAAAGAAATAGCCCTTCCCATTTAGAATATTCACATTACTATACCCACTACTTTGGAAAATGTATATGAAAATGTTTTCATTTAATTTGACTTTTTTTCTATCTTTTACACAAATTTAATTGGAGATTAAAACCTTGTGCATTCCTGTTTGTTTTAAATTCTTCTATTAGTTTTAAGATTTTATTTACATAGAATAATTAGCAGTGTAGCATGCAAAAGTCTTCTGACTATAGTCTAACTTCAACTATTAGAATTATATGCAGGCATGTGTTTTTATTAAACAGTGATTTTTCGTACCTTTCCCCTAAGAAGACACCCACACTTCTTTAAAAATAAGTTGGGCAAACAGTAGCTGTGACTGTGTTTTTGTTTTCCTAATGAAATATCAATAGGAGTTGTACACACAGACCAAAAGCTGTACACATATTATTATCTCTAAATAATTAATATTTGTGTATTATTTTCCTTGAGCTGGCTATACATGAATAAAGAGGCACTGGTACTACTCATCACAAAATACAATGTTAGCTGGTTCCAAGGGTGTCTTTGTGAATACTCCCTGCCATGGTTGAAGGGACTAAGGAAGCACCCTGCTGGGTCTCCTCCAGTCCTCCTCAGGGAGTATATACTAATTCTATTCTTGCCTATTGGGAAAGCAGCCAAAGAAAGAAGCTGAAGGGACAGCACTGTATTCCTAGAGAGAGTAAGGTGCCAAAAGTCAGAAATAAAAGAGAAAATTGCAAATTTTATAAAATAAGGATAACAGAAATAGTGATTAGAGATTCAGACTTTTTTTTTTTTGCAGCCATAAAGGGAATCTTCTCAAAAGTGGCTGGCAGATCAGGTAACAGCTCCCTACTACAACCTATGGTTGTACCACATATTTGAAATAAAAAAGAGAAATTTATCTAAAGGATTTAAACCATGAAACCATGAAACAGCATCAAATGCAGGGATTTCACTGAGCTATGAGATCTGCAAGAGCTCATAACTTAGACAGAGTGTTTTTTTATTTTAACTTTGATTTAGCCAATAAGTTAGTTTCCATTATTAAACAGTAGTAAACTACTAAAAATAGATAATGCGAATTATTTCAAAGACACACACATGTATATATATATATAATATATATACATATATATACATACAATATACAGGCATATAGGTATATGTGTGTGTAATTTCTTAATAAACTCTATAATAGTATTTGCATTTATGAAGTAGGGCAAATATATAAATAGAAGTCTTAATAACTAAGTTTTTTAAAATGGAGAGTAATAAATATGTCCAATTCAAGAAACCTTTCACTGATAGTACACTCAAGTTGGAAAATATAATTAAGTATCATGTAAGTTCATCTGGATATAAATGCATTTTTAAACACTAGAATTTCTCAGTATGGCATAATAAAAGATGACCTTATTTACAGAATTATTTTTTATTGTTTGCAATTAGAAAAGGTGAATTTTAAATCTAGTTTAAAAATTCACTTCAGAAAGAACATGATATAAATGTAAATGATCCTTATGCATACAAATATATAATGTCAGAGTAGGAGTGCTATTTTTAATTTAAATATGTTGCTTTTAAAACTATAAACAAAACCTAATTAATATATAGCATTTATTTAAATTAAAATTTTCAACTCTATGGTAACAATGCATTATAAAGTTAATGCATTATAATGTACTATAAAGTTGCAATTACATGAATAATTAAACCAGTAACTCTGTGTATATTTATAACAATATATAGTCCTCAATTAACACAAAAATTGAAAAAAAAAATTTTCTTCACTTAATTCTAAGGCTACATCCCCTCATCTAAATTACATATATGTATATATGTATATATATTCTATAACTTCTCCAATGCAAAAAAGAACATATTTTGAGGAGATAATCAATTCAATGGTAGTAAAAGCATTAGCTGTGTAACATTTCCAAAATAATCAAGGAATAGAGGATCTAGTGTGTGAAACAGAAACTACACATGACTCTAAAGAATATAAGAGAATTCTAAAAGAGACTGAACTCTGCTGGAACTCAGATGCCAGCACCTCTATTTGCCTCTTTTCTGTGCTGTGATGTATTTTCGGCCTGATTTTATCCTGTGTGTGGCTCATCTGCGGATGGCCCGCCTTCCCTGGAGCTTTCCCTGGAGGTGAGTCTACACGCCCAGAAAGGGAGGAGCCAGAGAAGCATGGCCGCTCCAGTTAGCTTCGCGGCCATGCACATAGTTAGCCAATGAATACAACCACAACACGTAGAAAAACCCATAATACAAGTTTGACAATGGGGAAACAACGCAGGCCAGCACCAGACATAGAGAATGAAGATGGCAACTCTGATGACTTGAACATGACCAACCAACTAGTCAGTATCTCAGATAAGGAGTTTAGAATCACAATATGGAAGACGTTCAAAGAACTCAAAGAAAGTATCGAAGAGAACACTAATAAGAATCAAGAGAATATGAAGATAGAAATCAGAAAATTTCAAACTGAAATTTCAGGTCAAATAACAGGTCTGAAAAACTCAGTAGATGTATTGAAGAAAAACATGGTTGAGCTACCAACCTGTTAATGACAGCTTGGTTGGTGTATCTCAGAACAGTGAGCACTAGAAAAAATTGCATGAAGCAATATCTATAATATAAGAAGACATTGAACCCTAATACTGGAATTTACATCACAGTTTCTCACTTATTCAATTTGGGAGTTACCTAAGTTCTTAATGCTTCGGGTCCCTTACTATAAAAAACCTAGATAATAACAGGATGGATTTCATAGTGTTTTTTTAAAATTCATTCAAGATGACTATCATAGGTCTTGACAGTTATGAAAAGAGCATAACAATACAACGTATTTAAAGATTTTGAAGTCTTGTATTTGGGGGAATTTTTGTTTGTTTTCAGACCATATCTTGTGGTGCTCAGAGCTTACTCCTAGATCTTTGCTCAAGAAGCACTCCTGCTTGGACTCATATCAGCCATGTGCAAGGCAAACACTATCTTCTGACCTTAAAGTCATGTTTACTGCTGGTTATTATTGCAATAAAATTCAAAATAGCTTAATAGTCAGATGAAATATCAGAATATAGGTTCTAAAACACACAGCAAGATGCCTACTGGAATTTGAGACATTTTATATTATTGCACATTTCTATAAAAGAATCTTAGGAAAGTAGAACTAACATTCCCACTTACATTGGCAAAACCAAACCATTAGTAATTCTCAAGGCTTTTATTCTTTTGATGACACCTTCCCTGAATTTGCCACTATTTAAATTTCACAAACTATCAAAATTATTCATTATAAAAATGAAACCCAGTGCTTTGAATACTTTACTTGCTTTAAAAAATTATCTGCTTAACAATTAGCAGATGATTGAACCATACAAATCATGTACAAAAATGAAGTTGAGATTAGATTATACAAACCAGAATCCCAGAGTAATCACAGTAGTTGGATAACTGCCAAATTTCTCCTTCATTTCACTTCTTTATCTGGTGCTGCTTTCTGCACTATGTTCACATTTTAAGCAGTCTAATTTGAATAGAAGCAATATACATGTGATAATTTGGTAAATAAAAGTTTATCTAGAATGTGGGTTTTACAAAAAGCAAATTATTAGAGAGTGTCACAGACTTTAAAAAGATTTTGACTTTCTCAAGTGGTACACTTGAGAATATATATTACAATATTAGTGTTTGGACTTTAGATGAAAAATATTGCATTGTGTTATAAATTGGACTGTACCTAGATTGAGGGGGCACAAAAGTGAGCCAGACAGAAAGAATTCAGACTTTAAAGTTTAGAAAGACTCATATTGGAAAACAAATGAGTCTCTCTGAAAAGAGAGACTGTTAATGTCTAATTTGATATAAAAAAAGTAGGTAGATGAATAATGGAAGAATGAAGGTTAATACTCCCTTTGACTATAGAATAATTAATACTTTAGTTTCATATTGACAAATAGCTTCTGGTAGGTGAAATGTTATATCTATCCAAATGCATAAAATAAACTCTAATATGTAAAATTCTAGAACATATATGCATAAGATATAATTTTTATTCCTATCAATTTTGTTAAATTATTTTTGCTTGTTTGTTTTTGGGGCACAGCCGGCAGCGCTCAGGGGATACTACTGGCTCTACACTCAGAAATCGCTCCTGGCAGGCTCGGGGGACCATATGGGATGCCGGGATTTGAAACAATGACCTTCTGCATGCAAGGCAAATGCCCTACCTCCATGCTATCTCTCCAGCCCCTGTTAAATTATTTTTAATTTTTTTAAAATGTTGTAAATTTTAATAAACTATTAATGTCTAATTTGATACAAATAGGTAGATAAATATATGGAATGATAAAGTTTATGATTCCTTTGACTTTAGAATCATTAATATTTCAGTTTCATATTGACGAATAGCTTCTGGTAGGTCAAATGTTATATCTATCTAAATGTAAAATAAACTTTAAAATGTAAAATTTTAGAACATATATGCATAAGGCATAATTTTATTTCTATCAAGTTTGTTAAATTGCTTTTAATTTTTCAAATTTGTTGTAAATTTTAATAAACTATGCTTTGCTTAAATTTACTTAATTTGGGGGGGGGTACTGGAAGTATCCATCATTGGTATTCTAGAATAAAAATAAAGGGAGAGACTTGTTTTTTGTTGAACTTGAACCATTTTGGTTTTTTATTTAATTTTATTTTATTGAAATCATTGTGATTTACAAAGTCCTTCATGGTTGGGTTTCAGTTATACTTTGAATAAGGACCAACCCCACCAACAGAGTCAACCTCAATTCAATAATGTTTCCCATCCCCAGCCCCCAGGCTGCCAGTATAACAAGCTCATTTTAAGTTTAAATTGTTATAATTTGGGTTGCTTGATTCCATTGTTGTTCCCTGTGGCTTGTATATTTAGTTATGTCCCTTTTTTTTAATAGCACCAAAGCACCTGAGACTCTGTGGCCTTTGGCCCCTATCCTTTCATATTTGTTTTTCTCCTCCTCCACTCAATTTCTTTCCCTCTCCTTGCTATACTCTGGGGCCAAGGGTTCAATTGAATCATTCTTTTGTTTTTAAGTTTTTTTAAATTAACGTTTATTTAAGCATTATGATTACAAAAATGTAGTTGGGTTTCAGTTATAAAAAATAATAACACTTTAATCAGAAAATTAGGATAACTCTGAAAATAAAGTTAGAATAATTGAAAATAGGTGAACATTTTAAAATATTGAATCTTGGGACCAGAGCAAAGATATATTAAGACACTAATTCAACTTAATTTATTCATTCACAAATTACAGTGTTTGCCTTGCACGCGATGACCTAGGATGGACAGCAGTTAGATTCCCCTGCGTCCCATATGGTCCCAAAGCCAGGAGCAATTTCTGAGCGCATAGCCAGAAGTAACCCCTGAGCATCACTCGGAGTGGCCCAAAACCAAAAAAAAAAAAAAAAAGCAAAAAAATCAAATAAACCAAAAACAAATAAATGAATAAAATAAATTAAATATTTAATCTTAAGATAGTTATTTCCTATATCTAAAAAATAGAGAGCACATAAAAAGGTATGCCAAGCCTTCCAATTATAACTCAATATTCAGGTTCAAATAGTAATATATTTTTCTAAATCCTTTCTCCCTTTTTTCTTTGTGCTATTTATTCTTTCCTATATCTATCTTGTTCTATGCTTCTTCTTAACTCTATACTTTTTTTTACAAAACATCTGTTGAATAAAATTGACTAACATATGGTTCTATCAATAAAATTTTCGTAGTTCTTTGGAGGGTAAGGCATATATATCATAAAAATATAAAGAACAATGATAGCAGGTGATGGAAAATATAGTTATTAAATGAACCTTAAGGAGGGCCAAAGGGAGACTGCAAAAACAGTTTGAATGAGATATTAAAGGGTACCTGGACAGTAGCAGGTGAAAGAAAATTGGAATGATTTCAGGTAGAAGAAATACTATAAAGTTTTTTGAGATAGCAGAACTAATTTCATCCTTCTTATTGCATTGGTCTATACTTGCTTTTGGTAATTTTGTATGCTGCCCTTCTATAAGTGGCATGTAACCAAAATGGAGACAGGTAAATTGATCCTTGCTCATTTGAGACAAAATTTACCTATGGGATCCATTTTCTTTTAGTAGTGTGTTTTATTGGTGGCCTAGACAGTCTTCACCGAAATTAAGCTTAGGAAGAAGTAAACAAAAAAAAAAAAAAAGAAGAAGAAGAAGAAAAAAGAGAGTGATATTGATTATTGTCTGTAGCTAAGTAAAAATCAATCTAAGAAATGCCATTGACTAAGGAGAAACTTGGGAAGAAACTACACAAAAGTAAAGAAAACTAATTTTCTAGGATTTAACACCCTTGTCACCATTGCCTTTAGTGTATAAGAAAGTGTAAAATAAAAATAAAAGTATTAATTATATGAACTTTAAAGGATATTTTGGAGATTATTTTTAGTGTTATGAGAATTTAAAATTAAATCCAAAATCCGAAGTCAAAATTAGAATAAAATGATTCTTAGAAACACAAACTGGCTAAATTTTTTAGGATTTTGCCCTATTTTAAGTAAATGTCAACAACAGAGCTGAGTGAGGTAAAATATGTAATCTTCTAAATAATGATATAAGACAGTAAGTCTCACATAGTTGTATTATATATTTATTTTATTTTGCATGCATTTCTCATGAAGTTTACTATTGTGTCACTCTTGCACTCTTGAAATTTCATCATCCTATTGGTATCACCGAATTGAGAATCTTATTTCAACAAATACAGGAAATCTTGTTTTTCAAACAGCACTCATGCTTGTCAAATAATTCATATGGTAAAAGTTTCCATAAAATACATATACGTATACACATTGATAAAAGTAGCAATAGAGATGTGTGTATAGAGAGACATTTCAAACTATTTCATTTTAGTCTCAAAAAAAAAAAGACTTCATTTTAACTGATTCTAAAATTAAAATCTAGCTCTTTAACTCCTTAAATTTTAATTATTTTAGTCATTGATTTTGATTATTACCTTAATCGGTAAAAGTCAATTAAATATAGATAAATGGGCATGCCCAAGAAATATTAAGACACTAATTCAACTTAATTCATTCATTCACAAATTTAATTCATTTCTTACTGAAACACTAATTCAAAAAGACACTTAAATTGACCATTTACCCCTGAACTGTGGACACCATCTGCAGAAATAAACATGGTTTCCTACACCATCACCAGGAATAAGAACTTTTAACAAGGAAGGCTCTACTACCATCATAGCATTGGCTTACTCCAAAGATGGTACTTATGACACCATGACAAGCTAGGAATAGCAACAGTCTGCTTTGAGGGCAGGATTCTCTGCAATGCTACCAAACGGTGAGACGAAACCAGAAGACGCCATATAGCACACAGCCTTCAAAATAGGACCTGTTCAGAAGCCAGGATCTATAACTACAGAAACCCGACAGCAACAACTGTGATGGTGAAGAAATGTTTCTGGGACCACTACAGAGAAAGTCGAGGGGTAGGACAACCTAATAGGCCTGGAGCCTGGAGTTGGTCTTATGCCAAAGTATTTCAGGGGTGAGGTTTCCCTGTTTTGAAGCCAAAGGTTTTTCCTTCCAATTTTTCCCATATTTTATTGTGCCTATGAGAACAACTGCCACACACACACACACACACACACACACACACACACACACACACACGCACACACACACATATCTTTCTTTTTTTCTAGTCCATCTACTACCTGAAAAAAAAAAAAAACCTTACTAAAGCTTCTGCTGTTGTATTAACATCTTTATTGGTGATACAATAATTGTCACGGATATAACTGCTAATGAACTCTCCTTATCTTTTTCCATATTTTATCTATTTTCTTTATATTTTTTGATAACTTTGCTTCCTATCATCCTGAAACAAATGTATTATGATCATTTATGGCAACTATGATACATTATCTTTTAATAAATTTATTTTTTAAAAAAAGACACTTGAACACCAGATCATTGCAGAGCTATTTACAATAACCAAGACCTGGAAACAACCCAGGCTTCGGATAAAAAAAACCAAACAAACAATATACATAGACAATGAAATACTATATACTATATAGCTTCAAGAAAAGATGAAATTTTACATTTTGAAGCACTGGTTAAAATTGGAGGGCATCATGCTAAGAACAATGATAGATAAATACTGGATTATTTCACCCTTATATTGATTAAAAACAAATTAAGAATATAGAAAATTGCTAATAATTCCATACCCTGTAGGAGAGGAGATACAAACAAGAAAGAGATATAGAGGTTGTGTTTGAGGAATCATGGTATTCTGGTGGTGGGTGTGAGGTAATAACATTTTATACAGAAAACATTAATAATAATAAGTTGTAAATAATGATACCTCACTTTAAAAAAGACAAAGAAATAGATAGACATACATACTGGTGGTAGATGGGCTGAAAGACTGTATCCATTATTATTACTTGACCACTAATTTTATCTAATAGAACAAATAACCATTAAGTATATTATTTTCGCAGAAAAACTGGATATATACAGCTACCTAATTTATTAAACTAAGAAAATATTGTTTTTTGTATTCCACACTGACAAAAAAAATCTGACCTAAAACTTATTATATATGTTAGCAGTATCTGGACATAAAAACATTTATGAAAAGTCTTCATTTATTTGATTTCTAAGTTCACTCATGTATTGTTTAAAATTCTTGCTAATCTACTGCTGTATTAATCACTTAGGCTTTTGAGCAATTTTGTAGAAAAGAATTTTACAGAAGATTTGCATTTCACCCTTTAGATCCTTTTGTTAAATTTAATTCATTTCAGAAAATGTCTAAAGTCTTTAATGAAGTGCTATCTTCATTTATTAGTGCACTATAATTTGGTGAACTTCAGCAGCTTAAGTACCAGGATGACATAATCAATTATAATTGTTTTAGAAATGTTTTTGTCTTAATTTTTTAAGCTCCAAGGTAATAATAGAACTTTTCATCAGCAAAATACTTTAAAAGGTGAACTAATAGGAAAGGAGTGTTCTCTGGTGGTTCAACAAGAAATTGAGAGTTCAGAAAACTAAATTCTATTTCTGGACCCTCTATTGACCTGTGTGATTTCAGGTAAGCTATGGAAAACATAAGCTATGTGTATGTGGTTTCTTTTTCCTTTTGAAAGGTTGAAGAAGTACTTCTCAACCATTTTGTTGTACAAATTAATTAGATAACTCTCACCTCTCATGTTAGCTTGATTTTAATTGTCTTTTTTCTTTATTTTTTTCATAGTTTGTGTATCTTCCAGGACAGTACACATTGGCACGGGGTCAAAAAATACTGGATATCAGTTTATAATGAAGAATTCATTATTATATAAAAGAACATGAATTCAAATCTTGATTCTTAAATTAGCTGCCAGATCTTAGACATAAAATTTCATTATTCCACATTGTTTATTTGCATTTAAAGTAGAGTTAAATCTGATTTAGTGTGGATGAGTAGATAATATAATAGGTAGGTTTTTGCCTTGAATGCAATTGGCAGTATGATTATAGGCACACTATATGCTCCCCAGCCCCCAAGAGGAGTGATTCCTAAACATAAACCAAATAGTACGCACTGGGAGCCATTGGGTGTAAATTCAATAACAACAAAATAATGTGTTTCTATGTTTTGGGGCCACACCCGGCGGCATTCAGGGTTTACTCCTGGATCTATCAGAAATCGCTCCTCAGGAGCCAAAGTGATAGCACAGCGGTAGAATATTTGCTTTACACTCAGGTGACCCAGGACGGACCGGGTATCCCAAATGGTCCCTGGAGCCTATAGGAACGATTTCTGAGAGCTGAGTCAGGAGTACCCCTGAGCAACGAAGGGTATAGTCCAAAAACAAACGAAAGCAAGAAAGGAAGGAAGGAAGGAAGGAAGGAAGGAAGGAAGGAAGGAAGGAAGGAAGGAAGGAAGGAAGGAAGGAAGGAAGGAAGGAAGGAAGGAAGGAAGGAAGGAAGGAAGGAAGGAAGGAAGGAAGGAAGGAAGGAAGGAAGGAAGGAAGGAAGGAAGGAAGGAAGGAAGGAAGGAAGGAAGGAAGGAGAAAGAAATAAAGATCATGGAAACTTCAGGGGGACCATATGGGATGCCTGGGATCAAACCAGGTCTGCTGTGTGCAAGGCAAAAAGCCCTACTTGCTGTGCTATCTTTCAGGCCACAGCAATTTATCTTTTTGCCCAATAAGACTTCTATTATTTCCCACATATGGTAAAACTTTGCTGAAAGCTTAAAAACACTTCTAACACGGTTATTTTTTTTTTATCAAATTTTATCGACTTTACAATGAACTCATAGTGTAGCACCATAATTTATATGTACCATCCCTTGGGAGAAAAAGTACACACACAAACATACACACAGAGATTTCTCTATCTTTGTGATCTCTTTTCCTGATTTCAGCTGCGTAGACTAGCTAATAATTTTGCCACACAGACATCTTCACAATCTTTACTCTTATTTCAAAATTATTTTTTCTCTGGGTTTTGGAACTCTCCTTCCTTTTTCCTAAGTTTTCTTTCCAGCCTATCAGGATAATTTATCATTCAGCTTTTTTTTTGCATAAAAATTACTGAGTGAGTGTTCTTTTGTGGCCAGGCTATTTATGTTTGTTATCTATTATTTTTTACTATAACCTTCCAGAACTGCTATCCTTCATATACCTTTTCTTCTATCCCTCTTCTATAATTACTTGTTACTGCATTTCATATAAAAATCACTCATAAATAAGGCAGCTAATAAAGAAAACTTATTTATACATGTGACAATTACCAAAATTTTACTCAAATATTATATTTCCATCTTATATTCAGTTAGTAGGTTTTCAAGATTTCTAATTTCAGAAGACTGACTACAACAGCCACACCTGAGCAGAACTTTTTCTGGAACCATAAAAAAATACTCTAACTTAGGCTATGTCCTAGGATCTGTACAAAAAGCAATATCTCTAATTATAGAAGACTGACTTAGACAAAAGTGACTGAACAGAACTTTTCCTGGGACCATAAAGAAAGACCTTAGGGTTGGACAACTAACATGCCCGGAATCTGCAGTTGTTCTAATGACAGTATGCTTCATTGGTAGAGACACCCTGTATCTTTTAGGCCAAGGGAATTTCCTTTCTAATTTCCCCAAACTTTTACTGCACCTATGTAATAACAATAACAACAACAAATAATTTGCAACTTCTGTCCTTTCCTTTTTTTCTTCTTTTAATTTTATTTATATCTGCTAGATAGGAACTCAGGCCTATAACCTTCGACCTTGAATCATTTTGTTCTGTCTCATATTTCTATGTCTTCATAAAAATTGAGAATAGATAAATTAGTGGATTGGACCCAGGGGTCAAGTGGCTTCAGGAGCATTGAACGGAAAAAATAAAAAGGTCAGATCTGAATACCCAAGCCAAAGACAATGACAATTGAATCAAGAGACCCCACTTGGAGCCAAAGAGCACAGTGGTAAGGCGTTTGCCTTAAACGCAGAAGGACCGTGGTTCGAAACCGTGCATCCTATATGGTCCCCTGTGCCTACCAGGAGTGATTTCTGAGCGTGGATCCAGGAGTAACCCCTGAGCGCTGCCAGGTGTTACCCAAAAAACAAAACCAAAAAAAAAAAAGAAAAGAAAAAAGAAAAAAAGAAAAAAGAGACCCAAAACTATAACAAGCTAAATACAAAATGGACCTGCTACACTGGTAGTCCAGGGGGCTAAGAGTGGAGGTATGTGATGCATGCTGGGAACTATCATGGAAGGAGCTCAACATTGGTGGTGGGAATAGCTCTAATTCACTGTCACTATAAGCCTGAAATACAACAGTGAAAGACTTATAATTCACAATGGTCTTGATAAAACAAATTACAAAAACAGTTAATAGGTTTTAATTCCTAGTAGACTGAGAGCCTTAGTTCTTTACTTAATGTTTACAGACCTTCACAAAAACTTACTTAAAATATAGTAGATGGTTTTCTCAGACTGAAAGTAAAAACGTAAAACAGAAAGGTTAAGTGCAGTGAGCCTGTATCTTAATTTCTGACTTAAAAAGTGAAACTGTAAATTATACTCAATGACTTATAATTAATTACAAACCCAGTCCACACACAGAGTATTACATATAGATATAAATGCAAGAAAATAGAGACCATTGAACATCATCTTAGAAATTATATACCACATACAGGAAAATTTTATTCATTTTTATAATATATACTCTCTATATGTACTGGTATATTCATTTAATGAATAAATATAATTCAGCATTATATAGTTTAAAATAAATGAACACTATATTTATCATTTCTTAAATAAGACTTTTATATTTTATAACCATGCCTTTTGCTGCTTATATTATTGTACTTGATTTGACATTGTATAACTTAAAAAATTAAAAAAGAAAATGAACACCGTATGGTTTGGAGGGATTAAAGCAATGTACTTGTCTTGCACAAAGTCAAGTCCAATATTTTACTCTGTAAAATAATTGTAATAATTGTAGGAAAGACAAGTGATCCTGATAGTGCCATCCAATTATATAATTCAGCAATTGCTGGAAAGGAAAGTTTTAGGAGAGGAATGTTGAGATTTATTGATTCTTTCCTGGGATTCTATTCGGTTTCTATTATTATATTTATTTCTGGAGAAGATAAACCTATTGTTAAGATGTAAATGTATATTTCTAATGATTTTTCTTTCTGAAAGAAAGACACTACCCTTTTTTAGACACGATGCATTAAAAAATGTATGCCATTGAATGCCACGGAACAGTGACTTCTAAAAATGGCTAGAATTAGAAATTAGCAGTAGACGAACATCCGTACCAGAAAGAACATCTTGTTCCCATTTGAAACTAGGTGAGATTCAGCTGAAGAAAAGTGCACCGTTTGATGAGCCAGCAACATCTGTTTCTGTTGTTTGGAACTGTTCTTGTGAGTAAATGAATAAATTGGCAGGTGTGAAGATGAAGAGCAATGCCAATGAAGCTCTGACTCTGGGACGTTGTCCTGTCCTCAGTGACAACACTGGCAGACAAACTGGGTGTTCTTGGGAAGACTGAGAGAAGTATATCATTTTTATGTTTTATTTTTTATTGTTTTAGGTTTGGGGGGCTACAGGTTACCCTAGCTCTCTGCTCAGAAATCATTCATGGCAGGTTCGGGGACTATATGGGATGGGGGTGGGAATCTAACCTGGATCAACCACGTGCAAGGCGATAGTGCTGGCCAGTTTTAGGAAGATTTAGGAGAAAGTTGCATGATGGTGTTATTATTACCAAGCATCCATCTTTGAGAAATAACTGCATGAACTGGGAGACTATGCCCAGCAGAGCAACTGAAAATTCAGATCCAAAGTAATTGCTTTATGACGGGTATTTGATGGACTCTGGGAACAACTCTAGAACTTTTTCTTTGATTTGTGGCTTTTACTTTAGATAAATTTTAGAAGAGTTTCTTCTTTATGTTTTTCAGGAAATAAGGTTGTCGAGTATTTGGGAATTTGGGCCAACTATCTTTTGTTTAAATTGAAAATGAAACTACTTGAAGACCTTGATGCTCAGAGAATAGTTGCAGTCCCCCACCTAGGTTGTTTTCGTTTTGCTCTGTGTCTGTCTGTTATTCCAAATATAGATGTCAAAGTTTATTTCCAAAGCAGAAGACTGTAAAACTGATTGTCCACAGCTCTAAAACTACTATTCTGAGATCCTTGAGTGACCGAAACCAACCACAATCATCTACACTCCAATATTAATTTGGCCTGGTGAAAGCTTGAAAACAAAAAGAACAGGCTAAAAGTTTAAACTCTGAAAATTGAGGAAGAGAGCTGGTAAAATTGAAGTTCCAACCCAACTTCACTTCTTCTGTGAGCACTATTCTACAAGGGAGGCAAGGAGTATTGCTCTAATACATTTTACCTTTGGAGAAACAGAAGCGTTGAGGAGATTAAATGACTTTTCTTAGAATGGAACAGTCTCTTAACTCCAGAATTATCATTTTTAAACAAGCAATCAAGATGCGCCGAGAAAAATATTTTAAGTGATATCAAAAATAATACTGAACTATTCTTTATCAACTGTTATTATAAGGAAGAAATATTTTGAATATAATCTAGAAGTTAAACTGTTGAGAGCCTAAAAATCTAGTTTCTCAGCAAACAATTGATTAGATTATTTTAATAATATTAAAATTGCTCCTGTGTAAACTACAATAGCGTTTGTGTAGCAAAGACAGAATTATATGTGTGCATGTAAGGGAATTGAAGTCTTTTATTAGCGTTGAAAAGCATGAATAGTATTGTGCCATTCCACTTAGAAGAGATCCTAGCTTTAATTAATTTAGAATTAGAAGATTTGCAAAAGAATGAGACAAATATGGTTAGGCTAGAGGTAGCAAAAACGTGTAAAAACAGTCAGTAAAAATATGCTAAATAAAAGCTGTTATTTACATTAGCACTTAACAGAGTAAACAAGTAAAAAGATTGTTTTACTAATAAAGACAAAGGTAACAATGCAGTTGTAACAATTCAGTTTTTGAAACTATATTTCAATAATTTACAAGGCATTAATGAAAACTGTTGTTAAATTGAATGTAAACAACTGAGAAAGTAGAGATAGTGGCATCTAGTATTGTCTAGGATAGAACATTAAACTAGGAAGACCAGGCCTTACAAAAAATTATATTCAGCTGGGCCTCTGACTTATGACACTCAAAGAAAGGCACTACTTTATTATAGGCAAAAATAAAACTCATAAAAATATGACTGTATATGTTTTATAGAGATATATATCCTAGATATGCTACATTGGTTCAGTTGAGATATGCAGAAATTTACTAAACTGATCCAAATACTTTAAGTTATTTACCTTTTATTCTTCAAAAGATAAGAATATGGAACTTGCAGTATATTAAGTCAAGCTAAGTTGCTCTTATAAAATTGAGAAAGGTGCACAAGGCCATCCTCAGATCCACTTAACCTTACCTACTTAACCTTAATTCGAACAAAAGGTATTCAATAATTCAATATTCCTATCAGTCTTGATCAGTTTAAAAACATTTATTTTTTATTATGCTAAAAATCAGATTTTGGGATGATTTAAATTTTTATTGTGTGTCTGTATGTTTCTGTGTGTGTGTGTGTGTGTGTGTGTGTGTGTGTGTGTGTGTGTGTGTGTGTGTGTGTGTATGGTTTTTGGGTCACATCTGGTGGCTCTCAGAAATTACTCCTGCCTCTGTGTTCAGAAACCACGCCTGGCAGGCTCAGAGGACCATATTGAATGCCAAGGATAGAAACCAGGCCCGTCCTGGTGGGGAAGGCAAAAGCCCTGCCACTGTGCTACCAGTACAGCCTTTTTATTCATGTATACAGTTGTAATAAAATGTCATTTCAAAGCACATTAAACAACTCTAAAATGCATTATGGGAATTTGAGCTTTAGTATATACATTTTTTTCTTCTCAGTGAAAAGGAATGTATAAAACAAAATATTAATTCTGAATTGAGAAGGTTTCAATTTGTTGGAATAAAAGGAGAAGAAAGTTATAAGTTATTCTCCACCGATATGTTTCTAGCATTGTAATTTCCTACTTTTTTTTGTTTCTTGTGAGCTGCAACTAATTTTGCATTCATGACTGTTGACTGAAATAAATAAAATCCAAATAAGGTCCAAACCTAAGATCATTGTTTTTGTTTGTTTGGTCTTGTGTGGGGGCCAC
Organism: Suncus etruscus; assembly: GCF_024139225.1. Taxonomy (NCBI): domain Eukaryota; kingdom Metazoa; phylum Chordata; class Mammalia; order Eulipotyphla; family Soricidae; genus Suncus; species Suncus etruscus. The sequence goes on from NC_064849.1 coordinate 59,813,188, forward strand.
ATCTGGCTGGCTGTGTTCAGAGTTTTCTTCTGGCTCTGAACTCAAGGATCAGTTACTCTTGGTGGCCTCAGGGGAACATATGGGTTACCAGTGATTGAACTTATTATTCATGTGCAAAGCACATGCTTTACCTGCTATACTATCACTCTGCCCACCCCACTCCCAATCCTTGTTGTCCAAATTAACTTTCATTATTTATATTGACTTGGAATCTATATGAACAGAAAGTAAAATTTTCTAGTTTGCTCAGTATTTGATTGTGTGTGTGTGTGTGTGTGTTTCCAATTCTTCCATACCATCCTCTGCCCTCTGATGTTGTACACTCCCTTAAGTCACCTTGACTAACTTCAGAACTTCTTAGCTCATGCCTCAAAGCTCAAATTGGTTTCTGGATTTTCTCCAAACCTACAGTTGACTTTTTCTTTACTTTGCCCACATAGTTACAGGATAAATTATGACCATATAATTATACTAAAATGTGGATAATGTTTAAGGCAGTTAAAAGAATTAATGCATATCCCATTAGATAAGAAGCTATTAGATGAGTAGCAGCAAAGTAGGTGTTGACATTCTTACACTTCTTCACTTAAATCCCAGAAAATTAAAATCATCAAAAGAGAGAGCAGTTTGGCTGTCAATACTACATTATTACTCATGTCCTGACCAACTCTTCTTTGTATAACGTTCACTTTGTTATAATTATGACTAAGAAAAGACATTAGCATTAGCACTCTATCAGATCTTATTAAGAGTATTTTGAACTAAATGCCTTGAAATGTTTGAATGTTAAAATAAGACTTATTGTGATTATATAGATGACATCTTTGTCACTGGAAAAGTATCAAAACAAAAATTTCTAAACTTTAAACTTAAATATCTACTTTTATTCAATTGCAGTGAGAATGTGGTAGATTATTATATAATTTTTAATATACATAAAAATTGTTTCACTCTATTTTTATACAGATACCTTAATAATTGGCTAATTTACTTATAAATAACTCAAGAATAAAGGCTTTAAATTTTAAGTTAAAGAGAGATAGTAGAAAGAGAGATAGAAAGGTTCTTGACTTCTATGTGGCAGACCTGGTTTCCATCCTTATAACCCATTTGTTCTCCTGAGCCCTACCAGGAGTGATCCCTGCATGTGGATCCAGAAGTAACCCCGAGCACAGCTAGGTCTGAGCAAACATACAAACAGAAATAAAACCACAGTAAAAATTTTGAGAGGTTTTTTTTTTTTTTTTTTTTTTTTGCATCACAGCCAATGATGCTAAGGGGTTATTAGGGCATAGTAACAGTGATTGTACCTGGCACAGCTGGGAAATATACAATGCCAAAATTGAGCCAGCAGCTCTGGTTTGTAAAGCAAGTGCTTGGATTTATTGATCCCCTCTGTTCCAAGAGTATTTGCATACATTAAAAATACATTATTTAAACAATGATACGAAGAGCTTATGTCAACTCATTTGTAAGTTGACATATTTATAAGACTTCAATTACTATTTTAAACTTCCAAGTTATTTATTATTTTTTATTTCCTTCACTTTCAAATCCTGTTATTAATAAACATCACCTAATCTGAACACTTCCAGAAATCATCTTTAAAAAAAAACTAATGAGACAGTAAACCGAGTGTGTAACATCATATCTCTAAAACTTGTAAATATTTACACTTCTGTAAACCAACATTACATAAATTTATTTAAAAAAATAAAAAGTAATTGTGAAAAGCATATAACTTAGGTAATTTAAATATTCTTAAAGAACATGTGGCAAATGGTGCTCTATTTTCTAACTGTATCGTTTGTCAACACATAATAAAGATGAAAATCAAATGCATTTTCCTATGCACCTTGAAAAACCATTTTGGTTGAGGATAGTAGTTGTCTTGTACTATTCAGTGCAGCACCTAGTACTTCTTTAGGTGCTTAATAAATATTGAACACCAAGTAATCAAGCCCTCCACAATGGCTGCTGTTGACAGAGTTACAGTATATTAGGAATTGAATTGCCAATCAAAGAGCAAGATCTGAACATACAAAAAATAGCACAGGTAATAACAGAATCACCTTCAAATACAAAGGACAATCTAAAATGTATATATTATGCTACATATTAATTTTAAAGTACTCATCTTTTCCTTTGCATTTTGTTGTACATTTACATAACTTGCCTCGTAAAATTAGCTAAGTATATCACTGTTTTCTTCGAAGAATAGTCATATTAGCAAAAAGTCAATAGTATAAAATTATTTTTATCAGTATTACTATTATTATTTACATATTTTATGTTTTAAGGCCTGAAGAAGTCAAGTGCAATTTTCAATTCAGGGCTCAGGGTTCATTCGCTATTTGTGTTGTTGTAAAGAGACAATATGATAGGATTAACCTAGGAATGACAATTTGCAGTGCAAGTGCCTTATACCCCATTATATCTCTCTGGCCCTCATATTATATTTTAAATTAATTTTGTTATCTCCAACTCTGAATTGTTCTCGATAGTCTGTCTAATCATTTGATGAGACCAATATAAAATTTCTTCTAATTCTACAAAGATTTTGCAATGTTTTAACTCATGAATTTCATAGGCTTGAGGGCCTACTTATGTGCCAAATCTCTACTAACAAATTTGTTTTAGAATTACATACAAACACTAACATCAACACATATTGATCATTTTGAATTATAAATCTTTGTAATAGAACACTCTAGTTTGGAATTTGAATTTCAAACCTTTGAAATTTGGTGTCTTCAAAGAGTTAATGGATTTCTTAATAATGCTAATTGTTTTGTGACAGTCTAATTTTACCTGTGATATCTGACCCAGTTTTTAAACTGAAAATTTAAACCCCAGGTAGAAAACAAGATAAATGAGGTTTATTTCACTGAGGTGATGGGAAAAACCTTCACATGCTTATCGGTTCCCTTCTCACCTACATTTTCCTGTGATCCCTGCTCTTGTGTCAACCTTTTATTGAATACTGCTTGAGCATTTTAAAATTATACATTCAATGTCAGTTTTATGCTCTAAGGAATATTTAATGTGAGACATCATTCACTTTTGCATAGAAATTAGTTCTGCAGTGTGAAAACTGGCTCCAGGTGAATTCTACTTTAGAAAAAAAAAACATAAGTGAGAACAGGAAGATCCTGAAAACAAACACCATAATCATAAGAGAATCACCACCAGCTTTTAAAAGCTCCAGATGCTTATAAAAATGTCTTCTATCCATATGAGTAGAGTTTGTTAGTGTGCTGGTTTCGCTCAAATTCAGGAAAACTAGAAACTCACATTATATTAAAAATTATTTTGGAGGGGGCTGGAGAGATAGCATGGAGGTAAGGTGTTTGCCTTTCATGCATAAGGTCATTGGTTTGAATCCCAGCATCCCATATGGTCCCCCGAGCCTGCCAGGAGCGATTTCTGAGTGTAGAGCCAGGAGGAATTCCTGAGAGCTGCTGGGTGTATCCCCCCCAAAAATTGATTTTTTTTCCTACTTTCAATAAAGAATAGCAAGGTAAACAATTCACCCTTTGATAGGTAGGCAACTATATCCCATCTCTATTGTTTTTATTCAAATTAATATTTTTGTTGTGCCAAGAATGGAATTCATGACTTTACACATGCCAGACATGTCTTCTAGTTCTGAGTGATATTCCAGCCCTCAAATAAATCTAGTCACACTTTTATTCCTCCTCCTAACTTGAAGATAATACTGCGTCATTAAACCTACACAATACAGTTGGTTGATCTGCATCATTTGTTTAATATTTACTGGTTGCTTATTTACTAATATTCTAAGTATGGTAATTGTCACAAAGTGTAAATGAAGAAGAATGGAAATTATATTATATACCTTATTCATGGATTAAGGGAATTATCATTGTCAAGATGACAATATTCCACAAAAAATCACATAGATTCAGTGAAGTTCCTATAAAAATACCCGTCACTTCTTTACTTTATTTAAAGAAAATGCATCCAAAGTTGACATAGTTGACCTTATATTTGCTTCCAGATAAGTGAAAGCAAAGTAATTTAAAAAGAATATAAAAACAAAAAAGAAGAGAAAAAGTTTTAAAAAGAGAAAGAAAAAGTACAGTAGAAAGCACTTTGTGAAAATTATTGTATTTCCAATGAAGTCATTAATACAATAGTAGAAGATTTAGAAAGCTTTTGTTGCTTGCTGTCTATTCTGTTAAAATGGTGTGTGTTCCTGAGCCAGAGAGATGGTGCAATCAGTAGGGTGTTTGCCTTGCATGCACCGACCTAGGATGAGCTGAGTTTCTATTCTCCAGTGTTTCATATGATCCCCCAAACCAGGATAGATTTCTGAGCTCATAGTCGGGAGTAACCCCTGAGCATCACTGGGTGTAGGCCAGAAACAAAACAAAACAAGAAGGCAAAAATAAACGGTGTGCTCCTATAGGGAGACCAGCATTAAACAAATGAAGTTGTCCAGAAATTTAGAGCACTATTACTTATACTACAACTTTTAGGAATGTGCTCTCAGCTGCTAGGGCTCTTGGAAGAAGGAGGATGTGGAAGTAGGGTGCCCACATTCACTTCAAAAAGCCCTGGTGATATCAGCCCAAATACTGGCATACCTGAAATTTGATCAGATTTGTGTCCTCAAAAAGAATCATAGAAAGGTGATGAGGAAGGGTGATCAGCAAAATGGTGATTCTGGGAGATAGATGCAGCAGGCGTGTCTTCAGCAGAGTGGAGCTTGGCCCACCACCTTCTACCAAGAATGCCTTCTTTCTCCAGTGTACACATGATTTTTCACAGTGTGATTTAGGTCTTGTACAAGAAAAGAGTGAGCCTATGGAGCTGGGCTCCCCTGACATCTTTTAAAAGTAGATAATATGTAATTCATATGTAATAACATCCATCCTTTAATAGTCAAAAGAATCCTAAATAAAGAGTCTGATGGTCAGATCACTCTCCACAACTGTACTACTAAGAAGTAGTCATTAAAACTGGGTGGTACTGAAATAAAGACAGACTCTCAGGTCAAAGGACCTGAATTGAACAGGTCCTTTAGGTATATGGAAAGCTTATTTTTGTTTGTTTAATTATAATATCACACTTGGTGGTGTTCAAGGTTTACCCATGGTTCTATACTCAGAGATCACTCCTTATGGTGCTCAGCATATTCCTTACAGGGTTCTGAGGACCCAAATCAGGTAAGCTGCATGCAAAGCAAATGCCCTACCTGCTATACTATAGTTCACACCCAATTGCAGAAAACACTTTTCAATAATGGAACAAAATATGAAGTAAAACAAATAAAGTCTTTTCAACAAATGGTGTTGGAGAAACAGGTTCGCCACAGGAAAGTAATGTACTCAAACCCCTTTCTTGCACTACAGAATGTCAAACTGAAATGAATTAAAGATTTCAATTAAGACCTGAATTCATAGGATACATTGATAAAAATAGAGGCAGAATTCTCCATGATACAAATGATTATGGAATCTTTAAGGAATAATTCTATTGTCACAGCAAACAGACATAAAATAAATAGGACTACCTTAAATTAAATTAAAAAGCTTCTGCACTTCAAAAGATGCAATGATCAAAATACAAAGAAATCCATTAGGAGAAATTACTTACTCATAAATCATCTAATATAGGGTTTCTATCCAAGATATATGAAGCACTGATAATACTCTACAAAAAATAAAATCCAACCCCACAAAAATGATTAGAAGAGATGAATAGAACCCACCCTCTTGACTGCAGCTGCAAAAAATCATTATTTTAGAGTTGGAGAACTATTTCTGATCTTTATTTAACTAAACTTCATTCATGCCTCTGATTCTCTATCTAAAATATGGCAGTAAGAGTAAGACTGGGAAAGTAAAACATGGTACATCAGGAATATCTTGGTATTCTTTTTAATGGCAGATGTGAATTTGTTGAGCAGAACTAGACCATAAAGTACTAATGTGATATCAGAAGGCAGTGATTTTATTTTCATACTAAAGCAACAGAGTATTATGAAATTAAAGACATAATTGGACTCCGAATGCTAATAGGTGCAGCTGTATAACCCAATCAGTAAACAAAGAAGACAGAGAGAAAGGAATAGAATGTAATAATGCATAGCAACAGAACATGCATCTTAGATAAATTGAAGAGAAGGAAGAATTTATGTAATGTTCACAGAAAATACATAAAATAGAGCTTCTCAGAAGAAGGAAAATTATTTTCATTCTTTGCCAATGATATAATCAGACATATTATATGTAAATTGAGAGAACACCAATTTACATAGAAAATACTAACAGGAGGGTCAACTGAAGAATGCATGAATGTAGAAGGAAAAATTACCATTTAAATTTATGTTTGCAGATGAATTAGATTGATTCTTCATTGACTAGAATCCAACATTCAGCAGTTGCTGGAAAGCACATGACTTAACTGAACTTTCTTCGCCTTAAGTTTTCAATGATGCCCTAACATATCAAGTTTCACTAAAATCCTGTCTAGGAAAATTATTTTTTGCACTATTTGAAAGAACTACATTGTGTCAATAATGTCTAACAATTGAGAGAAACTGTAATTTCTCTCAGATAACCTGCCCATTCCTTTTACTCTTTCTTGGAGTGAAATATGGAAGAAAAAAAAGTGCTGGAGTTAAAACAGTAATTAAAGAATCTACAGGTGCCTCACATGTTCTCTGTGCCTTTGTTCGTTAGCATCTGTTCTGTCCAATAATTGATCAGATTACAAAGATGAAAGGAGTAAAGTACCTATTTGAGAAACATGAGTGGAATTTTCAAGGTTCCAGTTGGAACATAAAACATATCTTTTTGAGCTGGGGTTTGTCAAAGAGGAACTTTCTCCTGAAATCAATTTTCAATGGATTTATTTGAAATATATAACAGTAACTATTCAGTTAAAATGATCCAATGTTTACCTACATGTTTGTCAATTTCTTTAGGAAATAGTGTATGAGATACAGAGGCATATTTTGAAACTGATATTGTTCCATTCATAGATGCAACATACAAAGAAATCTAGATCAAGTGATTTATGGTCAGAACTCAAGGTTAATTGACTGTAAATAACTCTCAAAAATAGTAATTGATTCTACTATTTTTACCTTTTTAAAATTTAGTCTGTAAAATTACAAAGTAATTTATGACTGGGTTTCGGGTATAACAATATTTCAACAGCTATCTTTGACCAGCGTTCACTTCCATTCACCAATATCCCCCCATTCCCATTTACTTCCCACTCAACAGTCTGCTTCTATGAGAGTTACTGTATTTTTAAATGAGTTTTTCCACATGGTTTTCTATTCTGTTGCTGATAGGTTTTCATACATAATTCTTTACTACTTTTAACCACCAATGCCCCTTCTTCACATTTCCCGACACCATACATATTTCTCCCTCCCTTTCCTATCCTCCAGCTTACTCGCCTTGCATATCTTCTACTGAATTCCAGTTTTTATGATCTTTGTTTTTGTCTTTAGGTTTTCATGATTCAACCACTAAGGTTTTTTGGGGGTTTTTTGTTTGTTTTTTTTTTGTTTTGGGGTCATATCCGGCAACACACAGGGGTTACTCCTGACTTTACACTCAAAAATCACTCCTGGCAGACTCGGAGGACCATATGGGATGCCTGGGTTCAAACCACCATTTGCATGCAAAGCAAATGTCCTACCTCCATGCTATCTCTCCAGCCCTTTTATTTTATTTTTATATGCTTTTTATATTTGACATATGAGAGAGAATATTTCATGTTTAATCTCTTTCTCTGATTACCATGACTCATCATGCTACTCTCCAGGTCTCTACATTTTGAAGTGGATTTTGTGACTTTTACTTTTCTCATGGTAGACCAATAATCCATTTTATATGTACATAGTTTCTTTATCCAGTCATCTATTTTTGGACACTTAAGTTGTTTCTAGATCCTGGCTATTGTGGATAGTGCTGTAAGAAACTTAGTGTTATCTGTCTTTTGGCAAGTGAAGTACCTTAGTGTTGTAGATATCTCTCTTCCATTAGGGGAGGGGGACTTTAGGGTATAACGTGAGAAGTGGAATTGCTAAGTCAAAAGGAGGATCAATTACTAGAATATTTTAGAAATGTTCATATTGTTTTTCAGAAAGGCTGGACCTGTCTAAATTCCCACCAGCAATGAATTTGAATACCTTACTCCTTGCACGTGCCAGTCTTTGTGATGAGACATAATATCATTTTATTGTTTTTGAAATGCATCTCCATGAAGATTACTGGTGCAGATCATTTTTCCATGTGACTTTTGAAATTAGAATTTCTTCAGTAAGCAAATTTCTGTCTACTCTTTTCATTTTGGGATGGGATTAGATTTTTCTTATAGAGTTCTATTAATGACATATGTATTCTTAAATAACCTCTTATGAGTATTAGGTAAACAATTTTTACCATACCATGTGCTATGTTTATATCCTGGGTGTTTTTATTTTTTTAATTCTATCACAGCCTTATATACCTCTTATCTTAATCACGTAGCAGATGATGATTGGGAAAATAAATTCTACAATTCAGGAAGGACAGAAAAAATAGAAGGAGGGAGAGAGGGAGGATGGAATAGAGGGAGAGAAGAAGGAATGGAGGAAGGGAGGAAGAAAAAAAGGGAGGATGACAGGGAGGCAGGGAGAATGGAAAAATGGAGGAAGGAAGGAAAGAAGGGAGGATGAAAGAAAGAAAAGAAAGAAAGAGAGAAAGAAAGAAAGAAAGAAAGAAAGAAAGAAAGAAAGAAAGAAAGAAAGAAAGAAAGAAAGAAAGAAAGAAAGAAAGAAAGAAAGAAAGAAAGAAAGAAAGAAAGATTAAGAAAGAAAGAAAGGAAGGAAGGAAGAAGGAAGGAAGGAAGGAAGGAAGAAGGAAGGAAAGAAAGAAAGAAAGAAAGAAAGAAAGAAAGAAAGTAGAAAGAAAGAAAGAAAGAAAGAAGAAAGAAAAGAAAGAAAATAAGAAAGAAAGAAAGAAAAGAAAGAAAGAAAGAAAGAAAGAAAGAAAAGAAAGAAAGAAAAGTGAAAGAAAGAAAGAAAAAGAAAGAGAAAGAGAAGAGAAAGAAAGAATGAAGAAAGAAAGAAAGAAAGAAAGAAAGAAAGAAGAAAGAAAGAGAAGAAGGAAAGAAAGAAAGAAAGAAAGAAAGAAAGAAAGAAAGAAAGAAAGAAAGAAAGAAAGAAAGAAAGAAAGAAAGAAAGAAAGAAAGAAAGAAAGAAAGAAAGAAAGAAAGAAAGAGAGAAAAGAAAGAAAGAAGGAAAGAAAAATGAAGGAAGGAAGAGGAAGAGGAGGAAGGAAGGATGGAAGGGAAGGAGGGAGGAAGGGAGGAAGGGAAGGAGGAAGGAAAGGAGGAAGGGAAGTAGAAAGGAAGGAGGGGAAAAAAGGAAAATGGAAGGATGAATAGAAAGAAGAAGGGAGGAAAGGAGAAAGGTAGAAATCAAGGGTGAATAGTGGGGGAAGGAAGGAAGGAAGGAAGAAAGGAAGGAAGGAAGGAAGGAAGGAAGGAAGGAAGGAAGGAAGGAAGGAAGGAAGGAAGAAAGGGTGGGAGGGAGGAAGGGAGGGAGGGAGGGAGAAAGGGAGGGAGGGAGGAAGGAAATAAGGAAGGGGGGAGAAAGGGAGGGAGAAAAGAAGGAAGGGAAGAACTGTACAACTAATTCAAGCATACTAAAAGCTTACTAAAACAGCCACAATTTGTTAGATCCAAATCCATAAAATCTGCCTTTATCGAAACATGGGTAAAAAACTATGATATTAATTTTATAGATATTTTCCAAAAATCAATTTATTAGAAGAAAACTAAAGCAAATAAAATATTAATTAAAGTGTTTTTGTATTGCCAAAGAAAAAGTTACTAGAACAGAAGTACATCCTCCTTTAGGAGATATATTCACACTCAAAAAATTGACAAATGGTCAGTTTCCAATATTTACAAAGTGCTCACAAAACTTAGCATCAAAAAAATTCAAAAATTTGAGGAGTCACCCTGAGTGCCTCTGGGTAAGACTAAAAATGAAATAAACCCAATTTCGCAAAAAAAAATTCAAAAATTTAATATTAGGTATAGACAGATATTTCCCTCAAAATGACATATAGATAGCCAACAGGCACACAAAGAAACTGCTCATATTCTTTTATTATCAGGGAAATAAAATTCAGAGCAATGAGATATTGCTTCTTCTCAGTGAGAATTTTTTTATTTTTTTTATTTTTAATTATGAGAACAAAAATGCAAAAAAAAAAAAAAAAAAAGTACAAGGTAAAGTTACAGTGGAAGGACAATCACCCATAAACAGAATTCTCAGAAGTCACCTTGCTGATATCTTAACTTGAACTTTCAGCCAAAGAACATTAAGAAAAATAAAACAAAACCCATGTACAATTACTTTGTGCCTCAAGTCCCCAGATTATAATACATAATATTTCTTAGCAGCACACATAGCAAACTAAAGCCATAAAACTTATGTAACTCCTTAAACATTGAAGGCATAGTATTTTTTTACATTTCCATGCACATGCATATTAGTTTAAGTTAACCTCAAAAGTTTAAGTGGGTTGTTTTTCTTAAGGATTAGAGTCAATGGAGCACAGTAAAAGCAGTGTTAGAGTGGCATTTATTGTTTGCATAGGCCCACCAAAATATGAGGGACATGGAAAGGAGAAGCCTTGGCCTAAATACAAGAAGACCCTACCCCTGAAGTTTCTTGGCATAAGACCAACTCTAGGCTCCAGGCAAACTAGTTTGTCCAATGTAAGTCATTGTCTGTAGTGCTAATACACTTTTATTTTTCACACAGTCTCTGTTGTGGGTATCATGTTTCTGTATTAAAGATCCTGGAATCTGCATATCCTACATTGCAGTCAGGATGGTGCGGAGCATCCTCTAGTTTCACCTCACAATTAAAGAGCAATGCAGAGAGCCCTGTCCTGTAAGCAAGTCGTTGTTGTACATTCTTCTTAGTGTTAAGGGAAGTGTCTTTTGAGCTGGTCGATGTCAGAGCAGCGATAGGGTCTTACGGCCCCATATGTGCTGATAACGCCACGTGGCATTGTTCCTTGTTTGCTTAGGCACATTAAAATGGGAAAATACTATATAAACAAATAAGTTCTTATCTAATAGAGATTGGGACACACAAATCTTGTAGTGCAATGGGACCTTACATCCTGAACATTGATATAATGACCTGGCGCAGGCCTCAGAATAATGGGCATTCTCCATTCACCTCTGAGCCAGGGAAGCTATCTACGAAACATCCAAGGTTTTTATAACAACACCTGGAAGCAATTCTCAGTGAGAACTTTTATATCAAAAAACACTGGTTGACATAAATGCATTTTTTAAAAAGGAGCCCTTTTATATATAATATATACATATATTATATACAAGCAAACATACACAAATGCAACAAGCTAACCTATAAGAGAAGATAAAACATTGCCTTTCCTACAACATGGATGGAAATAGAGGATATCATGTTCAGCAAAGTTAGTATGGGAAAAACAAATCTTAGGCTAATAAAGTACATCAGGTAGGGTGCTTGCCTTACCTGATCAGTCATGGCTTAGAATGCCATATGGTATCCCATGTAATTACCCATTGAAATCCCTGAGCACAGAGTCCTGAGTAAACCCTGAGCAACACCAGTATAATCCCAATTAATAAAAATAAGTTAAAATACTGATGTATCCCTAAAGTGAAACAAAATTACTGGATTATTTAACTCATATGTTTTACAAGGAAACAAAGCAAGGGAATAGGCAATGTGCAATGAAAACAAATTCTGAGACTATGGACTACAAAACCAAAGTTACAAGCTGTGGGGAGGAACAGAATACATGAACAGTGAGGAAGGATATTGACACTTTGTGAGAATGGTTTATAAGGAGGGTATTATATCCCTAAATATACATAAACATTGTTGTACCTCAATAGAACAGAATGTGTATGAAATAATGACATATCTGCATAACTTCCACCCACTAGTGTTACATCCAATTATTTTTGTTCCCATTTCTTGCTGTCCAGCTTTGTTGGACACCTCATTTGCAAATAAATATGAGTGTTCTGTAGCATCTGCATAAATAAAATAAATAATACAACATTCTGCAGTAACTGCAATTATCTGCTACACTCATCAGCAACCAGTATTGTTAATCTATTACCGTTTAAAAATAAGTAAATTCAAATTTACCTGAGGTTTGTTAGTAAAAAGCTAAGAGTATCTGCTAAGACTTTATTTTCCCTCTAAAAAAGAGTCAATAATGTTTATTTTAATATATAGTTTTTTTTTATTAATGTAAGCTTTGGAGGCTGAAGAAATGCAGAGAGTTTAAATAATATCTACACATTTTTTCTTGTACACATTCAATTTTACATGAATCACAGTCACAGCTTTGAAAAGTGAGCACCTCTTAAGAGACTTTTACTTTTAGTATTACACCCTAGGTTCTTACACATACTTTAAAATTAAGGTACCTAAATTTAAGGGAAAACTACTACTACTCCTGAAAAGAATATTTTTAAGTAAAAATCTTTTTTCCTGTTCTTAATTTTGTTCTTCCAGCTATTTCTTTTAATGTACTTACTGATATAATGCAGGATAATGTTGCTCATAAGCTCTGAACATGTAGTTATGGACTGATAATTTTATACGTTAGAACATTCGGTCAGAACACTCATTAGATTTTATATCCTCTATGCTATTTGATAATTTCTCATATATCCATATGTCTATCTTAACACAAAAGATAGTGGCTGTTCTCTGCTGAGATGAAATTGAAATCTCCATTACAATACATTGTCTCCTGAATGAATGCTCTACATTTTCAGCTGTCTTCACTATATTAACTGATGTCATCTTATGGATTTTTATCCTTGTCTAAACTGCTCTTTCAGTGACACTAATAATGAAATGATACATCATAAGGAACATTTAATAATATATAACGCTAATTGCATAAAACAGTGTTTTGTCTAGTACTACTATATTATGTAAAAACTGCCCTATCATGTTCATTTAATGTCAACATAGTCTATACATAAAAAATATATTTTGAAAAGGAATTTGGTTAACTCTTTTTCAAGTCTTATGAAAAAGAAGCTTTGAAATTACAGTATATCACCAACCAAGCCATTATATAAATTTGCTTTTGTGAATAAAGATCAATCTGACTAGCAAAGTTTAATAATACAAAATGAATATGAATAATTAAATAGAAGTTGGCATTTAATGGTTTTCTTTAATGAAAATGCCGATAATGAAAGTGAAAATGTATTAGCAACTTGGAACTTCTTGTAATTTTGTATGTCCTATATCCTACTCATCCTACTTAAAATTATAAAAAAATATGTTTAATATTTTATTGATTAGAATCTGTAGTTTCCAATACTATTAATAATAATGATTTCCCATGCATGCAATTCCAACATCATCACATCACCAATCGACCTACCTACCTTCTCCAAGGAATCCTTTCTATTTTATCTGTTGACTACAAAGTGTGTAAGAATGCAATTAATATAATGGACTAATAACAAAGATACTTAATTAGAAAAGAAAATAGAACAATAAATTTTATTCATAAAATACTAATAATATAAACAAGATATTTAAACAACATTAGAGATACAGTGAAATGTATAATGTTACTTTAGCTTAGAACTAGTCTTCTAGTAAGCCCAATATATTCTACCATAGACAATGAAGTGCTACATAAGAAGACATACCAGTTGGAGCAACAAATTTTCTGATTTATTTTTTCTCATTTCTGCATTACAAAATTTCTGAATTACTTTTTTCTCCCACTTCTGCATTTCTCAAAGTTGGTTTTTGATTTCTCTATCCTCCAGTTCTTTCATGGTTCCCCATTAGATTTTAATATATGCACATACCCTTGATTAGGTATCAGTCACTTAAGTCTAGATTTCAATACCCTTCAGAAGACAATTTCCACTGTGTTTGTGGTAACTTTATAATCTCTAATCATAGGCACGGTGAGTGGTTGTGTAACTCCTTGTCCTTTCACTTTCAGTTTTTAGGCCTTGCTCAGTCAAGTTTTGGCCAATGACTAACTATTTTTTAAATTTGATTGTAATTTGGCCTTTTTGTATGAAATAGGTGGGGACAAGAAAGAAACTTTAAGGATGTTAGAGTATTTTGTAGGTTTTTGAAACAGGCATTAGCAGTAGGAAGCTGATTAGAGGACAAATAGTTTTCAGTTACCAAAAACATGTTTCTACTGAGAGGAACCACAACCATCTATAAATGACATTTCCTATAAATGGACAAAAGTCTCACAGAGAAAGGGGATAGAAGAAAACAAACAGTAATTTTGTTTCTATAAAAATGTTACTTACAAGATTTTGGATAAAATGGTACAATTTTCAGTCTAGAGAGAGGATGTCATATTGTTTGGAGTAAAAAGGAGAAACTAAGAAGTATTTTTTGATAAAATATGATTTTAGACAACTCTGTATCTCCAGTTTTAGCACTACCTTGACATATATATATATACCTATATATATATATATATATATATATATATGGTAATAACCTAACTAATAACTAAAAAAAGGAAAAATCAATATGGGGATGTAAAAATAGAACTATGATTTCAACAAAAGGATTTTTGGAGAAAATATTTTTTAGCGAAAAATTAAATAAATTCCATAGTGTCAAAAGGAGAAAAATATGAGGGGAAAGAAAGAAAAAGAGAAGAAATGTGTTTGCCATAGAAGCAGAGAGGAGCATGGACTGGGGACTGGTGGTAGGAAAAGTACATTGATGGAATGAGTATTGTAACAATGTAGGACTGAATCTCAACTACAAACTTTTTAACCTGTCATCACATAGATTTAATTTTAAAAATGAAAGGTCTCTAAATTATAAAATATTATAAAAATAAAAATTTATCTAAGATTCATGTCAGATAAAGAGAAATTAATACAGAAAGAAAATTATATGGTATGTGTAGGTTAAAAGGCAAAATATAAAACTGATATTGAATAAATTTGCCATTATATTGTTTTTAGTTCAATACATTTATTCAATACACTTTAAAAGATGAAGAAGTATAAAAGTAGATTCAGTTAGGTTAGGATAAATGATCTTTGTTACTAAAATAAAAATCAAAAAGTAATATAGACTATGATTCTTCTAAGTATACTTGTCTAAGAATAGTTTATAGAATGCATTATAAAATATCAACCCTTTAAAATAAATAATATCGGGGCCGGGCGGTGGCGCTAAAGGTAAGGTGCCTGCCTTGCCTGCGCTAGCCTTGGACGGACCGCGGTTCGATCCCCCGGCGTCCCGTATGGTCCCCCAAGCCAGGAGCAACTTCTGAGCGCATAGCCAGGAGTAACCCCTGAGCGTTACCGGGTGTGGCCCAAAAACCAAAAAAATAAAATAAAATAAAATAAAATAAAATAAAATAAAATAAAATAAAATAAATAATATCGCCACAGCCATGCTCCACAGCTGCAGCCAGGTGCATTCATTAGCAGCTCCACAGATTCATTTTTTTCTCAAAAGAGATGGAAACCAAGCCACACAAATCATGGTACACAGGCCTCACACCTGAAAATTGGGCATTTGTGAGAGGAGTCATACACGATTACTCTCTGCCAAAGCCTCTACAATTGTACCCACTACATACAATTCTCACTCCATTTGGCTAACTTATTTAAGCTTTTGATCAGTGATCTCCGCAGCCTCAAAACTCCAGGCATACTCGTATTCGAGCTGAGGTCTCCAGGGTTTTATTAGAGTTAGTGCAGCATATTCCCGCCCAACCTCCTCACCCCTCCTGCACAGCTATAGCTATGCGCCACAGCCACCACTATGCCAGCCACAAAACTTGGAATCCCTGGGCTGTGTAACTGTGTATGTGTAACACCTTCAAATTTTTCAAACTGACACATCAATAGGAACACACCAATTTAGATGTTAAAGTCACATAGAAGCCACCTAAGGTAAACAAAACCAATAACAGAATGATCAACTAGAAACAAACAGCTTAGGAAACCTTCAGACAATGACTTACTGACAGGATTGTGAGACATACTAATTTTCACAAATTTTATTTTGCTGTATTTTTTAATAATTTCATTACCACTTTTTATGAAGAAGCAATATAAATTACTTTGTGACTGGCAAGGGGTCAAGCTTGGGAGTTTATGTGATCTAGGGACAATGATAGAGGGAATTTCACACTGGTTGTGGAAACGGTGTTAGAGCATGAAATGGCAGAAAACTGAATTATTAGAAAACATGTAAATTATAGTGTTTATATTAAATGAAATAATAAAACAATATTACACTGAAAATGTAATTTAAGACTATAACCTATATTAAAATTTTAAAAAGAATGACTTAAAATGACAGTAAAAAATTGTAACTCTATCAGTCTAGTAAGTTATATGTCAGGACTTATTTATTTGCTATTTATTGTATTAACTCATTTGCTATTCAATGCCATTTGTACTTTTATCATCATAACTTAGCATTAATTACCACAGCATTAATATAAAATGTTATTGTAATTCTGTTCAGAGCATAAATATCTCAAAGTCACACCCATACCTAGAAATGCTTAGTAAACAAAATCTAATTTATACATTAAATAACTTTCCTAAAATTTAATAATTTTTAAATAGAAATGACTAGATAATCAAGTAACTTCACATTTTAAGATAACTGATAGAGATTTTGCCAAACTATTCTCTATATACAAAGCAGAATTCTATCATTAATTTAATATTGATGCTATAAGGGAAGAAAGAATAGTTTGCTTTGGGAAAGAGCACTTTCTTTACTACTGAGATATATTTAGTTAATCTACTATCTGTTAACCAAGTATAAATTGCTATTCAGAAATTTAGTTAAACATAATTTACAGATGTTCTTAATATTGGAACTTTATTATAACTTGGATTCATATCATAGCAACACATTAAAGACTAGTGGGATTATAATTCTCCCACGTAGTATAGCTACTGTTCTAATACATTCCTTATTTTGATCTGCATTTGATCTGTAAATGGGAATAATCAAAATATAGTTTTTAGGGGATGGATGATAGTACAATGGTAGGGCATTTTCCTTGCACATGGACAACCTGGGACAGACCGGAGTTCAATCCCCAGCATCCCAAATGGTCCCCTGAGCCTGCCAGGAGCAATTTTTGAGCACAAAGCCAGAAGTAACCCATGAGCACTGCCAATTGTGGCCCAAATATAAACAAACTAAAAGATATATTTTTCATTTATGGACTGTGTCTAATTCAATAACCGAGCAGAGCTATCAAATAGGGTGTCGGTATTGCATTGGGAATTGGTCATCAACTCTCATTGTGTAAGTGTCTCTGATTTGCTTCATTAATCTTTTGCTAGAGGAACCAAAAAGCAATACATCTTTGTTGAGCAAATAACTTAAAGCCAAGTGAGTTTGACAAGCAAATTCTAAAACTTCAAACTGATCTTCACCTACTATACACAAGTACTATTTTTTTTGTTTTGTTTAATTTTTAAAACAAAATGAGTCATATCCCACATATGAGAGAGATCATTTTGTTTTTCCCTCTCTCTGAAAAACTCCACTCAGAATGATACTATCCAGTTCCCTCCACATAGTATTAAATTGATTTTATCTTTTCTTACAGCTGAGCAGTATTCCATTGCGTACATGTACCATAGTTTCTTTATCTGGCCACTTGTTCTTGGACACGTGGTATTTTCTCAAATTTTAGCTATTGTGAATAATACTGAAATGAATATAGGAAATAAATGCCTTTCCTACATTGTGATTTTGGGCCTTTATAGTACATTCCAAAAAGTGCAACTTCTGGATTTTATGCAAGGTCAACTTCTAATTTTCTGAGTATCAATCAATACTGTCAATATACAAGATGGTTAGACCAGTTACTTCCCACCCTCCACCTCAAGAAATTAATGATAGTTCCTTTTCCCTCATATCCATGCCAACACTGGTTGGTTTGTTCTTTTGATGTAAACCAGTCTCTGGTGTGGAGTAATACTTCATTGTTCTTTTAATTTAGATTACTCTGATGATTACTGATGTGGAGCATTTTTTTTTCATTTGCATGTGAGCCATTTATATGGTTTTATTGAAGTCATTTTTGTTCATCTATTCTACTCATTTTTAAATGGTATTGCATTTTTTTCTTGTAAAGTTATTGCTGTGCTTTATTTACATTTTTATATATAATCATTTATCAGATGAGTGATGCAAAACTATTTTCTCCAGTTCTGTGGAATGTCTCCAGTCTGTGGGAGGACCTTTCTCAGAGGAAAGGTCCTTTCCTTTGAGGTGTAGAAACGTAATTAATGTAATGCCATTTGTTAATCTTCACTTCTGCTTGATTGACTAATTGAATTAAATCCATAAAATTGTCTCTAGCTTCAATGCCATGGGACATTCTGCCTATATTTTCATCAATTTAACTCGTAGATTCAGGTGTGGTACTTAGTTTTTTAATAAATTTATGTTTGGTTTCTATCATTGGTGTTAGAAAGGAGTCTGAGTTTGTTTCTTTGTTTTAATATGTACAATCAGCATTCCCAGCATCATTTGTTGAAGAGAATGTCCCTGCTCAATTCATATATTTTTTTCTGCTTTATCTAAAATTAACTGTCTATGTATCTGAGGATCTGTTTCTAGATCTGTCTCATCAATTTTATCCAATTTATCTGAGAGTTTATTCTTGTTAGTTCTATTGTATGGTTTGTAGCAGGGAAACAATTTCCCTTATCTTTTTTTCCCTGAATTTCATTGTTTATACAAGAGATTTATTATTCCATATGAACTTCTGGAGTTTCTTTATTTTTATTGCATGAATATTCTTTTAGATATTTCATTATATTGTATAGTACATGTTAGCATCAATATCACAATATTACTCTTCCTGATCCACAAATAAACAAAGGATGTGTTTCCATTTTCTTCTGTCCACTTTTGCTTCTTTTAGTAGTATTTTTAGTTTCTGTATAGATCTTTCACCTCTTATTTTTAGGCTGACTCCTAAGTATTTGATTTTCTGAAGCATAATTGGGAAGATTATTTTAACTGTTTCTTCTACTTCATTATTTGCATATTGAAAATCTGTGGATCTTTTTGTATTAATTTTGTAACCTTACACTTTATATTTCTATTGTTTACAGGAGCTTTTTCATAGAGTCCTTAGGATTTTCTCAATAATATTGTGCCTTCCAAAAAAATGTAAGAGTTTAACTTATTTTTTTCTCTGTAAGTCCTTAATATCTCTTTCTTGCCTAATAGCTATGGCAAGAACATCTAACACTAATGCTGTATTTAATAGTCATGGTAAGAGTGGAAAATCTTATTTTGAGTTTGATATTAGAGAAAAGTGTTTAGCTTTTTACCATTGAATATAATGAATGTTTGCTGTTGGCTAATTGTAAATGGTTTTAACAATGTTTAGTAAAGTTCCTTCACTGTCTATATAACTGAGTTTTTTTATTATGAATAAGTACTAGATTTTGTCATATGATTTTTACTTTTTATTTATAATGTGTAATGCATTGAATGACTGGCAGATGTTAAAACATTATTGCATGCCCTGAATCAAACCCACTTGTACATAGTCATTATAAATGTTGTTGGTTATGATGACTAGTATTTTTTAATATTTGTTCTATGTTCTATGAAGCATTTATATTAATCAGGGATATGCCTGTAGCTTTCCTTTTGGTATTATCTCTCTCCATATTTAGTATCAGGATGAAAACTGTTTGGAAGGATTTAAATTTCTTTGACTTTCTGAAAAATCCTGAAAAGGAAATAGTTTAGAAAAACTCATTAGTGACATGGGTTTTTGTTTTAGGGGAAAATTTTCAGTATATTTTATATTTAGTTATAAATATATTTATAAGAATATATTTGATTACCTTAATTGTAATTAGTCTGTTCATTGGTTAAATTTCTAAAGTTCTCTCTGATATAAGTATTATCCAGTTCACTTTATTTTTTGTTAAATATTAAATCACAGAATATGAAAGAATCACCATTTCTCCTGCCAGTCTTCCTTCTTAGGTTTGTGAATAAGGTCTAGAAACTTATTTTTATCAGCAAATTACATAATACCAGTGCATATGACTAATACTCAATGCATCAAGAAATAACCTGAAAATCTGGAAAATAAATTTTTACAAGAATAAATCCAGATGCCTAGGGACACAGATCCCCAAGTGGGAGGCTGGTGTATAAGTGCTGTGGTCAGGCCAATCTTCACAATAGAACTAGCTGTAGTCTGCCCACTCAGACAGAGACCATGCCCAGGTTACAAAAAATGTTCATTGATTGGGAGAAACTATACACCCAATGCCCATCTGATAGGGGGTTATTGTTTAAGTGACTGTAATATAAGGCAGTGATAGAGCTTAACAAGAAAAAATTGATCCCATCAATAATAAGGGACAAAACATGAACTGAATCATTCTCAAAGACAAAATGCAGATTTCCAAAATATACATGAAGAAATGTCTCACAAAATCAGGAAGATACAAATCAAAACAACAATAAGATATCAACTCATATCACAGAAACTGGTACACCTTAAAAAAAAAAGAAAAACATTGTTGGAGCAAATGCAGAGAAAAAGAAACTTATTCATTGCTGGTGGGAATCTAGATTGGTCCAGACATTTTGGAAACCAATATGGATAATCCTCAGAAAACTAGAAATCAAGTTTGCACAGAACACAGCGGCATCGCTCCTGGGAATTTAGCCTAGGGATCCAAATACACAATGCAGAAATGTCCTCTGCACACCTATGTTTACTGCAGGACTATTCACAATATCCAGAATCTGGAAACTATCCATATGTTTGAATAAATAAATTGTGGTATATCTACATAATGGTATAAAACACCGCTATTAAAAAATTAAGTCATGAAATTTGCTTTACATGGATGTCTATGGATTGTATTATGGTGAGCAAAATGAGTCAAAAGGATAAAGATAAACATATAATGATAACATCCACTTATGAGCTATAAATAAAAGATAGTATGGTAGCAATGTCTAAAGACAATAGAGATGAGGTCTAAGAGAGCTGCTCCATAGTAGTAAACTTGCCATAAAGAGGGGCAGTGCAGTTCTAACAGAGAAGAATGCACTTTGACAATAATGGAAATAATCACTCAGGTTAAGAACTGGGTGCTAAAAGGAGATAAAATTATATATATGAATGATACTTCTTTAGTAACAATATTGCAGACCACAATGTATAAAACGAAAAAAGGAAGACTGGGAAAAAATAGAGTAGAAGAAAAATATCTGTCACGGTGGCAGGCACAGAGGGGGACATATAGAGGACAGGTGGGAAACTGGTTACATTGGTATTAGGAAATGTGTGCTCTTGAAGGGACAGGTATTGGGTACTATATGACTTAAACAATCATAAAAAAATTTTGCAACTGCATCTCATAGTGATTAAATTAAAATTATTATAAAATATATATCATATATTTGGCAGTGCAAGAAAATCATAATTTGTTCAACTCTTTAAGGGACTAAGCTAGGGTTCATTCACATTGTTCGAAGATCAGAACAAGCTAGTTAAAAGAACAAGGTGAGAATCAAATATTCTAGGTCTGTATGAAGAGAAAGTGGAGGATTCCATAAAAAGTTAAATGTTCAGAGGGGTGGCACAAGCATTAAGGCATTTGCCTTGCATATGGCTGACTCAGGATGGACCTGGGTTCTATCCCTGTTGTCCCATATGGTCCCCCAAGACAGGAGTGATTTCTGAGCTCAGAGCCAGGAGTACTCCCTGAGCATCACTAGGTATGGCCAAAAAAAGCAAAAAACAAAACAAAACAAAAAACTAGCTGTTCTTTCTTCATTGCTAAATTAATTATATTCAGAGAAATCTCTGAATATAATTTTAAATCCTAGGGACAAACCAAAACTTAAGAAGTGAATTTTGTTTGTAATTAAACTTTTCCAAGTACTCCTGAGAAATAAACATGTTTGACCCTTTTAAATATAAGTAACATTAATTGAAAATATTATAGCACTCAATAGTACATAGTGTGAAGACTAACACCAAGTGTGTTTGTGTGATTGCATGCATCACTTCTGTCACTTCAGTTTCAAGATGTGTTACCTGCTATGATTTACAGGTACAAGGACATAAAAAAAAGAGGACAAAGGCCACTTCATACCATGAAATGGTCCGGTTATACATTGCTATCTGTATTAGCAACTGATCACAGAAAGACAAAAGATATGGGTCTGTAGTTCTATTTGCTCATAGACTTGTGTGTGAATATATTACTACAACACTAATTAATTTTAAGTTGTCTATCAAAGCTGGAGTTGAGTATTTACTACTGATGACTTAAAGAATTTCTAAGTATAAGACTATATCTTCAATTATACTTTTCTGAAACTTATGCAGTTTTTAGTAATAAGTTTATGTGTCTTCATGTAAAAGTTAAAGTGATTTTTCTAGCAGTCTTGATAAAACATATCAATAAATAAGGTGAGACAAAAATGAATTTGAGCGGGGGTCACAGTTGGCAGCACTCAGGCATTATTCCTTGCTCTACACTCAGAAATCGCTCCTGGCAGGCTCAGAGGACCATATGGGATGCTGAGATTCGAACCACTGTCCTTCTGCAAGGCAATGCTTTACCTCCATGCTTTCCCTCCGGCCCCACAAAAATGAATTATTAATTACATTTAAGAAAGAATAGAAGAAAATGGTGATTTTAAGAATTTTATACAACTAGGGGCCGGGCGGTGGCGCTAAAGGTAAGGTGCCTGCCTTGCCTGCGCTAGCCTTGGACGGACCACGGTTCGATCCCCTGGTGTCCCATATGGTCCCCCAAGCCAGGAGCAACTTCTGAGCACATAGCCAGGAGTAACCCCTGAGCATTACCGGGTGTGGCCCAAAAATCAAAAAAAAAAAAAAAAGAATTTTATACAACTAAATAGATATGGGAAAAATTTAAAAAAGTATTAATATGTTACAAAGAATTTCCTCAAAATAAAGAACATTTAACTGCATTGTATGCATTATTTTAAATATATAATACATTAATAATTTACATATTTATAGCATGTGTTGTGAGATTTATAACTCATGTAATAGAAATTTTTTCTTAAAATTTTGGACTAAATTAGTACTTAATAACAACAAATACAATAAAAAAATAATTATGAGCAACAAAATCTTTCCTTCAAATGATTTAGAATAAATATACTAAGTATATTATAATCAGTGTTAGGATGAAAGCAATATTATGATATGTTTTTTTCACTGTCCTTTGAAGTGAATCGACCTTCAGAAGCTCAATTAGATGAAATAAGAAAAAAAAAAAGAATCAGTTACTGTCTAGACTTTTTATTTTAGAACACAACTTTTTCCTTTGTAGACTAATCCTTGAATTCAAAAGAACTTAGAAATAAAATAGGTATATAAAGATTAGTAATGTTCATGTTATTAATAACTGAAATGTTTATATATATTCAGTGTTTATTTGCTTGCACAATTTGGATGTTTAAGAGTAAAGTAAAAGATATTTCAACCTATAAAGCTTCACTTTATATAAACAGACTTCAGTGAACAGTAAATGTGTGCCTAATTTTTATAATTAATATCTGTAGCCAATAATATACTGTACCATTTTAATATAAAATTATAATTCCCCTGTGTTCCTCCCCTCCCCAACCTCTTGTTTTGCTCACCTTTAGAGGCAGACCTGAGGCTAAGGAGGGGGTTGCCTCAGGGGCAAGAGAGAGATAGATTGGGGAAGATTGAGAGAGAGGATTGGGAGAGGGGATTCAGCAAGAGAGGTGGCTGGTAGAGATAGGTTTGAATGCAGGGCTACTTATGGAGCAGGCTTAAAGGGTTTAAAAATATTAGGAGCCACACTTAGTGGGTAAGGTCTTAATAAAGCTGATGTCTCCTGAAACCTGACTGTCTGTGGATCATTTCCTCGCCACCACCCTGAGATCACTGGCTGGAGGGGGTTGGAGGCCCATGGTCCAGGCCAGCAGAGAAAGGCCTCTCTCTCCCCCTCCATCTATCCATCTCACCATCATCCACCTCCATTTAGGACTCTATAATTAATATGTTTTTCTACATTCTGAAAACTGTAAGTATAGAATACTGTTCTATATTTACTTTACTATTCATTTCTTGTCATCATAAATTTAATTAATACACTCAGTAACTAGCACTAAATAAATATTTTCAAACAAACGAAAAGGGGAAATTTAGTACATTTATATGGAGATGATAAGAGGAATATAATTCAAATTTGAGAATATTATATAGCATATATCAAGCATAACAAACATATGCAAATTAAGCTAAAGGTAATTAGTAATTAATTCATTCTACTCTGGATGGAGGTAGGGCATTTGACTTGCATTCAGAAGGATGGTGGTTTGAATCCCAGCTTCCCATATGGTCCCCTGAGCCTGCCAGGAGCTATTTCTAAGCTAGAGCCAGGAGTAACCCCTGATTGCAGCCTGGTGTGACCCCCTCCCCCAAAAAAAGTCATTGTATATAATTGGTAGCCACATTCCTAAAAAGTGAAAGAGGAAAACTTCATTTTGGAATTTATTTTTAAATTATTTATTATCACTTAGTATCAGGAAAAAACAGTTCAAAATGGTAGTCACCAATCATTTCATACCAGTGAGAGTCAAATATATTTAAAAAACTGAAAACAACAAATGGTGGTTGTGATGAGAACAAAACGCCCCTCATTTTTTGCTGGTGTATATTTTACCAAGAACATCCTCTATCACAAACAATATGGGGATTTCTTGAAAAAGTAGCAACAGAGCTTCCACTTGTCCCAAATATAAGAATATTATTTTAAAGAGATGAGATACATGCGTACTCATATTTGTTGAAGCTTGTAGTACAATAAATAGTCTGAATATGGAAACAAACTGAATGTCCAACAATAGATGCATGGATAAAGTGTGGCACCACATTCATTATAGACTACTATACAGCCCTAGAAAAAGTGAAACCATGTAGTTTTCTGTAACTTGGATTGAATTAGAGGATATTGTGCCTATCTAAGAAACCAGAGGCAAAAGAACAAATATAGGATGATGTTACTTATTTATAGTATATAGAGAAACAAATAAAATATATGGAAAATATCAATTGATACTAAAAATTGGAGACTAGAATACAGATCCAAATTGCTAGATTAGGTTGACTAAGTGAATGGAAACACATAGGCTGCCAAGAAATAACACCCTAACGTAAGTCAAAAATCTCAAGCATAAGTATGTTTTTAAGGGAGGTAATTGAATGCATAATTACTATAAATTACAAAATAAAAATAATGAAGTTAGAGGTGAGAGGGAAGGAACACTGGATAGGGTTGGACATAGAATTGAGGCTGGAAAGTCATGAATGCTTCAGTGGTGGGGTGAGCGATATCTTTTTACATCAAAGCCCCTTCTCAGAGGACTGTGATTAATGGAAGTTTGGGTTTCTTTTATTACACAATGTGAGTATATTTTTATTAATATTTGGAATATTAATATCGGAAATAGCTGCAATGTACTGGGTGGACTTTAGTCTTGCTGACATCATTAATTACAAATACAACATGGGATTAGGACACATGAATGATCAGATAACAGCCAAATGGACTGTGGGAGTTACCATGCATTGTTCAATGTCCATTCACTTTTAGCTCAAGCTTTTCTACCCTTGGAAAATTGAGAAGTCAAAACCTAAATTTCTAAGTCTCTTTTGGAAGTGGGAATTCAGTCATGGTTTGTATTTGAACAGTTAATTATAATTATGTGATATAGAAGTGAAACTAATGTTAAGGTCAGAGGTCTACCATTTTTTATTGTTGTTGATAAAGTTCTTAAAGGTGTTGGATTTTCTGCAGCAAATTTGAAAAAATCTGTACTCAATAACTTGTGGAGATTAACAACAATCAGGGCATTCATTTTTTTGCATATGCCAATACAGTGGTTAAATGAAGCTCAAGTCAACAGTAAATATTTCTCTATTCTATGGATTGCAACAGCTATATAATTATCTACTTCTGGACCCAATGATTGTAATGTCAGTAGTTAGGTACTTAATTGTAACAGGTAGAAATTCTCCTAGTGTGTAACTTCTATGACATTAAAACACATCTTTCAGGCTTTCTAATAAGTTGATATGAATTTAATTCCTGTATTAAATTATTTTCTGTTTAAAATAGCCATAGTAGTTTCAGTTTTCTTCAACTTAACCTTGACTCAGACAGATGGTATATTGAGAAATAAAAACAGTTAACCAAACTAAGCCATTCTGTATGATGAAAACCATCTTTCCTGGGCATAATATGAATTGGAAGATGTCATGTGTTGAAAACAGATAATTTCAGTGCAAAGGAAGTTGAATCATTTATAAAGAAATCAAATGCAGTTATAATTATCTAAACATCCTTGGGTTTTAATTTTTGTTTTATATGAATAACTAGTAAATTCACCCCGTCTGAAGAACTGGTTAATTCCTAATTTGATTTAAGACTATAAGTTTTATTTATTTGATCACATACACATTTTATTTGAATTTCACATTAGTTAAATAGACATCATTGCCACTTCCATGATTGTTATAATTTATTTTAGGTATCAATAAATTTAGAAATTTTACCCTTATTGATGTTTTTAGTATAGAATTAGGAAGATGTATGTTATAAAGACAAATCTACTACTTTATGAAAAAGTCTTTATAAATAGAAAGTTCACCTAAGATTAAACACTAAATGCTTACATATATCAATTTAATTTTTGTTGTGACATCTAATTATTTTCAAGTCAGACTGAGATATTTAAATAGTCAGATAGATATAGTTATGAAGTAAATTTCTGAAATGGAGGCTAATTACAAAGGTTCTATATTGGTATGGTTAGCACTTATTGAAGATAGCAAATGTCCAATTAACCTGGAAATAATTTATTGGTGTATATTTTGCCCATATCCTCTGCTGATATTTATTCTCAAGTGTGCCAAAACTTGTATTGATTCAACATTTGTATACAGTAATGTTATATAGAATCACAGGTGTTTGAACTGAGAAAATTAGATTACAATTTTATTTTAGTTTTGTCAATCTGACCTGAACTAGCTTTCAATATAAATAAAGTAGATAGAAGTATAGCTCACCATTTAACAAGAACTCAGAATCTATTTTCCACTGATTATATGTTGTTGTTTTATTTTTGAGTCATACCCAATAATGCTCAGGGATTATTCTTGGCTCTTCACTCTTGGTGGTGCTCAGGGAACCATATGGATGCTGAGGATTGAAGCTTCAGTGGGCATATGGAGGGCAAGTGCCTTCCCCACTGTATTAACTTTTGGGTCATTATAGATATGTAATACTCACATTATTGATAAAATTAACTCAGCTAATTGCTTCAAATTTAAAGATAACTCTTGAACATCCTAACTACAAGACATTTTCTATCTTCCTCATGTAATTTTGGATATCCTGTGCTAGAGCTCAGTGGGTCCTGGCATCCCATATAGACCTCTGAGCACCTCCAGGAAAGACCCCTAAGTGCAGAGTCAGGAGTAACCCTGAGCACCGTTGAGTGTGATCCTAAATCCAACAAAACAAAATAAACAGAATTAAAATTATTATCATAATCATTTTATGCTACTTTATGCATTTCATTTTTTTTCTACAGTACATATGCATAGGTTTGAGTGAAAATCATTTCTTCGGGGCCAGAGAGATAGCATGGAGGTAAGGTGTTTGCCTTGCGTACAAAAGGGTGGTGGTTCGAATCCCGGCATCCCATATGATCCCCTGAGCCTGCCAGAGGGATTTCTGAGCATAGAGCCAGGAGTAACTCCTGAGCGCTGCCGGGTGTGACCCAAAAAACAAAAAGAAAATCATTTAATCATTTCTTCAATTGCTGCTATGTTTTTTGTTTGTTTGTTTGGGGGCCACACCCACAATGTTTACAGGTTAAGCCTAGCTCTGTACTCAGTGTTTACTCCTGACAACAATCAGGGAAATCATATGGAATTTCAGTATTGAGCTGGGCTATCTCATCATCTCATCAACAGCCATTTATTTGATTTTTGTTGGTTTGTTGTTGCTTATATTTTCCAAAGACTATTAGAAAACAAGAGGATGAGAGTGGAAAAGTGGAGAAAAACATGCCACAAAGGTATATAAAGTCTAATTCATTATTTGAACTTTTATAGTTTCTTTTTAAAAAATTTTTGGTTACTCCCGGTGATGTGCTCAGAAATTGCTCCTGGCTTGGGGGGACCATATGGGACGCTGGGGTCTGTCCTGGGTCAGCCACGTGCAAGGCAAAGGCCCTAGTGTTGTGCTATCACACTGGCTGCAGTTTCTTTAATTTTTAATTAGTAAAACACCTGTCCAGTTTAAGCCAGACAAAATACTTATTAAAAATAAACATTAAGATGCTTTATTTGTCAAATTGATTTTTACTATGTCAAGTTAAAATGATAATTAAAATGTCTTAATTGTTCAAATAAGTGAAAATTAATCAGAATGCTTGGTGACATAGAAATATTTTATATAAATTAAATTTATATGATTGATATCTTAAAACCTGCCCACAAACATAAAAGTTTAGATGCTGAGTAAATCAAAAGTTCATTCTTAGTGTAGGATTTATATTTGATGTATCCATTGCCCAAAGCTTTGTTTCCTTTTAGAGGTTTCTGGCAGTTTACAAGATAGAAGTAAATTTTATGATAAAATTACTTCTAAATATCTTGGAGCAAACAGTATTCACCGTGACTTCATGTTTTCTCATCCCTCTTTGTGAGATAGACAGCAGGAAATCCTCTTGTTGACTACGGCAGTGTTTGATAATAACCTTTCTCTCCTTGTTATATTACTTGGAGTGCTCATCATTTGAGACATGTAATGTGTTGGGAATCTCCTACAGTCCATTTCAATTGCCAGACACCATACCTTCCATATTCTCTCTGCACGCCATTTTTTAAAATCCAACTTTCCAGCTGAGTAGATTGAGTCACACACTATTTTCTGAGTATCCCATGAATTTCACGTATGGAATTGGCAAGAAAATGTGTGCTGACCTGTCCACCCTTCTACCACTCCTCAATACAATCATACAGTATGTAACATTTTCCACTTCTTAATTTTCCCCTTTACTTCATTGTTTCTGAATAATTCAGAAACATAAATAACTTACTCAAAATAAATTGAAACTAAAATTCATATAAAAATTCATAGAATTCATATAAAGTTACATAACACCAGAAACAGCAAAAAGTTTAGTATGATATTGTGAATAAATATTTTAATTTTTTGACTTTAGGTGCAATGTAAATGTATAAATAAAAATATAATCATATAAATTGTATAAATAATTATGTGGAAATTGCTTCCTAGGTAGCTGCTCAAAGAGTTTCTAGGTAGCTGTTCAAATATCAATGGTAGATATCTACTCTTGTTATAGGGTAATAAAGTTTAATTTTGAAAAAAATCTAATATTTAAGTATAGATAATAGCTGGTATTTTTAATACCATCAAAATAAAATTATTTGTTCACTTTTCTTGTTAGAATGCAGACAATTTCTGAGTTTTTCGTTACATATAATTGCACAAATAAGTAAAAATACATATATATATAATACACATATGCACACACTAATATAAACACTTTTGTCTTTCTTTAAGCAGATACAATACATTCATGATCACACATAAATACACAATTACACATATGTAACAGATAGACTTGTTATTTCAGAAGAGCACATAACAGGATAACAGTCGAGTTATATGTTTGCCTTTTTTTTCAGTAGTTTAAAAAAATTATTAAAAAATAGCTGTTGATATATGGATGTCTCTGGAGACTATCATGCTAAGTGAAATGAATCAGGGAGAGAGAGAGGCAGACATAAAGGATTGCACTGTAGGAACTGTAGGGGGAAAGAGCGATGGTGCAGCAATAGGTTGTTTGCCTTGCATGTGGCTGAGCCAGGAAGGACCATGGTTAAATCCCCTGGAGTCCCATATGGTCCCCCAAACCAGGAGTGCTTTCTTTCTTCTTCCTTTCTTCTTCCTTTCTTCTTTCCTTCCTTCCTTCCTTCCTTCTTTCCTTCCTTCCTTCCTTCCTTCCTTCCTTCCTTCCTTCCTTCCTTCCTTCCTTCCTTCCTTCCTTCCTTCCTTCCTTCCTTCCTTCCTTTCTTTCTTTCTTTCTTTCTTTCTTTCTTTCTTTCTTTCTTTCTTTCTTTCTTTCTTTCTTTCTTTCTTTCTTTCTTTCTCTTTCTTTCTTTCTTTCTTTCTTTCTTTCTTTCTTTCTTTCTTTCTTTCTTTCTTTCTTTCTTTCTTTCTTTCTTCCTTCCTTCCTTCCTTCCTTCCTTCCTTCCTTCCTTCCTTCCTTCCTTCTTTCTTTCTTTCTTTCTTTCTTTCTTTCTTAGTTTCTTTCTTTCTTTCTTTCTTTCTTTCTTTCTTTCTTTCTTTCTTTCTTTCTTTCTTTCTTTCTTTCTTTCTTTCCTTTTTTCTTCCTTTCTTTATTTCTTTAATTCTTTCCTTATTTCTTCTTTTTCTTTCTTCTTTCTTCTTTATTTCCTTTCTTTTCTTTTTTATTAATAACATTTTTATTTAAACAACTTGGTTACACACATGATTATGGTTGGGTTTCACTCATATAAGAGGACACCCCCACATCACCAATGCAACATTCCCACCGCCAATATTCCAAATATCCCACCACCAATGTTCCAAATATTCCTCCTCCCGACCCTTCCCCCACCTGTACTCTAGACAAGCTTTCTATTTCCCTCATATATTCTCTTTGTTAGGATAGTTTGTAATGTAGCTATTTCTCTAACTAAACTCGTCACTCTTTATGGTGAGGTTCATGAAGTGGGCTGTAACGTCCAGCCGTCCTTTATTTTGTCTATGAAAATTATTGCAAGAATGTCTTTCATTTTTCTTAAAACCCATAGATGAGTAAGATCATTCTGCATCTTTCTCTCTCTCTGACTTATCTCACTCAGCATAATAGATTCCGTGTACATCCATGTATAGAAAAAAATCATGATTTCATCTCTTCTGATGGCTGCATAATATTCCATTGTGTATATGTACCACAGTATCTTTAGCCATTCATCTGTTGAAGGGCATCTTGGTTGTTTCCAGAGTCCATCATCACTAACCATCAGGAGATGCAAATCAAAACAACTATGAGGTACCATCTCACACCACAGAGATTGACACACATCACAAAGAATGAGAACAAGCATTGTTGGCGGGGATGCAGAGAGAAAGGAACTCTTATCCACTGCTGGTGAGAATGCTGTCTAGTTCAACCTTTCTGGAAAGGTTGTGCAGATTCTTCCAAAAAATGAAAATTGATCTCCCATTTGATCCAGCTATATCACTCCCAGGAATATACCCTAGGAACACAAAAACACAATACAAAAATTCCTTCCTTACATCTATATTTATTGCAGCACTATATGTTTGCTTTTTCAAATATTTATTTCCTCTATCTATTCTTTCAATTCTTGATTTTTCTACTAGAGTAGGAGACTACAAACCATAACCTATTGGCCAAATTAATTCTGCCACATGCTTTGAAAAGTATGAATGCTGCTTACATTTTAGTGACCTAAACAAACTTAAAAAGAATATTTCCAAAAATATCTTATATAATTTATAAAATTATATGAAATTTACACTTGGTTCTAATAATTGCTTTTATGTGTGAGCAATAATATACACATTTAAAACTCAACTCAGAAACCAACTGAGATAAGCTGGTATTCATCTTATAAAATAAGATATTTATATAATTCTAACTGTGTAGACTTCAATAATTCAAAACAATTGTCAAAAGGCCCACAATATATCAAATTAAATGGAGAAAGTATATATATATACCAGTTGTAAATCTCAATAGAATTAAAATGTCAGTCCTTTATTTTTTTAATTTATTTAAACACCTTAATTACAAACATGATTGTGTTTGGGTTTCAGTCATGTAAAGAACACCACCCATCACCAGTGAAACATTCCCATCACCAATGTCCCAAGTCTTCCTTCGCCCCACCCGACCCCCGCCTGTACTCTAGACAGGCTCTCCATTTTCCTCATACAGTCTCATTATTAGGACAGTTCAAAATGTAGTTATTTCCCTAACTAAATTCATCACTCTTTGTGGTGAGCTTCCTGAGGTGAGCTGGAACTTCCAGCTCTTTTCTCATTTGTGTCTGAAAATTATTATTACAAGGGTGTCTTTCATTTTTCTTAAAACCCATAGATGAGTGAGACCATTCTGCGTTTTTCTCTCTCTCTCTGACTTATTTCACTCAGCATAATAGATTCTGTGTACATCCATGTATAGGAAAATTTCATGACTTCATCTCTCCTGACAGCTGCATAATATTCCATTGTGTATATGTACCACAGTTTCTTTAGCCATTCGTCTGTTGAAGGGCATCTTGGTTGTTTCCAGAGTCTTGCAATGGTAAATAGTGCTGCAATGAATATAGGTGTAAGGAAGGGGTTTTTGTATTGTATTTTTGTGTTCCTAGGGTATATTCCTAGGAGTGGTATAGCTGGATCATATGGGAGCTCGATTTCCAGTTTTTGGAGGAATCTCCATATCGCTTTCCATAAAGGTTGAACTAGACAGCATTCCCACCAGCAGTGGATAAGAGTTCCTTTCTCTCCACATTCCCGCCAACACTGTTTATTCTCATTCTTTGTGATGTGTGCCATTCTCTGGGGTGTGAGGTGGTATCTCATCGTTGTTTTGATTTGCATCTCCCTGATGATTAGTGATGTGGAACATTTTTTCATGTGTCTTTTGGCCATGTGTATTTCTTCTTTGTCAAAGTGTCTGTTCATTTCTTCTCCCCATTTTTTGATGGGGTTAGATGTTTTTTTCTTGTAAAGTTCTGTCAGTGCCTTGTATATTTTGGAGATTAGCCCCTTATCTGATGGGTATTGGGTGAATAGTTTCTCCCACTCAGTGGGTGGCTCTTGTATCCTGGGCACTATTTCCTTTGAGGTGCAGAAGCTTCTCAGCTTAATATATTCCCATCTGTTAATCTCTGCTTTCACTTGCTTGGAGAGTGCAGTTTCCTCCTTGAAGATGCCTGTAATGTCCTGGAGTGTTTTGCCTATGTCATGCTGTTCTATATATCTTATGGTTTGGGGGCTGATATCGAGGTCTTTAATCCATTTGGATTTTACCTTCGTACATGATGTTAGCTGGGGGTCTAAGTTCAATTTTTTGCAAGTGGCTATCCAATTGTGCCAACACCACTTGTTGAAGAGGCTTTCCCTGCTCCATTTAGGATTTCCTGCTCCTTTATCAAAAATTAGGTGGTTGTATGTCTGGGGAACATTTTCTGAGTATTCAAGCCTATTCCACTGATCTGAGGACCTGTCCTTATTCCAATACCTTGCTGTTTTGATTACTGTTGCTTTGTAGTACAGTTTAAAGTTGGGGAAAGTAATTCCTCCCATATTCTTTTTCCCAATGATTGCTTTAGCTATTCGAGGGTGTTTATTGTTCCAAATGAATTTCAAAAGTGTCTGATGCACTTCTTTGAAGAATGTCATGGGTATCTTTACAGGGATGGCATTAAATCTGTATAATGCCTTCGGGAGTATTGCCATTTTGATGATGTTAATTCTGCCAATCCATGAGCAGGGTATGTGTTTCCATTTCCGTATGTCCTCTCTTATTTCTTGGAGCAGAGTTTTATAGTTTTCCTTGTATAGGTCCTTCACATATTTAGTCAAGTTGATTCCAAGATATTTGAGTTTGTGTGGCACTATTGTGAATGGGGTTGTTTTCTTAATGTCCATTTCATCCTTATTACTATTGGTGAATAGAAAGGCCATTGATTTTTGTGTGTTAATTTTGTAGCCTGCCGCCTTGCTATATGAGTCTATTGTTTCTAGAAGCTTTTTGGTAGAGTCTTTAGGGTTTTCTAAGTAGAGTATCATGTCATCTGCAAACAGTGAGAGCTTGACTTCTTCCTTTCCTATCTGGATTCCCTTGATATCCTTTTCTTGCCTAATCGCTATTGAATAGGAGAGGTGAGAGAGGACAGCCTTGTCTTGTGCCAGAATTTAGAGGGAAGGCTTTTAGTTTTTCTCCATTGAGGATAATATTTGCCACTGGCTTGTGGTAGATGGCCTTCACTATATTGAGAAAGGTTCCCTCCATTCCCATCTTGCTGAGAGTTTTGATCAAGAATGGGTGTTGGACCTTATCAAATGCTTTCTCTGCGTCGATTGATATGATCATGTGGTTTTTATTTTTCTTGTTATTGATGTTGTGTATTATGTTGATAGATTTATGGATGTTAAACCAGCCTTGCATTCCTGGGATGAAACCTACTTGATTGTAGTGGATGATCTTCTTAACGAGGCATTGAATCCTATTTGCCAGGATTTTGTTGAGGATCTTTGCATCTGCATTCATCAGCGATATTGGTCTGTAATTTTCTTTTTTTGTAGCATCTCTGTCTGGTTTAGGTATCAAGGTGATGTTGGCTTCATAAAAGCTATTTGGAAGTTTTTCTGCTTGTTCAATTTCATGAAAGAGTTTTGCCAAGATTGGCAGTAGTTCCTCTTGGAAAGTTTGATAGAATTCATTAGTGAATCCATCTGGACCTGGGCTTTTGTTTTTCGGCAGACATTTGATTACTGTTTTAATTTCATCAATGGTGATGGGGGTGTTTAGATATGCTACATCCTCTTCCTTCAACCGTGGAAGATTATAAGAGTCCAAGAATTTATCCATTTCTTCCAGGTTCTCATTTTTAGTGGCGTAGATTTTTTCAAAGTAGTTTCTGATTACCCTTTGAATCTCTGTCATATCAGTAGTGATCTCTCCTTTTTCATTCCTGATACGAGTTATCAAGTTTCTCTCTCTCTCTTTCTTTGTTAGGTTTGCCAGTGGTCTATCAATCTTGTTTATTTTTTCAAAGAACCAACTTCTGCTTTCCTTGATCTTTCGGATTGTTTTTTGGGTTTCCACTTCGTTGATTTCTGCTCTCAGCTTTGTTATTTCCTTCTGTCTCCCTTGTCTTGGGTCCTTTTGTTGAGCATTTTCTAGTTCTATTAGCTGTGTCATTAAGCTACTCAGGTAAGCTCCTTCTTCCTTCCTGATGTGTGCTTGCAAAGCTATAAATTTTCCTCTCAGTACTGCTTTTGCTGTGTCCCATAAGTTCTGAGAGTTTGTGTCTTTATTGTCATTTGTTTCCACGAACCTTTTTATTTCCTCCTTGATTTCATCTCGGACCCACTGGTTATTGAGCATGAGGCTGTTTAACTTCCAGGTGTTAAAGTGTTTCTTCTGAGTCCCTTTGGAGTTCACAAATAATTTCAGAGCCTTGTGGTCAGCGAAGGTAGTCTGCAAAATTTCTATCCTCTTGATCTTATGGAGGTATGTTTTATGTGCCAGCATGTAGTCTATCCTGGAGAATGTCCCATGTACATTGGAGAAGAATGTGTATCCAGGTTTCTGGGGATGGAGTGTCCTATATATATCCACTAGGCCTCTTTCTTCCATTTCTCTCCTCAGGTCTAGTATATTCTTGTTGGGTTTCAGTCTGGTCAACTATCCAGTGTTGACAAAGCCGTGTTAAGGTCCCCCGCAATTATTGTGTTGTTGTTGATATTATTTTTCAGATTTGTCAACAGTTGTATTAAATATTTTGCTGGCCCCTCATTCGGTGCATATATGTTTAGGAGAGTGAATTCTTCCTGCTCTACGTACCCCTTGATTAATATAAAATGCCCATCTCTGTCCCTTACAACCTTCCTGAGTATAAAGTTTGCCTTATCTGATATTAGTATGGCCACTCCAGCTTTTTTATGGGTGTTGTTTGCTTGGATAATTTTTCTCCAGCCTTTTATTTTGAGTCTATATTTGTTCTGACTATTCAGGTGCGTTTCTTGTAGGCAGCAGAAGGTTGGATTGAGTTTTTTGATCCATTTAGCCACTCTGTGTCTCTTAACTGGTGCATTTAGTCCATTGACGTTGAGAGAAAGAATTGTCCTGGGATTTAACGCTATCTTTATTTCAAAATTTGGTTTGTCTTTTGGGTAGTCTTTTCTTAGATTAGGTCTTTCAGTTTTTCTCTTAAGACTGGTTTTGTGTCTGTGAAGTTTCTGAGCTGTTTTTTGTCTGTGAAGCCATGTATTCTTCCGTCAAACCGGAAAGTGAGTTTTGCCGGGTATAGTATTCTGGGTGAAGCATTCGTTTCATTCAGTCTTGTCACAATATCCCACCACTGCTTTCTGGCATTGAGTGTTTCTGGTGACAGGTCTGCTGTAAATCTCAGGGAAGCTTGCTTGAACGTGATTTCCCCTTTTGATCTTGCTGTTTTCAGAATTCTGTCTCTATCTGTGGGATTTGTCATTGTGACTAGGATGTGTCTTGGGGTGGTTTTTCTGGGGTCTCTTTTGGTTGGTACTCTTCGGGCATGCAGGATTTGATCCCATATATTCTTTAGCTCTGAAAGTTTCTCTTTAATGATGTTCTTGACCGTTGATTCTTCCTGGAAATTTTCTTCCTGGGTCTCTGGGACTCCAATGATTCTTAAGTTGTTTCTGTTGATCTTATCATAGACTTCTATTTTCATCTGTTCCCATTCTTTGACTAATTTTTCCATTGTCTGCTCATTTGCTTTAAGTTTTTTGTCCAATCTCTCCTGCTGTATGGAATTGTTATGTATCTCATCTTCCACAGCACCAAGTCTATTGTCAGCTTCTGATACCCTCTCCCAGAGCTTATCCATTTTGTCATTCACTTCGTTTACTGACTTTTTCAGTCCTGTTAGTTGACATGTTATTTCAGTTTGGAGTTTTGTGATTTCTGTCTTCATATTTTCTTGGTTCCTATTAGTGTTCTGTTCAACTCGATCCATGGTTTCTTTGAGATTGTTGAGCATCTTCCATATTGCTAGTCTAAAGTCCTTATCTGAGATGTTGATTAGTTGGTTGGTCATTATCTGGTCCTCAGAATTGTCATCTTCATTCTCTATGTCTGATGCTGGCCTGCGTTGTTTCCCCATTGTCACACTTGTATTGTGGGTTTTTCTAAGTGTTGTGGTTGTATTCATTGTCTATATGATGCAGGCAGCACACTCCTCTGGCTCCTCCCTTTCTGGATGGGCTGACTTGCCTCTAAGGGAGGGGAGTCCTCCGTGGATGAAGCCTCACACTGGGTCAAATCTTAGGCCTGAGCATGCAACAGAGAAGACAGTCCAGAGAGAAATGTTTGCTTCTGTGATATAGCACTGTTCTTAGTGTGATTTTTCCTTCTTGTTGCAATGGTGTTCTTTCCTTAGAAAGAGTGCACGGCCGCGTAGCGAAGCAGAGCGGCCATGCTCCGCTGGAGCCTCTTTTTGCCCCACTTGCAAGAGTTTCACGCAAGGGGACAGTAGACAGACATAGACAACTCGCAAGAGTTTCACGCAAGAGGACAGTAGACAGACATAGACAGGTCACACTCACAGTTTTTCACAGTTGGGCCCCACTGGGCCGGTGTACTTTCGCGGATTTTCCCTGCCTGGTGTCACACACAGGGAGCCAATGTCAGTCCTTTCTAATTTTGTCTATGTACTCACTTGAACCCCAAACAAAACCTAAACAAATTCTCCTCTTTTGCAATGAAAATGTATGTGGAAAGTTAATTAATTATAATAGACAGGAGAATTCTAAAGTTAAGTAAAACTCAATTACTATCATCTGATTTCAAGACATATTAAAAATTAAATGTAAATAATGTGGTAAAACAAAATAATAGACACAGATTAATGGAATGGATAAAACACATTATAATAAATAGATTTTCAGCAAAGGGTAAGAAGTATTCATTCAAGAAAATAGATTTTCAGCAATATTTATGTAAATACTAGACACAGCTATGAAAAATAGACAGAGTATTCTTAATGGGTTAAGTCAATATTTACTTTAAAAATTACAACCCTAAGTTAAATATAAAACTAAAATAATTCTGAAGAAAAATTAGAAAAATCTGCATGGTTTTTGTGTTTGTATTTTTAGATACATCAACAAAATTATTAACCTTACAGGTAAATAGTTGATTGAACTGAAAAACTCTGAGCTTTATATAGTTTAAATACATGTGCTCTATAAAAAACCAATAAGAAGATAAGACAGATTTTATATTAAGATAAAGTGCTTATAATAATATGTATAATAAATTTCTACTCAGTGGAAGAAAAAAAGAGTGTGAATAGAAATAAGCCTGCGCCTATCTCTGTCTGCCTGAAACTGTGCTTCTGAACTTCCGAAGGTTTCCTCAGGGGCCTAGGGAGCGCACCCCCAAAAACACTGCATTTTGAAGCTGGTGAGTGCGTGCATTCTGGGGCCGCGGAATCGCTTTGCCCTGCCCTGCCTTTGTTCACTCTGAGGACTTCGGGGAAAACTCCTATCTCTGTCTGCCTGAAACTGTGCTTCTGAACTTCCGAAGGTTTCCTCAGGGGCCTAGGGAGCGCACCCCCAAAAACACTGCATTTTGAAGCTGGTGAGTGCCTGCATTGTGGGGCCGCGGAATCGCTTTGCCCTGCCCTGCCTTTGTTCACTCTGAGGACTTCGGGGAAAACTCCTATCTCTGTCTGCCTGAAACTGTGCTTCTGAACTTCCGAAGGTTTCCTCAGGGGCCTAGGGAGCGCACCCCCAAAAACACTGCATTCTGAAGCTGGTGAGTGCCTGCATTGTGGGGCCGCGGAATCGCTTTGCCCTGCCCTGCCTTTGTTTACTCTGAGGACTTCGGGGAAAACTCCTATCTCTGTCTGCCTGAAACTGTGCTTCTGAACTTCCGAAGGTTTCCTCAGGGGCCTAGGGAGCGCACCCCCAAAAACACTGCATTCTGAAGCTGGTGAGTGCCTGCATTGTGGGGCCGCGGAATCGCTTTGCCCTGCCCTGCCTTTGTTTACTCTGAGGACTTCGGGGAAAACTCCTATCTCTGTCTGCCTGAAACTGTGCTTCTGAACTTCCGAAGGTTTCCTCAGGGGCCTAGGGAGTGCACCCCTAAAAAACTGCATTTTGAAGCTGGTGAGCAGCTGCATTCTGGGACTGCGGGATCGCTCTACCTTGCCCTGCCTTTGTTCACTCTGAGGACTTGCAACTAGAGGCAACAGAAGCGCTCAGCCGCTTCGCTTTCCTTTGCAGCCGCGAACTCTTCCTAATCAATGAACCCCACCACAACACGCAGGAAAAACCACACTACAAGCGTGACAATGGGGAAAACTCGCAGGCAAACACCATCCATAGAGAATGAAGACGAAAGCTCGGTTGATCTAATAAATTACAACCACCTGATTAACCTTTCAGATAAGGAGTTTAGAGTAGAAATATGGAATATGTTCGTAGACCTCAAAAAGAGCATAGATCGATCTGAAGAGAACACAAAAACAGAAATCAGAAAACTCCAAACTGAAATAACAGATCTGAAAAATACGGTTGCTCAACTGAAAACCACAATAGATAGCCTCGCCAACAGGGTATCAGCAGCTGAGGAGAGAATCGGAGTACTGGAAGATGAGATGCAGAAAAGCTCAACACAACAGAAGAAATTGGAAAAGAACATTAAGACAAACGAACAGGCAATGGAAAATGTACTCAAGGCATGCGAAGAGATGAAAATAGAAGTCTTTGATAAACTCAACAGAAACAACATAAGAATCATTGGAGTCCCAGAAACCCAGGAAGGAGATCTCCAAGAAGAATCAACTGTCAAAGACATCATCAAAGAGATACTCCCAGAGTTAAAGCCTACATGCAATCAAATACTGCATGCCCGAAGAATACCAGCTAAAAGAGACCCAAAGAAAAACACACCAAGACACATCCTCGTTACAATGACAAATCCCATAGATAGGGATAGAATACTGAAAGCAGCAAGATCAAAAAGGGAAATTACATTCAAAGGAGCATCCCTAAGACTTACAGCAGACATGTCACAAGAAACTCTCAAGGCCAGAAGACAGTGGTTGGATATTGTGACAAGATTGAATGAAATGAATGCCTCCCCAAGAATACTGCACCCAGCCCAACTCACATTCAGGTTTGGAGGAAGAATACACAGCTTCACGGATAAACAACAGCTCAGGAACTTCACAGAAGATAAACCAGCCTTAAAGGAAAAACTGACAGGTCTACTCTAAGACAAGAGAGACCAACAAACACAGCAAACTTATCTACAAAGATGACATTAAATCCTATGACAATCATCTCCCTCAATGTCAATGGACTAAATTCACCAATTAAAAGACACAGAGTGGCAAAATGGGTCAAAAAGATGAATCCAACCTTCTGCTGCCTACAAGAAACACATCTGAATAGTCAGAACAAACATAGACTCAAAATCAAAGGTTGGAAGAAAATTATCCAAGCAAACAACACCCTGAAAAAAGCTGGGGTGGCCATATTAATATCAGATGACACCAACTTTATACTCAGAAAAGTGGTAAGGGACAAAGATGGACACTATGTACTAATCAAGGGATATGTGCAACAGGAAGAAATCAGACTATTAAACATATATGCACCCAATGAGAGACCAGCAAATTATCTAATACAATTACTGACAAATCTGAAAGAAGAAATCAATAATAACACAATCATTGTGGGAGACTTCAACACAGCCCTATCAACACTTGATAGGTCAACCAGACTGAAACCCAACAAAAACATACTAGCCCTGAAAAGTGTTATGGAAGAAAGAGGACTAGTAGATATATACAGGACACTCCATCCCAAAAAACCTGGATACACATTCTTTTCCAATGTACATGGGTCATTCTCCAGAATAGACTACATGCTGACACATAAAACATACCTCCATAAAATCAAGAGGATAGAAATCTTGCAGGCTACCTTTGCTGACCACAAGGCTCTGAAATTAGATGTGAACTACAAAGCCACACAGAAGAAAAACTTTAACAATTGGAAATTAAACACCCTGCTACTGAACAACCAGTGGGTCCGAGATGAAATCAAAAAGGAAATCAAAACTTTCCTGGAAACAAATGATAATGAAGACACAAACTGCCAGAATCTATGGGACACAGCAAAAGCAGTCCTGAGAGGAAAATTTATAGCTCTACAAGCACACATCAGGAAGGAAGAAGGAGCATACCTGAATAACTTAATGGCGCAGCTTAAACAATTAGAAAATGACCAACAGAATGAACCAAAAATAGGGAGACAGAAGGAAATAATAAAGCTGAAAGCGGAACTCAATGAAGTGGAAAACCAAAAAGCAATCCGAAAGATCAACGAAAGCAGAAGCTGGTTCTTTGAAAAAATAAACAAGATTGATAGACCATTGGCAAAACTCACAAAGAAAGAGAGAGAGAGAAATCTGATAACCCGTATCAGAAATGAAAAGGGGGAGATCACAACAGAAATTGCAGAGATCCAAAGGATAATCAGAGGCTACTTTGAGAAACTTTATGCTACAAAACATGAGAACCTAGAAGAAATGGAAAAATTCTTGGACACTTATAACCTTCCACATTTAAGTAAGGAGGATGTAGCATATCTAAACACCCCCATCACTACTGAGGAAATTGAAACTGTAATCAAACATCTACCAAAAAAGAAAAGCCCAGGCCCAGATGGTTTTCCTAATGAATTTTTTCAAATCTTTCAAGAGGAGCTACTACCAATCCTAGCCAGACTCTTCCATGAAATTGAAAAAAAGGGAACTCTCCCAAACAGCTTTTATGAAGCCAACATTACCTTGATACCAAAACCAGACAGAGATGCTGCCAAAAAAGAAAATTACAGACCAATATCCCTGATGAATGCTGATGCAAAGATCTTCAACAAAATCCTGGCAAATAGGATCCAATGCATCATCAAGAAGATCATACACTACGACCAAGTAGGCTTCATCCCAGGAATGCAAGGATGGTTTAACATCCGTAAATCTATTAACATCATACACAACATCAACAACAAGAAAAATAAAAATCACATGATCATATCAATAGATGCAGAGAAAGCATTTGATAAGGTCCAACACCCATTCTTGATCAAAACTCTCAGCAAGATGGGAATGGAAGGAACCTTTCTCAATCTAGTTGAAGCCATCTACCACAAGCCAATGGCAAATATTATCCTCAATGGAGAAAAACTAAAAGCCTTTCCTCTAAATTCGGGTACAAGACAAGGCTGTCCTCTCTCACCACTCCTCTTCAATATAGTACTGGAAGTACTTGCTATAGCGATCAGGCAAGAAAAAGATATCAAGGGAATTCAGATAGGAAAGGAAGAAGTCAAACTCTCATTGTTTGCAGATGATATGATATTCTACTTAGAAAACCCTAAAGACTCCACCAAAAAGCTTCTAGAAATAATAGATTCATATAGCAAGGTGGCAGGCTACAAAATCAACCTACAGAAATCAATGGCCTTTTTATACACCAATAATAATAGGGAGGAGATGGAAGTCAGGAAAGCAATCCCATTCACAATAGTGCCACACAAACTCAAATATCTTGGAGTCAACTTGACCAAAGACGTGAAGGACCTATACAAAGAAAACTATAAAGCCCTGCTCCAAGAAATAAGAGAGGACACACGGAAATGGAAACACTTACCCTGCTCATGGCTTGGCAGGATTAACATCATTAAAATGGCAATACTCCCCAAAGCATTATACAGATTTAATGCGATCCCCTTAAAAATACCCATGACATTCTTCAAAGAAGTGGATCAAACACTTATGAAGTTCATCTGGAACAATAAACATCCTCGAATAGCTAAAGCACTCCTAGGGAAAAGGAAAATGGGAGGCATTACTTTCCCCAACTTTAAACTGTACTACAAAGCAATAGTTATTAAAACAGCATGGTATTGGAATAAAGACAGACCCTCAGATCAGTGGAATAGGCTTGAGTTCTCAGAGAACATTCCCCAGGCATACAATTACCTAATTTTTGACAAAGGAGCAAGAAATCCTAAGTGGAGCAGAGAAAATCTCTTCAACAAGTGGTGCTGGCAGAACTGGTTAGCGACTTGCAAAAAAGCGAACATAGACCCCCAGTTAACATCATGTACGAAGGTAAAATCCAAATGGATTAAAGACCTTGATATCAGACCAGATACCATAAGGTATATAGAACAACATGTCGGTAAAACACTCCATGACATTGAGACTAAAGGTATCTTCAAGGAGGAAACTGCACTTTCCAAACAAGTGGAAGCAGAGATTAACAGATGGGAATACATTAAACTGAAAAGCTTCTGCACCTCAAAAGAAATAGTGCCCAGGATACAAGAGTCACCCACTGAGTGGGAGAAACTATTCACCCAACATCCTTCAGATAAGGGGCTAATATCCAAAATATACAGGGCACTGACAGAACTTTACAAAAAAAAAACATCTAATCCCATCAAAAAATGGGGAAAAGAAATGAACAGACACTTTGATAAAAAAGAAATACAAATGGCCAAAAGACACATGAAAAAATGCTCCTCGTCACTAATCATCAGAGAGATGCAAATCAAAACAACGATGAGATACCACCTCACACCACAGAGATTGGCGCACATCACAAAGAATGAGAACAATCAGTGCTGGCGGGGATGTGGAGAGAAAGGAACTCTTATCCACTGCTGGTGGGAATGCCGTCTAGTACAGCCTCTATGGAAAGCGATATGGAGGTTTCTTCAAAAACTGGAAATTGAGCTCCCATTCGACCCAGCTATTCCACTCCTAGGGATATACCCTAGGAGCACAAGAATACAATACAAAAACCCCTTCCTCACACCTATATTTATTGCAGCACTATTCACAATAGCCAGGCTCTGGAAACAACCAAGATGCCCTTCAACAGACGAATGGCTAAAGAAATTGTGGTACATATACACAATGGAATATTATGCAGCCGTCAGGAGAGATGAAGTCATGAAATTTTCCTATACATGGATGTACATGGAATCTATCATGCTCAGTGAAATAAGTCAGAGGGAGAGAGAGAGACGCAGAATAGTCTCACTCATCTATGGGTCTTAAGAAAAATAAAAGTCATTTTTGT
The DNA here is from genome assembly GCF_024139225.1 of Suncus etruscus. Classification (NCBI taxonomy): domain Eukaryota; kingdom Metazoa; phylum Chordata; class Mammalia; order Eulipotyphla; family Soricidae; genus Suncus; species Suncus etruscus. Next base: position 59,857,293 of record NC_064849.1, read on the forward strand.
AACAATCCTCAGAGACAATTAGAGGAGAGCTGGAACACCAGCTCACTCCATGAAGCTCACCACAAGAGTGATGAGCACAGTTATAGAAATAACTACACTGAGAACTACCATAATCAAGTGAATGAATGAGGGAACTGGAAAGCCTGTCTGGAGTACAGGTGGGGGTGGGGTGGGATGGAGGGAGATTTGGGACTTTGGTGGCGGGAATGTTGCACTGGTGAAGAGGGGTGATCTTTATAGGACTGAAACCTTATCACAATCATTTATGTAATCAAGATATCCAAATAAAGAGAAAAAAAATAATCTTAAAAAAAAAAAATAAAAAATAAATTTCTAGCTAGATAATAAGTAACATGCAAAATTCACAAAAAAATCTAAAAATGATATTGTATCTGAACAGATATTTCTAAAACTAATGTATTGTTGGCTATCAAATTACAAAAAGGTGTTCAATTCCTATCTTTATAGAAATAGAAAATAAAAACTCAAGGAGATACCATTATATATTAACTATATAACTTTTTTAGTTATAGCAATGGTAAGATACAGGGTGATTCCAAACTCCAATTCAAGAGACTGGAGAAAGATCACAGTGAGGAAGGTGCTTTTTTTGCACATGCCTGACACTGGTTCAATCCTTAGCATCCTATTTGGTATCCTGAGCCCCGCAGCTAATCCTTAAGCACAGATCTAGGCAGGAGTAATCCTTGAGAGCAGCCAGATGTGGAGCAAAAGCAAAAACAAAACAAAAAAAATGTTTCAATGTTATTAGTGAAAAATAGAAATAATGTCAGAGTAAGAGCCAATTTGTTAAATTTTATATAATAAGCACAGGCTTTACACACAATTCATAAACTCAAATATTTTTTTAATTTTTATTGTGGTCAAAGTGAATTACAAATCTTTCACAGTAATATTTAAAGCACATAGTGACAATGAATAAGGGGTTACCCACCACCAGTGTTGTCCTCCCTCCACCTCTGTTCCCAGCATGCATCCTACATCTCCCTCTTTTATCCCTCATAATTTTATTGCAACTGTTCTCCACTTGTATAGCTTGTTGTAGATTGGGTATCAATTCTGTTGTTAACTTGGGATTTGGTATTCAAGTCCGATCATTTTTTATTTCCACCAAATGAACATACGACTGTCTGGTCTTAGTACCATCCATTTTCCCCCTCAAATTATGAGGCTGATCAAATTGATTCCAGTAAAGTGGTTCTACTGGAGATATAAGAAAATATATGGGAGAATAAAACAACAAAATAAAACAAACAAAAAAGACAAACAAAAAAGAAAAAAACTACATGGAGTTCATGTAGGTGTTATAATATCCATTGAGAAGAAGAAAGAGAAAAAAGAAAAAGGTAGTAAAACAAAACTAAAGAAAAACAAGGAACAATAAGGGAGTAACAACAAAAGTACAAAAAGAATAAAAATAAAGAATAAACCAAAAACCAAAACCATCAGCTATGAAACACAAATAACAACAAAACAAACCAACCAGACCAGCAACTTCTTTTTTTTTTTTTTGTGGTTTTTGGGTCACACCCGGCAGTGCTCAGGAGTTATTCCTGGCTCCAGGCTCAGAAATTGCTCCTGGCAGGCACGGGGGACCATATGGGGCGCCGGGATTCGAACCGATGACCTCCTGCATGAAAGGCAAATGCCTTACCTCCATGCTATCTCTCTGGCCCCCAGACCAGCAACTTCTTAAAAAAGGATTCTGTCTCTTCTTGTTCTTGTTCTTGTTCTTGTTCTTGTTCTTGTTCTTGTTCTTGTTCTTGTTCTTGTTCTTGTTCTTGTTCTTGTTCTTGTTCTTCTTCTTCTTCTTCTTCTTCTTCTTCTTCTTCTTCTTCTTCTTCTTCTTCTTCTTCTTCTTCTTCTTCTTCTTCTTCTTCTTCTTCTGCTACTTCTTCTTCCTTCTTGTTCTTGTTCTTCTTGTTGTTCTTGTTCTTCTTCTTCTTATTCTCATTTTTCTTGTTCTTCTTGTTCATGTTCTTGTTCTTGTTCTCCTCCTCCTTCTCCTCCTCCTCCTTCTCCTTCTCTGCTTCCTCCACCTTCTGCTCCTCCTCCTCTTCTTCTTCTAATCTTTCTCCTCCTCCTCCTCTTCTTCTCCTTTTCCTCCTCCTTCTTACTATTATTATTATCATCACTATTATTATTATTATTATTATTATTATTATTATTATTATTGCATAGGCATGGTAAGTATTGGGGAAATTAGAACGGAAATTCCCTTGGCCTAAGAGATAGGGGGTTTCTCTGTTCCTGAAGCATACTGTCATGGGAACAACTACAAGCTCTATACTCACTTGTTTACAAACCCCATTGGTGTCAGAAAACTTTCCGCTCAGATGTGGGTGATGACATCCCGCCACTGTAGCTGGAGAACTTGTAGGTCATAGGTCATAGGGCAAAGGTTAGGAGAGAATTTTTCTTTATGGTTCTAGGAGTTCTGTTTCATCACTGTTGTTACAATCAGTCTTTTGTAATTAGTGATCTTGGTTTTTGCTCAGATTCTAGGACAAAGCCTAGGATATAGTCTTTCAGCATGGTTCCAGGAGTTCTGCTCAGTCACAGTTGTCAAAATCATACCTCTAAAATTAGAGATCTTTGTTTTTGTAGGAATCCTAGGGTAAGGGTTAGGCTAGGAACTTCCGCATTGATCCCTCGATAGGTTCTGTCCAGCCCATGTTTGTCAAAGTCAGTGTTCTGTAGAAAGCGATTTTGGTTTTTCCTTAGGGCAAAGGATGACATGTTTCCTAATTGCATCATACTGTTAGGTGATGAGATAGGGCAGGCCTCTCTTAGCTCAAGTTGTTTGGGTCAAAACCAGGGCACAGAGATTGTGCAGACTATCATTCTTACCTCCAAATCCACCAGCAATATAATATGTCACTATCCCCTTTTGCATAGGCACTCTAAATAAAGGAAAATGTTATGCACAAAAACAAGCTCTTATCTACTAGGGATAAGAACCCATACTTTTTTTAATTATTTTTATTGTGACTGAAGTTAATTACACAGAATTATTTACAGTACATAGTGACAATGAATGAAGGGCATTCCCACCACTAATGTTGTCCTCCCTCCACTCCTGCTCCCAGCATGTCTCTCATGTATCTCTCCTTTATCCCCCACCTTCTAGAATCCTAATGCAACTGGTCTCCACCTTACAGCTTGTTACAGGTTGGATATCTATTCTGTTTGGTGTTCCAGTCTGGTCATTTTTATTTACACTACATGTTCATATGACTGGTCCTGGTATCATTCTTTTCCCCCCTCAATTTATGAGGCTGAATGATTCAAGTTATGCTATTCTATTGGAGATAAAAAGGTTAAGGAAAAGAGAAGAAAAAATCTGGTATCAACTACTAAAAATGAAAAAAAAATCACCGAATAATATCCACAAAAGTGAAAATGAAAGAAAAAAGTGGAAGAAAAAAAGAGAAGGAAAATAATATCAAAAAACAAACAAAAATAAAACAAAACAAAACCAGAAAAAGTGCTGCAGTGGCAAGGTTTGGTGTTACCCCATATTTTTTATTTTATTTTATTTTTTTGTATTGGCACAGTAAGTATTGGGGAAGGAAGGAAATTCCCGTGGCCTAAGAGATTCAGGCTTTCTCCACTCTTGAAGCACATTGTCATGGGAACAACCACTGGCTCCACACCTTCTCATTGCCATATCCCAGGTTTTCTTTGTTTTGTTTTGTTTTGTTTTTGTTTGTTTGGTGTTTTTGTGGTGTCAGGAACCTTTCCTCTTGGATGTGGATGAGAAAAGAAGGCCACTGTAGCAAGCAATCTTGGTATTTTTTCAGGTGTTATGAAGAAAGACCTTGAGATTAGATAATTAGTATGCCTGGAGTCTGTAGTTGTTCTTATGACAGGATGCTTCATAGGGACAAGGGTATTTTAGGCCACAGATATTTCCTTCCTAATTTCCCTGAACGTTTTTTGTACCTATGCAATAAATAAACAAACAAACAAACAAACAACTCCCTCTTCTTTATTTTTATCTTCTAGATAAAAGGCTCCCACCTTTTTCCTAGAACTTTGGGACATGAATTATTTAGTTTTACTTCAAATTTCTGCACCTTTCTACAAAGTTAAGATTAAAGAAAAAAAGAATGGTTGCTAGGGTCAAGTGGTCTTAGGTGCAGTGGTGGAGATAAAAAAAAAAAAAGGAGGACATAACTAAATACCCAAGCCAAAATTAACAACAATAAAATCAAAAATCTCTAACTTTAACAGAAAACTTAGAATGTTATACTGGCAGGACAGGGGGCTAAGGATGGAGGTATGGAATGCATGTTGGGAACTTTTGTGGAGGGATGTCAACACTGGTGGTAGGAATGGCCCTAATTCACTGTCTGTATGCCTTGAATCCAACTATGAAGGGCTTATTCACAATGGTTTTAATAAAAATAAAACTGAATATTTGTAGTAATACCATGGTTTGACTGTGTTAATACCTTCTTATGTATTTGACTTTTTTTTCAGTTTGAATGAATTTTCCTTCACTTTACTACTAATGAGAGATTATGAAAGTTAAACTTTATGCTGGATTTAATATTGTTTATTTATAAGTTAAATTTAAAATTACAAGTTAGGTGATGTTTATTATATAAGAAACAGACCAGCAAAAATTACTGCAAGAACAACTGTTTAAATTGCATTTAAATAATTTCTCATAATATACATACCACAATGTCAAAAATTAAGAGATATTGATCTTCACACAGAATTTTAGTGGTTATATTTTGTGAATTCAATATACAAATCTGTATCCTTTTCAGATCTCAATAAAATTGACAAAGAAATATCTATACTTTAAAATGTATTTAGCCGGGCAATTGAAAAACTTCTACCTAACTCTCAGTTGAAAGTGGCTAAATTACATAGTAATGACAAGACTAATGTCAAAGAATAATCTAAGAATTACAAATATGTATCCAAAATGGAAAATATGCTTAACTCACGAAAAGCTATCAGTATACAGCAACAATAATTTGTGTGAAAATATATATTTAAGATAAATATATAAAATAGTATAGATTAGCTTATATTAGGATAAATTTACTGTTAGTATTTGGTGCTCGGAATACTTCCATGAAACCTGAAACTGAACAAAATATTATCCTAAAACAGAATTTCATACTTATTAGTACAGCTGAATTAGAAAAAAGATACTCAAGTACTATTTTATTTTTAATTTGTCAGTAATAAATCTGAAAAAATAAAAATTGGAATTTTTTTCTCATGGCACATCAGAAAATGTCTCACGACACACTAATGCACCATGGCACAGTGGTTGAAAAATGCTGCCCCAGAGTACTTTGCACCCTTGTATTCCTAGCAAACGTTGTTGCAACTCTCCAGGGATCATAAGAATCTAATCTTGTTTTGGAAGGCATATATACTGAACACTATACCACCAACATAGCTAATCTGTGCTTTGAATAAAATTTAACAGGGTGTGAAATGGGTTTCTTCTCTCAATGTCATAGGTTTCTGACATAAAATTGAAATATAAAATATATTCTACTTAAAATAATGGAATTTACTTTGTTTGAAATAAGGTTTTTGCTTACATAGTTTAAACAATATGTAGTTTCAGTCAATTAAACAATAAATGTGCTTTGTTTAATTTATATACCTAAATAGAACTTTACAATAGATTTTCTATTAAATTAAATACTGAATTTCTTTTCAAAAATGACTAGTAATGACACATTTATAATCCAATTACAAATCAAAACTACAGAATATTTTTGTTCTAAATAAGATAGAATCAAAGATTCTTTAACACACTCAGTTTCTAAATCCAATGAAATCTTCCAACCTCCCTAGCTTTTATCATCAAAAAGCTTTGCATACCACTCATCTGATAAAGGGTTAATATCCAATATATATAAAGCACTGGTAGAACTTCAAAAGAAATATCATTAAAAAATAGAAAAAGAGGCTTAGGCCTCATAAGAATGGACGTTGTCCATTCACCCCTGAACCATAGATACCATCTACAGAAATAATCACAGTTGTCTATATCATCACCAGGAAGCAAACCTCTATCAGGGAAGACTCTACTGCTGCAGCGACTTACTCCAAAGAGGGTTCTTTTGAGGCCCAAACAACTTAGCAATAGCAACAACCTGCTTTCAGGGCAAGGTTCTCCGCATTGCCCCTAATGGTAAAATGAAGACTCTCCACATCATCCTGACTTCGATGTTGGATCTGTACAGAAACCTGCCAGCAACAACCATCATTGTGTGAAACAACCGTCATTGTGTGAAAGCTTTTACTGAGCCCACAAAGAATGACTCAGGGGTTGGACAACCTAGTACCCCTGGAGCCCAGAGTTGACTTTATGCCAGACTACTTCAGTGGTAAGGTTTTCCTGTATTTAGGCCAAAGGCTTTTCCTTTCTATTTCTCTCATATTTTGCTGGGCCTATGCAAACAACAACTGCCACACACACACACACACACACACACACACACACACACACACACACACACCCCTTTTTCACACACCTTTTTTTACTGCATTTTTACTCTTATCTTAAAAAAAAGAACTAACTAAACCTTCTGCTATTGTTTTAACGAGTTCATTGAATAAACAAATATACTTGCTACTGAAAAAAATAGGGAAAAGGATCAACTGAAAATCTCTCAAAAAATACAAATAATCAAACGGCAGATGAAAAATTGCTTTGTATATCTATTCATCATGTAAATGTAAATAAAAGCAACAATGAGATAATACCTCACACTATAGAAACTAGTAAGAACAATAAGAACAACAATAAATGTCATGGAAGTGGAGAGGAAATGGTAAGATTACTAACTTTTATGCACTGCTGATAGCTTTATGCTGCTCAGTTGGCTGAGCCTTTTTTGGAAGGCAATATAGATATTTTTCAAAAAAATAGGAACTGAGCCTTCATATGATCCAGCAGTTCCTTACTTGAAATATTTCACAGAGGCCCAAAAGCACAATGCAAATATACATCTGTTCTCATATATTCATTGCAGCATTACTTACAATTGCCAAAATCTGAAAACAACCCCAGTGCCCAAGAAGAAATGACTGGATATAGAAACTATGGTATTATGCACTACTGTTGTAATAAAAAATATGAAGTCATGCAATTTGTTGATACATGGAGGACTGTGTAGAGTATCACATTGAGAAAAGTGAGTAGAGGGACAGACTGGATATAAAGAAACATACATATGCAGGATATAAAGAACACATATGCAGGGTATAAAGAAACACATTAGGGAGACAAAATGTCCAGGCCGGCAAGGTGGCACTAGAGGTAAGGTATCTGCCTTGCAAGCACTAGCCAAGGAAGGACCACAGTTTGATCTCTCGGCATCCCATATGGTCCCCCCCAAGCCGGGGCAATTTTTGAGTGCTTAGCCAGGAGTAATCCCTGAGCATCAAACAGGTGTGGCCCAAAAAAAAAAAAAAAGAGAGAGAGACAAAATGTCTAAAAGCAATAGAAATGGACAGCAGGATATCTGTACTAATCTTATCACCCTACAAATCTTATCACTGTGAGTCTGGGGGTAGACCAGGGAAGAGACCACATGGTATTGATAGAAGGACATAGTCACTCTAAGGGTAGACTGGGTGCTGAAAGGAGATAAAGTAATATACATAATACCCTATCAATAACCATGGTAAACCATAGTGCCTGTAAGAAAAGAATTAGAAAGATCCTACTATAGAGGCTGGCTGGGAAATAGGAGGGAAACTTGGAAGATCAGTGGAGGAAAGTTAGCACTAGTTAGGTGTTAAAATATTTTACAAATGAAACCAAACCATGAATAACTTTGCAATTAATGGTGATTAAAATGTATATACATTAAAATTATATTTGGAAAAATTAGAAGCATTTCTTTATGATTAAATTTTTTAAACTCCCTTTTCAAAACCACACTAGAAAATAAATTTTCAGATAAACAAACATCATTAGAAATGAATCATTTGTAGATAAAATTATTGACATATTATGACCATGATATTATGTCATATATATGATTATCTACAAGTAAAATTGAACAGCTAGGGTGAAATAATGCTACTCTATGTTCTTGTAACAGATTGACTACCAGGCAGGAAACCACCTCATTCCCTCCAGGTAGATAATTATACATTCAAACCCACATGAGTCTCATTAATAAGCAGGCCAAGGTAATAAACAGATCCCACAACATTCTTATTAGTCTAATATAATGACACAGTGTAAAAATAAATAATTCCACAATGAATAAACCTGATAAGTAAGCAAACTTAGTGAAGTGTTAGATTCTGTGTATGGAAGAAAGCTATAAAAAACAAACAGCAAATATATGCACGATAAATTACTTATCACACATATATCTAATTATTAGTTTTCCTTATCTTTAAAGATCTGAGTCATCACTTAATTTTATAGTTTCCATTTTATAGTCATTTATCTAATCAAAGTATTTTACTTGATTCTATATTATTTTAAAAAAGATAACTATAATTTCCATAGCCAATAGGGAAAGCAAGTAGAATCTATCTAACTATAAAAATATATAAATAGTTGATTGTTGGGACCAGAGCAGTGATGCAACTGTAGGGCATTTGCCAGGCACGTGGCTAACCTAGGACAAACTGCGGTTTCATCGCCCAGTCCCATATGGTCCCCCAAGCCAGGAGCAGTTTCTGAGCCAATAGCCAGGAATAACCCCTGAGCGTCACTGGGTGTGGCTCCCCAAAAAAGGCAAAAAAATAGCTGAAATATAAATATACTTTTAAAGCATTATCTAAAAATGCTCTGTACTCTAGATGGTTCCTAGGAAAGGAAATGGAATGCCGAAGATTTGGATAACACTCAAATAGATCTTTATGTGGACGTGACTTTCCGTACTGACTCCAAGCCCAAACCATACACAATTCATATATATTGTATATAGCCCCTATCATGTATTGCCTCTCCCCTACTCCTGTGTCTCTTCTACCCCCTCATCTCCCAATCCTGATCCATTATCTTCTTCTAACTTAACCCTCTTTACCCTTAGTTCCTATCTTGGTAGGCACCAAGATGACCTCCTGCCCCAATAGACAACCTTCCAGCTCCTCAGTGAAAGACACTCTCTGGGTCCCTGTTCTCATGCCTCAGCAAAGAATTACAACCAGCACGCCTGCTGACTCATGCTTGATGGCCCCTCTCACCCCCACCAAATCGTGGACTGTTGCATGATACAGGAATCAGCTTCAGCAAAACCCCCAGCTCAAGGACACTATAGGGTTCTGTAATACCGCAAAGCATGTCTCAAACTCAACCCCAAGGCCTGTGATACGAAAAGTACCTTGTTTTTTATTCCTCACAAGAATATATCAAAAGACATAATTGGGAGTCTTAGATTGCCTATGGAAGCTCAATACCTGTATAATAATTCATCTTAGGATGTGTATTCTTAAATATACAGGTAGCCTCCTCCACCACTTGTTTTATTTCAATACCTTTGTTTTTTAACTCAGTTTCATTTATTTATTCTATTTTAATATATACATTTATTTTCTCTACCCTTACCATTTTTGGTGCTGCTTGGTACAAAAAGCCTTGACTGGGATAAAAGCTCAGATCAATACCAGATCATAAAGACTGTGTGTGCAGCCTGACATCCTTACCCAGAATAGCACCAGCAACACAGTAGGACACCATACGTTTTTGTATGGCCACATAACAAAAGAAGAAACCATAGATACAGAAACAAGATCTTATCTTCTAGGGATAAGAACTCATACTTTTTATAGCAGAAGGGTGCCTCCCATTCTGAACATGTCATGTGGATACAACGCAGTCTCCAGGAGAATAGACAGTGTTAGTCCAATCCAAAACCCCAGATCCCAGACGTAGAACTGATACAGCTCCAAGCAACAACACCAGGAACTAAGCACCACTCTGGCACAAATGTGTGCCAGTTTTGATATGACAACGAGGAAATGACAACTTGACCTAAGACCAGGTTTTCTTATCACATAACCTAACACTAAATGGAAATCAGAAGAGGTATCGTCCTTTGAACTGTGAAAAATAAGAGCTCCAACAGAAAACTGACTCTGACAACCGTGACTGAACAGAACCTACCTTGGGACCAATAAGGAAAATTCTACCCTAGGCTGCAGCCCAGGACTCACAACAACAACAACAACAACAACAACAACAAGAACAAGATATCTTATTGCAGAGGTCCAACTTGAACAACAGAGACTGAGCAGAACCTTTAGATCCATAGTATCCTAGGCTTCGGCTTAGGGACTGAACGAAAACAGGGAGCAATTGTTACAGAAGACTGAACACAACAACAATGATGGTATTGGGGTCTCAAATGCGGCCCGCGGACCACAAAAGGCCCTCCGTACAACATTTTGTGTCCCTGCCCTATAGGAATCTTTTTTTGGTTTTGTTTTGTTTTAGTCACACACCCCAATGTTCAAGACTTACTACTAACTTTGCATTCAAGGATCACCCCAACTTTGCCTCCTGCAGCCCGCAGGTAAATTGAGTTTGAGACCCCAACCCCATGACCTGCGCAAATACCAAGATCGCTAACTACAGTGGCTTGATTTTCTCACACACAACAGAGGAAAGTTTCCTGGCACCACAAAAAAGCCTTTGGGATGGGATAATGAGCATATATGGAGCCAGGGGTTGATCCCATGATGGTATGATTCAAGGATGGAGACACCCTGAATCTCTTAGGCCACGGGAATTCCCTTTCTTCCCCAATGCTTACTGTGCCTATGCAAAATAAAAAAGTGGGGGAACGCCAAACCCTCCCACTCCAGCACCCCTAATTTTCTTGTTTTGTTTTGATTTGTTAGTTTTTTACTTTATTTTCCTTCTCTTTTTTCTTCTACTTTTCTCTTTCTTTTTCATTCTTGTGGTTATTATTTGGTGATTTATTTTTATTTTTATTTGCCGGGTGCTTTTTTTTTTCTTCCATTTTTCTTTTTCTTTTTTTTCTCTCTTCTTTCTTTTTTTTTGGTAGTTGTTACCAAATTTCCCCCCCCCCCCCCTTTTTTTCTTATCCTCTTTATCTCCAATGACCGTGGAATGGATGCTCAATCTACAACAAGCTGTAAAGTGGAGACCAATTGCATTAGCATTCTGGGGGGTTAAGGAGGGAGATATGGGATACATGCTGGGAACAGGGGCGGAGGGAAGACAGCACTGGTGGTGGGAATGCCCCTCATTTATTGTCACTATGTACCATAAATGATGCAGTGAAAGATTGTAATGCACTTTGGTCACAATAAAAATTTAAAAAAAATTGGGGGAAAGTCAAAACTATAACACAGGAGAGGAACAGAGAGATAGCACAGCGGTAGGGCATTTGCTTTGCATGCAGAAGGATGGTGGTTCGAATCCCTGCATCCCATAGGGTCCCATGAGCCTGTCGGGGCGATTTCTGAGCATAGATCCAGGAGTAGTCCCTGAGCGCTGCCAGGTGTGACCCTCAAAAAAAAAAAAAAAAACTCAGGAGGTAAAGCACTTACTTTGCAGGTAGCCAACCCTGGTTTGATTCAAAGTATTCCATAATAATTATTTGAGCTAAATTAAACTGTGGGCCATTAAAAATCCTGTTAGATGAAGAATGATTATTTTTTCTAGTTTATTGATAAAACTGACACTCAAGTTAAATTACTTGTGAAATGATCTACAGTAAGGTTAAATATTCAGAGGCTAAACTTTTTGTTATAAACTATCTTGTTTTGAAATATTGATTTTAATATCCTGCTTTCTCTTCAACCTCATACTTGAATAACAGCATCATTAATTTTAATCTCACTATTTATTGGATGAAGCATTGGTTTCTTATATTTAATATCTCCACACAATATCTTATTGATTGATTGATTGATTTGATTTGATTGGGACAATATACTGCAGTAGTCCTGGTTTAATACTGGCTTTATACAGAGGAATCACTCCTGGTAGGGTTCAAAGATATGGATGCTGGAGTCAAACTGGGATATCTGGGTGCAAGACAAGCACTCATGACCTCAGCTTTCCTCATTTTCATTAAGGATTTATGTTACAGTTCATTTATTTTATCTAATGTAGAAAATGGTGATTATATTCTATATCCTTTCTATGCTTTTGAAAAAGGTTCCAACATTTTTACTTAATAACTTTACTAACTTTCCTACTAATACCAACATTGCCAACTTTATGACTACTAATTGTTCAACTCTCTTACTTACTACTTCATTAACCACCATCTTCTGATATGTACATATATATACAGATGGCTAGTTATGTGCTAATAATTTGATGATACACATGAAATAGTTGTATCTTGGCTTTAGAATTTCATTGAAAATATATCATATAAGAGCATCACAAATTTGAAATTGGTAAGATAAATTGTGGACCAACCATATTCTGATATTTTTGCCTCCAACTTTTATTAATCTATATGTAGAAGTTTGCAGAAATTTTAGTTGTATATTTTCTTAAATGTGTTTGGCTGATTTTCTTATTATTAGATTTATAATATTGTTACTTAAAGAAAGCTTTATCTACGTGTATATTCTAAATTTTATTACTTGTATGTTAGTTGTTTATATATTCTAAGATCTATTGCTTCTATATTAGTTATTTTCCTTTATGAATAACTGTAGTTCTATTTTCCTGGCATATTATTAAAAATATGAATTAGTAAATAGTACATTGCAAATTTATTCCTGTTTTATAAAGAATAACCATAACATGTCACACTAACTATAATGTTAATTCTAGGTTTTAAATATATACTCCTTGTCACACTAAGAAAATAAATCCAAACATAACTTATAGTGATTCTGCAAGAATATATATTTTAGCATTTATTTTCACTATATCTTATAATAATTATGATTTTTACTATCTTTCCAACTAATGTAATTGATCACATTAATATCTCCTGTTATTCAGAATATGTTGGTTATGTTAATATAAATATTTTAATTCTTTTTTGTTTGTTTTTGTTTTAGGGCCATACCCAGTGATGTTCAAGGGTTACCAGAAATCGCTTCTGGCTTGGGGGACCATATGGGAACCACGGAATCAACCGTGGTCCTGCCTAGGCTAGCGTGAGCAAGGCAGACCCCTTATCCCTTGCTCCACCACTCTGGCCCCAAATATTTTAATTATTATTTGATTTATACTTTGGGGCCACACCAGGCAGCTCTCTGGAGTTACTTCTGGCTTTGTGCTCAGGAATTATTCCTGGAAAGCTCGGAGGACCATATGGATGTCAGGGATCAAACCTGGGCATACTTCATGCAAGGCTAATAACCGCTGAGCTATAACTATAGCCCCACTCTTATTTTATCTCTTTTTATTTTCATATTTATTTATTTTTAATCTTTTATATAAAATATTTATTTACGCACCATGATTACAAGCATGATTGTAATTGGGTTTCAGTCATAAACAGAACACCTCTCTTCACCAGTGCAACATTCCTACCACTGATGCCCCCACCCTCTTTCCCTACACTTGCCTGTAGGCATTCTACTTCTCTCACTCATTAAGATTGTTATGTTAATATAGTTATTGACCAAACTGCACTCACCACTCTCTGTGGTGAGCTTTATCTTATTTCAAAGCATTATTTAATATTTTATTGCTAAGAGTAACAACATTACATTATATTCCTTATGCCACAGAAAAACATCTTATTGCTGCAGGATGTGGAGAAGTGTTTGACAATGCTGCCTCAACTGGTCACTTGGTGTATTACCTAATAGTACTTTGGTCCTTTAGGAGCCACTTACGGACTAGATAACAAACCAAAAGAGTTCAATGGGAAGCAGTCACTGGCTAGCTGACATAGGTGTGTGAAAGGTTCATCCATACTGTATTGACTAGCTAGAGAGTAATTGTATCACATTTCTTGTAATCCTTTATTCATTGCTAGACAACGTCTTGATGTTTTTTCAAACAAACTTTTACGTTATATCAAGCTAAATAAAAAAGTATATGTAGCTTTAATTTTAATTTTTAAAAAACCTGAAACAACCCTTTACTGAAAAATATATAGAGATGACTAACAGTCACATGAAACATTATTTTTATCACATATCATAGGAAAATTCAAACAAAATAATGAGATGGCACTTTTAAAAGGCTATAAACACGTGTTAGAAGTAATGAAATATGGGGCCAGCGAAGTGGCGCTAGAGGTAAGGTGTCTGCCTTGCAAGCGCTAGCCAAGGAAGGACCATGGTTCGATCCCCTGGCGCCCCATATGGTCCCCCCAAGCTAGGGGCAATTTCTGACCGCTTAGCCAGGAGTAACCCCTGAGCATCAAATGAGTGTGGCCCAAAAAAAAAATAAAAAGAAGTAGTGAAGTACAAAAAGAACTTTCATTGTTACTATTTCAATGAATGGAATTATTTCAGTCTTTGTGGAAAATAATATTGGTCATTCTGAAATAATTCAAAATATAACTACCATATTACCCTTTAATTCCCACATTTAGATATCTAACCAAAGATCATAGAAACACAAATTCAAAAAAAGTATGCACACACCTATATATCATTTATGATAGCCAAGATTTAGAAAAAACTCAAATGTTCAAAACAGGTGGCTTTATTAAACAATGTGATAAATACAAAATAGAATACTAGTGAGCTATAAGAAAAGATGAATTGCTAATCTTTTGCAACAACATAAACAGGAAAGAGTCATGCTAAGTGAAAGAAATCAACAGGAAAACAGAAACCTGTGATCTCACGTATATATGGGATATAGAAAATCAACAAGAACAAATGAATACTACCCTTGTTATTAGGTTTGAGAGGTTACCAGAGTGCAGAGAAAAGAAGGAATAAATGAAGGATACCCAATAGATTGTGGTTGGGCAATATTAATTTTTGGAGGTGTTTACAATGTAATTACTGTTTTAAAAAAAGACGTAAAATTGTATCAAATAATTTACACTGTAAACAATATTGCTAATAATTTAAAAAAGCACAAAATTACATTATATATGTAAAAACTTTAAAATCAACAAAACAGTTGGTTTGACATTTGAGAAAGCTGTTACATGTGGAACAAGTTTCCCTTTACTAGTAAAACCTAGCAAAATATTATGTAAGTGCACTCAAAAGACCTCTACTTCTAACAGAATGTTGATTTTTTTTTCTTTTTAAATAGAAGCATTTTGCTTCTTAGCTAATAAAAAGGTTGTTCACTAGGACCAGAGTGGTTGCGCAAGTGGTAGGGTATCTGCCTTGTGCGTGCTAGCCTAGCACTGACCTTGGTTCAATCCCCGGCGTCCCATATGGTCCCCCAAGCCAGGAGCAATTTCTGAGTGCAGAGCCAGGAGTGCCCCCCCCTAAAATAAAACAAACAAAAACAAGATGTCTGCTACTCTCAATCTAAAATATTTTATTATCTTAGCTCAATCATGTATTCAGAACTCTTTGCAAACAATGCAAATTGACCTTATAGCCTCTCAAATCACACAATTAGTTTTCTTTAATCCACAAAATAAAAAATTTAGGATATGATAGATGAACTTACAGAATACTTTATAAAGTAACTTTATACTAAAATATTGAACTTAAAATATATTTGGTTTTATCTTTAACTCCAGAAGTTTTACGATAAAATCTTAGAACTAAAGTCACAGCTCAATTTTCAAAGCTAAAATTTTGAAAAATGTCATGATACCTATTCCCTAAGTCTTCTAAAGAGATTTCTCTTTAAAAAATAAATTATATTTTAAAATTTTAATGTGATAAAATAATTTTAGGTTAACTTTATTTTAGCATGCTGAGATAAACTTAGCAAATTAAGTGAGAAATTCAATAAACAAAATGGGATCTCTATTTTCTTGGACAAAATTAAGATGATTACTTGAGCATCGTAAACAGAAAGAATATGAATTTTATTTCAGACATGGATATAATTATTGGTTCCCAAGTCCAGAGTTATGTTTGACTGAAGTAAAATGTCTAACAGGAGTTGTTTACAATTTTTGATAAAATAACTTCATCAATTCAGGGGCCAGACTGATAGCATGGAGGTAGAGCATTTGCCTTGCATGCAGAAGGATGGTGGTTCAAATACCAGCTTCCCATATGGTCCACTGCCAGGAGTGATTTCTGAGCGTAGAGCCAGGAGTATCCCCTGAGCGCTACCGGGTGTGACCCAAAAACATAAGCAAAAAATCAAACAAACAAAACAAACAAACAAACAACAACAACAACGACAAAACTTCAACTATTTAGGGGTCAGAGCCATGGCTCAGTGGTAGGATACTTGCCTTGCAAGCAGCTTACCCAGGACGGCCATGCGTCTTATATGATCCTCCCAACCAAGAGCGATTTAAGCACACAGCCAGGAGTAACCTCTGAGTGTCACTAGATGTGGCCCAAAAATAAAAAAATAAATAAAATAAAAATGAAAAACAAACAAAAACCCACACACAGCCTTTCGTCTATTCATATATAGTTTCAAGTTTTTAAAATTTTTAGTGAGGTTTATGTGCCATGAAACAATAGTGACTAAATATCTTAAGAAATAATGGCATATTACTTATATTACCAAGAAAGGTGAAACACAGTTCATTATTAAACATAGAAAACCCTGGGGTCTGAGTGGTAACACAGGGCAGGGCATTTGCCTTGTATACAGCTGACCCAGGTTTGACTCCCGGCATTCCATATTGTACCCTGAAAATGCAAGAGCGATTTCTGAGCACAAAGCCAGGAGTAACCCCTGAGGACTGCCAGGTGTGGTCCACAAACAAATAAAACATTTAATTGCTCTCTATTGTCTTTTTATTAACACTTCCTTAAGAGGTGTAAATGGTTATAAAATAAGTAATATAATGACCAATAAAATTTTATTCTGCTCTGAGGGATTTAAAAGTGAATGAAAGAAATATAAGAAAATCTGGGGTTGGAGAGATAGCACAGCGGTGGGATGTTTGCTTTGCATGCAGCTGACCTGGGAGGGACCCTGTTCAATTACCAGCATCCCATGTGGGTCCTTGGCCTTCCAGAGGCAATTTCTGACCTTGATCACTGCCACGTGTGGCTCAGAAACCAATCAATCAAGCAATCAAGCAATCAATAAAGTTTAAAAAAAAAGAAAATCTGCATTATATTGCTATGTGTTATAACTAGTGCTCAAAAAGAATAATTTACATCAACCTGTCATATTTAAGACTATATTTACATAGGATGAAAGTAGTGAATGTAATAATCTAACATGTGTAAGTATTTTAAAGAATTGTCTATTGAAAACAAAATTAGAAAAAACATGAGTTAATGATAATCAGAGCCATTATTATTTAAGCTACACAGCTTACTGTCTTATTTTGTTTCCACTCATAAAAAAACATATACACATACATGTAATTTGTCAAAACTAGACTTGTAAAAATATTTTAGTTTGTTTCTTGTCAATTTTGGCAAGTTATGATCTTACACGATATGAATTAAGGTAGAAATAAGTGAGGAGAACAGATAGAAAAAACAGAAAGCGGGGCCGGAGAGATAGCATGGAGGTAAGGCGTTTGCCTCTCATGCAAAAGGTTATCGGTTCGAATCCCGGCGTCCCATATGGTCCCCCGTGCTCGCCAGGAGTGACTTCTGAGCATGGAGCCAGGAGTAACTCCTGAGCACTGCCGGGTGAGACCCAAAAACCAAAAAAAAAAAAAAAAAAAAAAAAAAAGAAAAAACAGAAAGCACAGATAAAACAAAGATATCCTTTAATAAATAGAAAATAGAATAGTGGAGAATATATTTAAAAGCCACTGATGTTAAAAATAGAGGAGAAAGGTTTATATGATTGCATATCAAAGTTGCTCATATCTGTCCTTTGCTTTGCTTTTTCAAGCTCATGCTCTTTTCTTGAACACATATTCTCCTTTTATTTAGCCCATAATGACGTCATTCTGTTTCATCCCATCAAAATTACCTTGCTTCATTAAAAAAGTGAGACAATTTTTATATATAAAAAGAACAAACTTTAGTTTGTTTTTTTTTAATCATACAAATTTCTGAGTAAATTGTCAAAAATTCAGTGAGGAAGGAAATAAAAAGCACAGTTATTTAAGATCTAAAAGAATAAAGCTTGCTAAGATAAATTTATAGTGAACTTTACACATATTATTAATTACATGCTTAAATACAGCCGTCCAGTATGGAGTATAACAGAAGAAAGTAGAAATCATTTGAAGCACGGTTAGTGATAATAATAGGTTTGGAGATCTTAAGTAGGTTAAAGGGGTAAAAAGTTTTATAATGCTAATAGTTTCAGTGAATGACTATGATAAATATTCCAGTTAAGCAAAAATAGAGCAGTAAATTACGCAAATGAGGAAGCTGACATTTATAGTAAGTATGAGAGATGGGTTACACAAAAGTGAAAGAAATGGAGTTTAAATCACAAGTAATAAATCAGAAAATTTAAATCCATTTGTCTTTCTGTAAAGGTAAGAAAAAGTTCAACAAGGTAGAATTTAATAATTCAGTCACGGTGAACTACAAAATACAAAGTCACTTGACTCAACCTCTCTCTGTTTATAGAATAGAAGTTCTGTGTGCTTGTTAGTGGTTCTATATAACCTGAAGTGGCTCCTTCACTACCAGATATGTTTCCTTAGAAGTGATTAATCTAGGGCCCAGAGAAATAATAAAACTGGTAGGGTATATGCTTTGCACATGGCAGACTCTGGTTTATTCCTTGGCATTCCTCATGGTCCCTCAGTACCATCAGTAGTAATTCCTGAGGATCACCAAGTATGGCCCCAAAACAAAACCAAAGAAAAGCTAAAAGAAAGTGAATGTATAAATAATGAATTGATTCATTTTAAGTGAGTATTTAGGAAGTTTGATTAATAAGATGTATAAACAGACTAGGTCAAATATAGAGAGGGTTAACCTTAAATTTTATTTCCAGGATCAGGTGATAGTTCAAATGGCACATATCATACATAGCACGTTAAAGGCCTTCAATTTGATCTCTGATACTAAATGGTACCCAAGAACCTCCATGAGTAAACTTATTCCCACAGTGTGCCAGAATTAGTTCCTATAAACGTTTATTTTCTGGCATTGTTTTGTTTGTTTGTTTTTTGTTTGTTTGTTTTGGGGGGGCATACTAAGTTGTGCTTAGAGGTTATTCCTGACTCTGCTCTCAGAAAACACTTCTAGCAGGCTTGGTAACCTAACAGAATGCCAGGGATCGAACCTTAGCCACATGCAAGAAAAATACTATACTTGCTGTGCTATATAGCTCCAATCCATATTATTTGTTGAAGAGGTTTCCTTACTACACTATACCCCTCCCTTATATGCTCCTTTATAAAAAACTAAATTATCAACTAAATTATCACATACCTAGGGTTGTTTCAGGATACTCAATTCACATGACTGATCTGAGAGTCAGTCTTTATTGTAATTCCATGACACTTTATTAACTACCACTTTATAGTATAGTTTGAAGTTGGGAACAGTAATGCTCCCACCTTCTTTTTACCCAGGATTAGCTAGAGCTGCTTGTGGAGAATTATTGTTTCATATGTATTTCAAAAATTTTTGATCTATTTCTTTTTTTAAAAAACGTCATAGGTATTCTTATAGTAACTGCACTGAATCCATGCAATGCTTTGGGGAGGTCATTTTATTGATGTTAATCCTACCAGTCCATGAGTAGGCATGTATTTCCATTTCATCATGTCCTGTCATTTGGATTTCTTTTTTATTTGTTTGTTTGTTTGTTTTTGGGTCACACACCTGGTGGCGCTCAGGGGTTACTCCTGGCTCTGTGCTCAGAAATTGCTCCCAGCATGGGGCCAGAGAGATAGCACAGCGGTAGGGCGTTTGCCTTAGATGCAGAAGTATAGTGGTTCGAATCCTGGCATCTCATATGGTCCCCCAAGCCTGCCAGAAGTGATTTTTGAGCATAGACAGGAGTAACCCTTGAGCACTGCTGGGTGTGACAAAGAAAAAGGAAGGAAGGAAGGAAGGAAGGAAGGAAGGAAGGAAGGAAGGAAGGAAGGAAGGAAGGAAGGAAGGAAGGAAGGAAGGAAGGAAGGAAGGAAGGAAGGAAGGAAGGAAGGAAGGAAGGAAGGAAGGAAGGAAGGAAGGAAAAAAATTCTTCCTTGCAGGCACAGGGGACCATATGGGAGACCTCTGGAATTAGAGATCTTAGTTGTTGTAAAGATTATAGGCCAAAACCTAGACTAGGGTCTTTTTTATTGGTTCCAGGATAAGTTCTAACCAATCATGGTTATCACAGTGAGTCTTCTGTAGGTAGCGATCTTAGATTTTGCACAGATCAAAGGACAACATGTCTTCTGATTTTATCTTATCATTAGGTGGTAAGGTAAGACAACCTGCTCTTAAATTAAGTTGTCATTTCCTCATTATCAAGATGTCATATCAAAACTGGCCCATGTTTGTGTCAGAGCAGTATTAAGAATATCTCAGAGGAAGTAGGTTCCTGGAGCTGTTACGAGAACTGCGTCAGTTCTATGTCTGGGATTTAGAATTCGGGGTTGATCAGAGAAGAAATTAGTTCCTTAATTGTGCTGGAAGCCCGAGTTTGCGAGCCTGCTAACCACCCCCACCCCATTTGTACAGGAGTTTTACTGTGGACTCTTTAGTGTTTTCGATGTATATCATCATATCATCTGCAAAAAGAGATAGTTTAACTTCCTGTTTTCCTATCTGGATTTCTTTGATTCCCTTCTCTATACCTATTACTAATACCTATAAAACTATGTTGAATAAGAGTGGAGAAAGTGGGCAGCTTGCGTAGTTCCTGATCTTAGTGGAAATGTTTTCAGCTTTTCGCCATTAAGGATAATGTTGGCTGTAGGCTTTTTGTATATAGCTGCAATCTTGAGGAAGATTCATTATAACCCTATTTTGTCTTTCTTCTTGTTGATGTGATGTATGATGTTGATTTATTTACATATGTTGAACCATTCTTGCATCCCTAGAATGAAACCCATTTGGTCATAGTGTATAATCGTTTTGATAAATTGTTGAATTCGGTTTGCTAAGATTTTTTTGAGGATTTTTGCATCTATGTTTATTAATAAGATCGGTCTGTAGTTTTTCTTTCTTGGGAATGAGTGTGAGATTCGCCTCGTAAAAGGAGTTAGGAAGGACTCCAGTCTTTTCAATGTTTTGCAAGAGCCTGAGGATCAGTGGTTGTAATTCTTCTTGTAATGTTTGATAAAATTCACTTGTGTAACCATCTGGACCTGGACTTTTGTTCTTGGGGAGCTCCTCAATTATTCCCCCTTATTCCTTTGTATTTGGTTATTCAGATTGGTCTGCCCTTATTCTCAGCCCTTCTTTATCACCTGGGGTATGTGGCTGAGTCCCTACTCTAGAGTAAGTCCCTAGGCAGGTATGATAGCTGAGGTTGCTGAGGTCTGGCCCTGCCCTCAGGCCTCCTTCCTCTGGGTTTCTGTGAGAAGGTGTAGTAATCAAGTGCTGAGTATGGTGTCTGACTGCCTATCTCAGCACCCCCACCCCCAGGACCTGCTAGAGGAGCAGGCCATCCACTTCCCCAGGTGCCAACTATGCCAAGTATGGCACAGGTCTCACCTCCCTCTCAGTAACTGAAAAAGACAAGAGCCACTGGCTTCCCCAGTCCTCATCCTTGCCGTGTGTGGCTATAGACCTAGACCTGAGTTCCCTCCGGGTCCCTGACAAAGACGAAGGCCACCCACTTCCCCAGTGCCTAGTGCGGAGACCTACCGAGTCCTGAGTTCCCTCTGGGTCCCTGATAAAGTTGCAGGCTAGCAGCTTTCCCAGGTGACCAGTGCGGTGACCAATAGAGGACTAAGTTCTTTCTGGGTACCTGACAAAGATGCATGCCAGTTGCTTCCCAGGTGCCTAGTGGTGCCTAGTGAAGACCGACCAAGGCCTGAGTTCCCTCTGGGTACCTGACAGAGACACAGGCCATCCACTTGCCCCGGTGCCTAGTGCACTTCCCCGGGTGCCAGTGCCATTTTTAGAAATATTTTTGTGGAGTTGTTAGGGTATTTAAAGTATGGAATCATAGCATCCTTAAATAGTAGGAGCTTGAATTCTTCTCTTCCTATCTATATGCTAATGATATCATTTTCTTGCCTAATTGTTATGGCAAATGGAGCTAACAAATCTGGTCAGTTACATGCAAGAAACGAAACTAAAATCTCTTTCTGTCAAAATGTAAAAATAAATATCAAAATGTATGAAAGACCTTTATCACAGAACCTGAAAACATAAAGTACATAGAGGAAAATATATTCACAATTCTTCAAGACATTGAAATTAAATCTCTATGTTAAAAGATAAAAGAGCATTGAAGAAAAACAGGTGAAGTAAAGATAACAAACGTTACTACATTAAATTAAGAAGATTCTGTGCCTCAAAAGAAAAGAGGATTAGCATATAAAACCTGCCCACAGATTTTGAGAAACTATTCACACATTACCCAACTAACAAGGGCTTATTATATAAGATGTATAAGGCACTAGAAGATCTTAACAAGAAAAAAAAAATCTAACCCCATCAAAAACTTTAGCGAAGAGATGAGCTAAAATGTTCTTAAAGAAGAAATACAAAAGGCCCAAAAGCATAGTAAAAAATATTCAAATCATTAATCATGAGGATGCAATTCAAAACTACTTTGAGATGTCACCTCACACCATAGAGACAGGCATACATCAAGAATAATAACCACTATTGCTGGGGCTTATGTGTCATAAAAGTACTCTCATTCACTGCCAATAAAAATGTAGACTAGCCCACACTTTTAGGAAAACAACATAGATTTCTTTAAAAAAAAAAAAAGATAAAGGCAATTGAGATTCTATATGATCCAGTGATATGCTTCTGGGAATATACATTGGAGACCAAAAAAAAAAAAAAAAAAAAAAAAGAAAAAAAAGAAAAGAACCATGCAGAAAAGGCATCTGCACTCTTATGTTAATTATAACACTATTCACATTAGCCAGAATCTGGAGGTAGAAAGAACCAAGGGCCAAGAACAGATGAGTGGCTAAAGAAACCATGGCACATCTACACAATTGATTACTATACAACTTTCAGAGAAAATTAAGTCATGAAATTTGCTTATACATTATGGATATGGAGAGTTTTATGTTGAGCAAATGAGTCAGAAGAATAGGGAGAGATATAGAATGATAACACTCATCTGTGGAATATAAAAAGTAGTGTGGTAATAATAACCAAAATCTATAGGTATGAGGGTTAAATGGACTGGTTTATTGCATAAAGCTTGCTACAAACAGTAGGAGAGATCAGGAAGGGCAAAGAAAAAAATGACCATGACAATAATAGTTGGGACTGATAAATTCTTTGGACAAGAACACGGGTGGAGGGAGGACAACACTGGCGGTGGAAATGCCCCCTCTTTCATTGTTACTTAAATATTACTGTGAAAGATTTGTAATTCACTTTGACCACAATAAAAGTTAAAAAAAAAAAAGAACAACAACAAGAATTCGAACAGAGGCAGAAAAGGGGAAGGGCAAGGGAGAAAAGCAAGAAGCAAATTGAGGCCATATATGGTGGGAAATGTGCACAGGTGAAGGAATGGGTTTTGCACACTGCATAACTGAAACTCAATCATGAACAACTTTATAACTGTATCTCACAATTATTTATATTAAATTATATTTTATAGGCAGGTGGCACTAGAGGTAAGGTGTCTGCCTTCAAGTGCTAGCCAAGGAAGGACCACGCTTCGATCCCCCAGCATCCCATATGGTCCCCTCAAGCCAGGGGCAATTTCTGAGTGCTTAGCCAGGAGTAACCCCCCGAGCATCGAATGGGTGTGGCCTGAAAAACCAAAAAAAAAATCATTTTTATAAAATTTATTTCTAGAACCAGAGACACAGTACAAGGGATAAAATACCACCTTTAATCCAACCCTGATATTACATATATATTGATCAAGACACCAGCAGAACTAATTCTTGAGCTCAACTGGGATATATATGACTGCAAATAAAAACAAAATAATTGTCAGGTCAAATCTTATTTACATATTTACAGGAGTATAAAACTGCCTTCAGTGATTTTTTTCTATATCCCCAAATAATCTACTTGTTTCAAATTACAGCTTGAATCTTAATGTAGTGAAGTTAGAGAAGTAACATTTCAGCAAATGAAGTAGAAGTTAATGCTGCTTTGATTTAAACAATAGGCACAGCTTTATAATGGTGTAATACTGGTTTTCACAGAAACATTTGTTTTGAGGGTGTTTGGTTTCATTATATAGAAAAACAGCATGTATTTTGAAAAATGTCAAACAATAAAAAGCTTTTTGGTAACAAAAATGGCCTAATTGGAAACTTCCTGACATGTGAAACATTTTCATTATGTCAATTTTTCTGAGGCAGAACCCATTGTTAAGAGACAATTTATCTTTTAATTCAGTGATAATTCCAGACCTTTTAAAACTATATATTTCATAATTCTAACTACAAAAGGTAGCTTGTTGAATTAAAATTACTTAAAAAGAAAATTTCTTTATCTTTTTATTGCATTTTACAGCAAAGAACATTTAACACAGTTATCTTTGGTGAATTATACAAAATTAGTATTTTACCATTCCAGAAGTCACACACATTTTGGTCTCCATTCAAGATACTTGAGAGCAGCATGAAATTAAATTCTTAGTAATAGAAGACTACTTCAAAATGGTGGGGAATCCAGAAAAAAAAAAAAAAGATAGGCTTGAGCAAATTGCATAAAATAACAACTTAGAACAAATTACATAAAATAATTTAATAAACAATCAGCATGATATTTTGGTGATGTAACCTTGAAAAAAGTAATTTTGGTAAAAATAAGATATGCAAAGAAAAGCTTAGGTATAATATTCTTATTGAAGAACTTAGACGATATTGCTTTAATAAAATTTGGATTAAACATCAAATATTGAGCAAGGAAGTATCTGGTATGAAAATTAAAGATTAAGCTGAAGAGCTTAATAGCTTATTAGTTCTTAAGACTGAAGATCTAAACTCACTTAACAGTACAATAATAATTGGTTTAGTGTCATATACATCAGACATCATGGTGGCCTGGAAAAAATTTTAAAAATACATAAATTCTGCATTCAACTTGATCATAATTTACTAAGAAATTAAGAGAAGAAAAATATAATTTAGGACCACAGGAAAGTTAATCATAATTGACCATTCTTTACATGCAGGAGGTCTGAATTTGATCTCTGGCAACTCATGGTCTGCCAATCATTGCCAAAGTTAACTGCCAAGATTGCAGTCAAGTAATATCCCTTAGGCACATAAGTATAGGGCCCAAATATATATTAATTACCAATGTATTATCTATAATATTTTATGTATAATATACATGTCTATATACAAATAACATTTATATTATACATATGAATGTAATTAAAATTCTTTTTACATTTATTTCTTCTATTAATGCATCTAACTACATGCAAAAAATATATATATAAATATATGATGAGAGTAAATGGTCAGACATGTATGAAACAAAGCTATGTGGAAATTTTAGCCTTGAATTGCTAGACTTTAATTACAAATTTTTTTGTCCCTCAATTTACAATACAGACCAAAGGGCCTGTGTTGAGGTGTATATGGGGTGCATTTACTGTACCTTCTCTTTCTAAACAGTCAGTGTAAAGAACACAGCCTGTGGTAAGAATTGGGAGGCCTTATCTTTTCTTTTTTTTTCTTTGATTTTTTAATATATATAATATATATACATATATATAATCCTTCACCAGTGCAACATTCCCATGACCAATATCCCAAGTGTCCTTCCTCCCCACCCCACACCGGCCTGTACTCTAGACTGGCTTTCTACTTCCCTCATTCAGTCACATATTGTTATGATAGTTCTCAGTGTAATTATTTCTGTGATGGTGCTAAACGATCCCTGTGGTGAGCTTCATGTCGGGAGCTGGACCCTCCAGCCCTCCTCTATTTTGTCTCTGAGAATCATTACACAAATGTTTTTCATTTTTCTCAAAACCCATAGATGAGGGAGACCATTCTGCATTTATCTCTCTCCCTCTGACTTATTTCACTCAGCATAATAGATTACATATACATCCATGTATAGGAAAATTTCATAACTTCATCTCTTCTGATAACTGCATAATATTCCATTGTGTATATGTACTATAGTTTCTTTAACCATTCATCTATTGAGGGGCATCTAGGCTGTTTCCAGAGTCTGGCTATTGTAAATAACAGTGCGATGAATATAAGCGTGAGAAAGGGATTTTTGTATTGTATTTTTGTGTTCGTAGGATATATCCCTAGGAGTGGTATAGATGGATCGTATGGGAGCTCAACTTCCAACTTTTGGAGAAATCTCAATATCGCATCCCCACCAGCAGTGAATAAGAGTTCCTTTCTCTCCACATCCCCACGAGCACTGCTTTTTCTCATTCTTCCTGATGTATGCCACTCTCTGTGGCATGAGATGGTACCTCATAGTTGTTTTAATTTACATCTCCCTGATGATTAGTGATGTGGAGCATTTTTTCATGTGTCTTTTAGCCATTTGTATTTCTTTTTTGACAAAGTGTCTGTCCATTTCTTCTCCCCATTTTTGATGGGGTTAGATGTTTTTTTCTTGTAAAGTTCTGTCAGTACCTTATATATTTTGGATATTAACTCCTTATCTGATGGGTATTGGTGAATAGTTTTTCCCACTCAGTGGGAGAAAGCAGCAAGATCCAAAAGGGAAATTATATTCAAAGGAACATCCTTAAGATTTACAACAGACATGTCACAAGGAACTCTCAAGGCCAGATGACAGTGGTGGGATATTGTGACAAGACTGAATGAAATGGAGGCTTCACCTAGAATAATGTACCCAGCTTGACTCACGTTCAGGTTTGAAGGAAGAATCCATAGCTTCACGTATAAACAACAGCTCAGAAATTTTACAGATACAAAACCAGCCTTAAAGAAGAAACTGAAAGGCCCACTTTAATACAAGATTTACCAACAGACACATCAATCTTATAAATAAATATGGCATTAACTCACATGACAATCATCTTTCTCACTGTCAATGGATTAAATGGACCAATAAAGAGGCACAGAGTGGACAGAAGGCAAGTCCCCTGTTTGTGAAGTCAGGCTGGGAAAATCTACACCGGCCCAGTGGGGCATATGTTTGAAGAAAAATAGTATTAGTTATTTGTGATGTTAACATATAAGTCAAAAAATAAAGGAATAACCAATAGAAAGAACAAAGATTGGTAATACAGCAACACACAGAGCATAAAAAATAAAGTTAGAACCACATTAAGTACCACATCAAAAGATTCTTATATTCTTGCTTCTCTCCATGAAAATAATTGCAGTAATTGCTATTTTGCAAGCAAATGTCTTCTTTTTTTATTTCAGAATGGCATACACTGTAAGAAAATCAGACCATCATTTGTAAATTATTTAAAGGGAATGTGTAATAAATTCTAATATTTGGAAATTTTAAACCCTTGTTCTTACAAATCAAAATTTTGATAGCAATAGGGAAGTGTAAAATCTCCATGTGTAGATTTTTAAATTGAAGTTATATTTACATATAGAGATATACATATGTTTAAGTATGTTGTTTGTTGATTATTTGGATTCTGTATTTGATGTCTTGATTGATTATTTGATTATTATATGCTCCATAATTAATTTAGACTGTGGACATCCCTATATATATTAAATTTATTTTAATGATGAATATTCTTCCATACCTTTCCACACATAAAAGTAAAGTAAATATCTGACTTGGGATCGCTATTCATTCTTTAAAATCTGTAAAATTATTTCTCATGAGGACTTGATTTAGACTTTAATTGATTATAGATCTACCATCTAACCCTGAACCTCTGATCCAAACATTAGAACCAGCACAGATTTTAGCACCAGCACCAGGAATCAAACTTCCCCTAGGGGAGGACCAAATGCCTCCCTGGCACCAACCTGACCTAACTAGATTCATATGGCATCCTGACGATGAGTTGACATCATTAGCAATAATTTGATCTAAGGGCAGGATTCCCTACCTCACCACCTAATGGTGAGTTGAAATCAGAGGACGCTCCATCCTAGGATCTGTGCAAAAATTAAGATCTCTAATTACAGAAAACTGATTTTGACAGCTGTAACTGAACATCACTTTTTCAGGGACCATAAAGAAAGACCTTGGTGTTAGACAACTAATATGCCCAGAGGCTTTAGTCTATCTTATAACAATATGGTTTATGGGGGGAGACACCCTGTATCACTTATGCCAAGGAAATTTCCTTTCTAAGTTCTCCAATATTAATTGCTACTATGCAAAAACATCAACAATAGAAAAAAACTTTCCACATCTTCCCACTTATTTTTTCTTCTTTTAATTGTATTTATATCCTCTAATTGGGGATTCCACCCTTTTCATAGAACCTTGGATTGAATTATTTTGTTCTGCCTCATATTTCAATGTCTTCCTAACAATTGAAAAAAGAAAAAATAGTGGATGGAACCCAGGGGCCAAGCAATCTCAGAAGCATTGAGTGAAAAAGCAAAAGGTCAGATCTACAGTAAATATCAAAGCCAAAGTCAATGACAATAGAATCAAGAGATCCAAACTATAACAAGCTAAACACAAAATGGACCTGTTACACATGGACCTGTTACATGGAAGCATGCTGGCAACTATGGTGGAAGGGAGGCCATCACTGATAATGGGAATGGCCCTAATTCACTTCACTATATGCCTGAAATACAACTGTGAAAGACTTGTAATTCACAATGGTCTTAATAAAAATTTAAAAAATAATAAAATAAAATAAGATCTATAAAATTACCATTCTTATAACATGTACTAGATTCATTTTATAATAAAACTTTATAATAAATCAATTTATATACCTAGGTACAAGTATATATAACATTAAATTAAAGCATTTAGCAGTGTAAAAAAACAATAAAAAGTAATGAAAATCCCATTTAAAAAGAAACCCATTATTCACTATTACCTTCTGAAGCAAATTGAGGAACCTTTACTATTAAACTATGTTTAAAGACTTTCATGCTAGATTATTACTCTACTACTATTGCTTTATGTAAAGCTAAATAGGGAGCTATAAAAACGACATACTTCCAATGACTTCATTCTTGTATAATGATTAATCATCATGGACACAAGTTAGCAATATGAAAACATGGAAACTTGTCTTTTTCTATTTAATTTAATTTAATTAGTTTTATGTGTGAAGGGCATTGCGAAGAAAAAATATTAAAATACTCACATCTAATGTCTCCCAAAACATTTTAGGAAAATAGAATAACTGTAAGCATAAAATTTCATCATTACAAAGGTACAAGATTATTTATCTATGAGTAGATGACCTATTAAATCTTAAATTAGAAACTAAATAGCTATGGGCCAGAAATGTAGTACAGTGAATAGAGAGTTTACCAATCACAGCACCTGACCTTGGTTTGTTTCCTGGCACCTCATTTTGATCCCTGCGCACCTCCATGTGGTCCAGAAGCACAGAGCCAGGAGTAGCCCACCACCACCACCACCAACAACAGCAACAACAAACAGAAAATAAATAAAAAGAAACTAAATTGCTAAAAATCAAGTATAATTTATGTTCTTATATAGAACCACTGACATTCTCTAGTAATTAGTAAGATATTTTACATCTTAAAATTGATTTCTTTATAATCCCAGTCTAATTAAGCTTTCAGATATAATTAAAACTATTCAAATATTGATAATATCAATCATAAAGCAATATAGATTTATTTTACTTAAGTTACAATAGAATGACATTTGATTGAAGAATGGTCTATAGAGACCTTTCAAAAATATTTCATGGAAAATATGATGTCTTATAGTGGCCAAGTGAATGTAAATGTTTGATTCAGTTATATATTTAGGTGTCAATACATGCTACAAATAATAGAAAAAGTCCTTTTTTCATGTTTAGCATAAAATTTTTATTAATATTAAAAATGTAGCATAATTTACTTTTTGTTTCATTGCTTGTTTTTGTTTTAAAGACATCTCTGGCTGTGCTTAGTACATTTTCCTTGCTCTACACTTAAGGATCATTCCTACAGCAATCCATAAAATATGGTCTTCTGGAAATCAAACCCAGTTCAGCTGCTTACAAGACAAGCACTTTATGCTCTGTATTATCTGTCCAGCATCTTATGTTGATTACATTTTAAAATTTTAACAGTTAATTTTGGGAGGACTTAGGAGAGAATAAGATGCTTCCCTAGCCTAAATTTACAGATTTTTTTGTATAGGGTCTTTATTCATGTTTAGGAGGTTATGACAACCTAAATTATCCAAATAATTAAAAACAGAAAAATATGTTGATTTTAAATCAAAGAATTTCAATCTATGGACACAGGTAGAAAATACAAAATGAGGGCCTGGAGAGATAGCACAGCGGCGTTTGCCTTGCAAGCAGTCAATCCAGGACCAAAGGTGGTTGGTTCGAATCCCGGTGTCCCATATGGTCCCCCGTGCCTGCCAGGAGCTATTTCTGAGCAGACAGCCAGGAGTAACCCGTGAGCACCGCTGGGTGTGGCCCAAAAACAAAAACAAAAAAGAAAATACAAAATGAGTCTCCAAAAATAACAAGGCCAAGATTTTAATGGAGGGAAAGAGAGAGATTATGTAAATTGTTAAAGAAATTTAACACTAACTGGGCTATTGGAGAGAGGAAGTATACAATGGTAAAAGCCTAGGTGTTAAAAAATTGTATGACTGAAACTAAGCTATCAACAACCTTGTAATTATATATCTTGAGTGACTCAATGAAGAAAAAGAAAAAAGAAATGAGCTGATTACTGTTTTTGGCTATACATAATGTTATCGATTCTTTAGAATAAAAAGTTAAATACTAAATTGTACTACATTTACAATTCAATAATTGTGATATAAAAAGTTTTATAATCATTGGATATAAGCTATTTATTTGCTTGATAGTTTCTTAATAAAATTGCTTTGGCTTCATCCAAAGACCTTTGGTTCAATTAAAAAAAGAAAAATAAAACAAATATTCTGTAATGGTTCCCTGACTCTATTTTCAAATGACTTAACCAATGTCAATTTTTTTTTTCTAGTACTGAGATAAAATGTGTCTTGAGCTAGTGAGCATTCTGGTTTTACTAAAATATAGGAAGAGTCATGGGTGAGTGAGTTTTAATAGAGTGCTTGCATGACTAGTTAGGAAAAAGTTGTGAATTAAAGCAATTTTAAGGAAGGGAAATATTTTGCCAAAATTAAGCTTTGCCACTCTAAGGTTTTGAATATATAGGCAGTTTGATGTTCAACAGGATAGACTAGTCTCTAGTGTGTCAAAGGGTAGAGTGAGCCTGGAGGCACCAAAGTTAGGAAGCTACTATACTGAATATATATCACTCCACCCACAAAGGGAATATCAAATACCCAAAATATATTAACCTCAGACCTGGCTAAATTTCTTTAAACATTCAAATAGGAATAGCTCAAATATGTGTCATTTTCAACTAAAACTTTTAGAGCCATTTTATGATTCTAGAATATGCTTTTTAATCTTTGCCACAATATCCCAAACTGTAACTGTACTTGGATCCCATGATAACAATAATAGGAAACAAAACTCCCAAGAAATACTAAAGAAGTACTAAAAATGAGAAATGCTCCTTTCTTTATGTAAGATAATAAGATTTAGGAATTTTTGTTAGTGCAACACAATTTATCTCGTCAATAATATAAAAAGCTAATGTACTTAAAAATTATAAAGGTCTTAAAATAAGCATGATGCTGGATAGGAAAATGCAGAGAAGACTATCATAATAACGACACAAATTTTTATCTAATATTCATTTAGCATTTGTTTCCAAAGTTAGTTACATTAACCACATCCCATTTACTCTTCATTGTTAGAATTAACCACATGTTCAAACATCATAGTATGTGCCCTTACCCATTTTTTAAAATTTTTATTTAAACAAATTTACATACATGATTGTGTTTGTGTTTCAGTATGTAAAGAACACCACCCATCACCAGTGCAACATTCCCATCACCAATGTCCCAAATCTCTCTCCTCCCCTCCCAACCCCCACCTGTACTCTAGACAGGCTTTCTATTTCCTTCCTGCACTCTCATTATTAGGATAGTTCGAAACTTAGTTATTTCTCTAACTAAACTCATCCCTGTTTGTGGTGAGCTTCATGAGGTGAGCTGTAACTTCCAGCTCTTTTCTCTTTTGTGTCTGAAAGTTATTATTGCAAGAATGTCTTTCATTTTTCTTAAAACCCATAGATGAGTGAGACCATTCTGCATCTTTCTCTCTCTCTCTCTCTCTCTCTCTCTCTCTCTCTCTCTCTCTCTATGACTTATTTCACTCAGCATAATAGATTCCATGTACATTCATGTATAGGATAATTTCATGACTTCATCTCTCCTGACAGCTGCATAATATTCCATTGTGTATATGTACCACAGTTTCTTTAGCCATTCGTCTGTTGAAGGGCATCTTGGTTGTTTCCATAGTCTTGTTATGGTGAATAGTGCTGCAATGAATATAGGTGCAAGGAAGGGGTTTTTGTATTGTATTTTTATGTTCCTAGGGTATATTCCTAGGAGTGGTATAGCTGGATCATATGGGAGCTCAATTTCCAGTTTTTGGAGAAATCTCCATATTGCTTTCCATAAAGGTTGAACAAGACATCATTCCCACCAGCAGTGGATAAGAGTTCCTTTCTTTCCATATCCCCGCCAACACTGTTTATTCTCATTCTTTGTGATGTGTGCCATTCTCTGGGGTGTGAGTTGGTTTACCTCATCGTTGTTTTGATTTGCATCTCCCTGATGATTAGTGATGTGGAGCATTTTTTCATGTGTCTTTTGGCCATTTGTATTTCTTCTTTGTCAAAGTGTCTGTCCATTTCTTCTCCCCATTTTTTGATGGGATTAGATGTTTTTTTTTTCTTGTAAATTTCTATCAGTGCCTTGTATATTTTGGAGATTAGCCCCTTGTCTGATGGGTATTGGGTGAATAGTTTCTCCCACTCAGTGGGGGGCTCTTGTATACTGGGTGCTATTTCTTTTGAGGTGCAGAAGCTTCTCAGTTTAATATATTCCCATCTGTTAATCTCTGCTTTCACTTGCTTGGAGAGTGCAGTTTCTTCTTTGAAGATGTCTTTAGTCTCAATATCCTGGAGTGTTTTACCTACGTGTTGTTCTATATATCTTATGGTTTTGGTCTGATATCAAGGTTTTCATCAATTTGGATTTAATCTTCGTATATGATGTTAGTTGAGGTTCTAAGTTCAATATTTTGCAAGTGGCTAGCCAGTTGTGCCAACACCACTTGTTGAAGAGGCTTTCTTTGCTCCATTTAGGATTTCTTGCTCCTTTATCAAAAATTAGGTCATTGTATGTCTTGGGAACATTCTCTGAGTATTCAAGCCTATTCCACTGATCTGAGGGCCTGTCTTTATTCCAATACCATGCTGTTTTGATAACTATTGCTTTGTAGTACAGTTTAAAGTTGGGGAAAGTAATTCCTCTCGGATTTTTTTTTTTTTTTTGGTTTTTGGGCCACACCCGTTTGACGCTCAGGGGTTACTCCTGGCTATGTGCTCAGAAATCGCCCCTGGCTTGGGGGGACCATATGGGACGCCCAGGGATCGAACCGCGGTCCGTTCCTTGGCTAGCGCTTGTAAGGCAGACACCTTACCTCTAGTGCCACCTTCCCGGCCCCTCTCCCAGATTTTTTTTTCCCAATGATTGCTTTAGCTATTCTAGGGTATTTATTGTTCCAAATGGATTTCAAAAGTGCCTGATCCACTTCTTTGAAGAATGTCATGGGTATCTTTATAGGATTGCATTAAATCTGTACAATGCTTTGGGAAGTATTGCCATTTTAATGATGTTAATCCTGCCAATCCATGAGCAGGGTATGTGCTTCCATTTCTGCGTGTCCTCTCTTATTTCTTGGAGCAGAGTTTTATAGTTTTCTTTGTATAGGTCCTTCACAGTTTTAGTCAAGTTGATTCCAAGATATTTGAGTTTGTGTGGCACTATTGTGAATGGTGTTGTTTTCTTAATGTCCATTTCTTCCTTATTACTATTGGTATATAGAAAGGCCATTGATTTTTGTGTGTTAATTTTGTAGCCTGCCACCTTGCTATAAGAGTCTATTGTTTCTAAAAGCTTTTTCGTAGAAATTTTAGGGTTTTCTAAGAAGAGTATCATGTCATCTGCAAACAGTGAGAGCTTGACTTCTTCCTTTTCTATCTGGATTCCCTTGATAACTTTTTCTTGCCTAATCGCTATAGTGAGTTCTTCCAGTGCTAGATTTTTTTCTTAATATATTCTTCATAGCTTTAATATTGAAACTCTTTTGACTTAAATTTTTGAAACATTTTTTTCTCTAATGTGTTCTTTAAATCATATTGCTATGTCTAAATTTTTTTAACAGATGTTTTCCAGGGGTCAATCTCTGATCCTCAGCCAACTTATCCAGAAGTTCACTATAAAGAGACTATGGGTGGATTCTGCTCAAGAACTTTGATGCTGGAATCCATAAGTTGTTGGAGGCCACCAGGGTTACATCTAATGGTTTTTGGGAGACATTTGTTACCAGAATTAAATGAAGGTCAGGAGCATAACTCTCAATTATCTATGGCCACCCCCTCAAATTTTTTTTTTTGGTTTTTGGGCCACACCTAGTGATGCTCAGGGGTTACTCCTGGTAATGTGCTCAGAAATCACTTCTGACTTGGCCGACCATATAGGACTCTGGGAGATCCAACCGCAGTCCATCATAGGTGAGCCGCATGCAAGGCAAATGCCATACCACTGTTCCAGCCACTAAAATTTTATATTTATCATTTACAAGCTTTTATCTTTTATGACTTTACTTAAACAGGAAAAATGGAGAATACAAAAATATGTTATTGATATGTCACCTTTAGGAATTGTAAAAGTATCAGAAATAATCATTATTTTAGTTTATTAGAACAACTAATTGTAAGGTTATGTGACTGAAAGCAGCAGGTATTTATGATTCGAAGTTCTGAAGAAAAGAAAACTTACATTAAGATATTTTCAAATTTTCTAAAATGTTGCCCATTTGCAAAGCACAGAGTGGAAGTGGAGATAAATATATATTATTATATTAAGCACAGAAGCTTCTGCACCTCAAAGAAAATAGTGACTAGGATAAAAAGCCAAACACAGAATAGGAGAAACTATACACACAATATCCATCAGATAAGGATATAATATTATATATAATATATATAAGAAATAATTATAGTTGTACAAGGTACTGACAGAACTTAACAAGAAAAAGACATCTAACCATAAAAAATGCGGAGAAGAAATGAATGATATTTCCTCAAAGAAGAATTACAAATGACCAAAAGGCACATGAAAAATGTTCCATGTCATTAATCATCAGTGAGAAGCAAATCAAAACAACAATGAGATACCATCTTATGCCACAGAAATTGGCACACATTAAGAAGAACAATAACAATCAGTGATGGTAGAAATGAGGAGAAAAAGGAATTCTCATTCACTTCTGGTGGGAATGCCATCTAGTCCAGCCTTTCTGGAAAACAACATGGAAATTCCTCAAAAACCTGGAAACTGAGCTACCATATGATCCAGCTAAAAAAAATGCAGAGAAGAAATAAATGATATTTCCTCAAAGAAGAATTACAAATGACCAAAAGGCACATGAAAAATGTTCCATGTCATTAATCATCAGTGAGAAGCAAATCAAAACAACAATGAGATACCATCTTATGCCACAGAAATTGGCACACATTAAGAAGAACAATAACAATCAGTGATGGTAGAAATGAGGAGAAAAAGGAATTCTCATTCACTTCTGGTGGGAATGCCATCTAGTCCAGCCTTTCTGGAAAACAACATGGAGATTCCTCAAAAACCTGGAAACTGAGCTACCATATGATCCAGCTATACCACTCCTAGGGATATACTGTAAGAACACAAAAAACACAAGACAAAAATACTTCTGTACGCCTATATTCATTGCAGCTGTATTTACAATAGCCAGAAACTGGAAACAACCCAGATGCCCAACAACAGATGAGTATCTAAAGAAACTGTGGTACATATATACAATGGAATGCTATGCAGCCATCAGTAGAGATAAAGTCATAAAGTTTTTCTATACAGTGATGGACATGGAAACTATTATGCTGAGTGAAACAAGTCAGAGGGAGAAAGATAAACACAGAGTAATCTCACTCATTTATAGGCTTTAAGAAAAATAAAAGACATTATTGTAATAATACCAAGAGACAGTAGAGCTGAGGGTTGGAAGGACTAATTCACAGTATGAAGTTTACTACAAAGAGTGGTGAGTTCAATTATACAAATAACTACACTGTCAACCAGGATTAAATCCTCAGAAACACATATAGTTTCCTGAGCATCTAAAGCAGTGAGCCAGCGATGAATGGCTAAAGAAACTGTAGTACATATATATAATGGAATATTATGCAGCCATCAGGAGATGAAGTCATGAAATTTTCCTATACATGGATGTGCATAAAATCTATTATGCTGAGTAAAATAAGTCATAGGGAAAGAGATATACACAGAATAGTCTTACTCATCTATGAGTTTTAAGAAAAATAAAAGACGTTTTTGCAACAATTCTCAGAGACAAGAGATGAGGGCTGGAAGGTCCAGCTCAAAATATGGAGCTCACCACAAAGAGTGGTGAGTGCAGTTAGAGAAATAACTACACTGACAACTATCACAATAATGTGAATGAATGAGGGAAATAGAAAGCCTGTCTTAAGTACAAACGTAGGGGGGGAGAAGGAGGGAGATTGGGACATTGGAAATGGGAATGTTGCACTGGTGAAGGGTGGAGGGTGTTCCTTTATGACTGAAACCCAACGACAATCATGTTGGTAATCAAGATGCTTAAGTAAAGATATTTTTAAAAAAGCACATCAAGGAGTGATCCCTGAGCACACAACCAGGAGTGAATCCTGAGCACTACCAGCTATGGACCAAGAATTCAATATATCAATTAATAATTTTTCTTCTTGTAAGTAATCTCATTTTAAGATTAGGGCCCACCTCTTTCCAGTGTGACTTATCCTAACTTGATTATATCTGTATTTATATTCTTTCCACAAAAGGACATATTCACAAGTACTGAGAGTCAGGACTTAAACATATATTTTTCAGTAGCTTAATTCAATCAATAACAGCAACCTGTAGATTAGTTCTAAAAGCTAATTTTATTTATTTATTTATTTATTTATTTATTTATTTTTGATTTTTGGGTTATACTTGGCTGTGCTCAGGGTTTACTCCTGACTCTGTGCTCAGAAATTGCTCCTGGCAGGCTTGGGGGACCATATGGGATGCTGGGATTCAAACCACCATCCCTCCTGAATCAGGTGTGCAAGGCAAACGCCCTACTGCTGTGCTATCTCTCTGGCTCCTAAAACCTAATTTTAAACTATCATAGCAAAGTATTATAAGCATGAGTTGTTTTTAATAATTTATTCAAAAAATGCTAGTTTATTTATTTATTTTTTGGAAGGAATTGGATTGGGTCATGACTAGCAGTGTTCAGGAGCTGTTATGTTACTCTGTGGTCAGAAATACACTTTTACCAACATAATATTAGTTTTTTTCTTTCTTATTCTATTATTATTATTATTATTATTATTATTATTATTATTATCATCATCTTTTGGTACATACCTAATTGTACTCAAAAGCTAGTTTTGGCTCTATGCTTTGTAATGATGCTTAGTGGTCACACACATGCAAGACAAGTGACCCTGTACTATATCTTTCCATCCCTGTTGTTTCTTTAAAGTAAAAACTGGGTTAGTATTTTTAATGAAAGGAAATAACTTCATGGCATAGTAAATTTTCAATCATGTTTCACAGCATCAACCAATACAAGCCTTGTATATTATTAAAATCCTTCCTAGCAGATCATTAAAAGGTAAATATACTGAATTTGGGAAAGGTAACCATCATTTAAATTTTATATTTAATGGAATGTATGTTGAAAGTATACCTTTTCTTTGTTCCATAAAACTTAAACATGAGTCAAAGGCTTTAAAGTTTGCCACATTGAATTATAAATTTTAGTATAAGATCTTCTTAAAACATATATGTAATTATATTTATAGACTTTATTTACAAAATTGTTATAAAATTTATAATTTTATAAGCACATATTTTAAAGTACATTGGGGAAATTAAAACATAATGTATAAACATAACAAACAGTATAGTCAATATTGATACAAATATAATTATTTTGAACCTTTCTTCTCATAGACCTATAGCTCTGAACTATCTGACAGCCAATGTAAAGAAGGGAACTACATACTGGTGACACTTGTTAAATCAATTATTCAGATAAATGTATATTTATTACTGTTCATAAGATTCAAAAGTAAGTTTTTTGGGGCAGCTGCAATAGCACAGCAGTAGGGTGTTTGCTTTGCAAACAGCCAACCCAGGACAGATTCCAGTTCGATTCCTGACATCCCATATGGTCCCCCCAAGCCTCCCAGAATTTCTGGGGTCAAAACCAGGAGTAACCCCTGAGCACCACTGGGTATGACTCAAAAAACAAAAAAATAAGTGTTTTGTTAATAATTTTAAACTTAAAGTATATTACTAAATTATCAACCATAATATGTGTCTGAGGAAATCAGCCTAGAAGTGACAGACTTAAGATAAAAAGTCTAGAAAATTATGATGAAAGGAATATAATATTTCCCTAGGAGATGAATTTATTAAAGAGGTGGCTGATGAGCTATAAGTTACTTTTCTGTGGATCTACAAAAGGATAAAAAATAATAAATGAGATTATAATCAAGGATATTACTGAAGTTTCTGCTATACGTGACTGTTTCCTACTTAAATATACAGACTTTATTTCTGACAGGTTAATTAAGGAAATGCTTTTTTTAACACATGACATGAGCATTTTATTTCTATGAGGAGGGGCTTAAAAAAGGCTTTCTGGATCTAAACATAGTGTTTGATTTGCTGGAATCTTATTTTCTTTATACCAACAAAATAGAATAATCTTAGTCGTGAACAGATGATATTTTCCAATTTTCAGAATTAGTGATATCCTCCATCTTTATATCAGGGAAGATCACCTTGAGATCACCCTCGATTCCACCTATACAGGTCAGTGGCCGAGTACTTACGGCCCAGCACTGGCCAGGTAAAAATCACATCAACTCTATTGGCATTTTTCCTGCAAGACAATGATAAATTCCTCTAAATGCCTTAATTTGACCTTTTCTTCTTCTATGACATCCATCGTTAGCATATGATATGCCTATATCTTTTGTTTCATGCTGTAGACAAAGTGGAAGCCCGTATTATATTGAATTTCTTGAAGCAAAAGCATTAGAGGTAGTCTTTCTCCATCAAACCATAAAAGGCAACAATGATATTACAGCTGACCCAACTAGTATCGAGTATCTGAAATGATGAATTCATTTTACAAATGCTTCTCTTAAAAATCCCCTTCTCCACTATTCACCCAATACCCATCAGATAAGGGGCTAATCTCCAAAATATACAAGGCACTGACAGAACTTTACAAGAAAAAAACATCTAACCCCATCAAAAAATGGGGAGAAGAAATGAACAGACACTTTGACAAAGAAGAAATACGCATGGCCAAAAGACACATGAAAAAATGTTCCACATCACTAATCATCAGGGAGATGCAAATCAAAACAACGATGAGATACCACCTCACACCCCAGAGAATGGCACACATCACAAAGAATGAGAATAAACAGTGTTGGCGGGGATGTGGAGAGAAAGGAACTCTTATCCACTGCTGGTGGGAATGCTGTCTAGTTCAACCTTTATGGAAAGCGATATGGAGATTCCTCCAAAAACTGGAAATTGAGCTCCCATACGATCCAGCTATACCACTCCTAGGAATATACCCTAGGAACATAAAAATACAATACAAAAACTCCTTCCTTACACCTATATTCATTGCAGCTCTATTTACCATAGCAAGACTCTGGAAACAACCAAGATGCCCTTCAACAGACGAATGGCTAAAGAAACTGTGGTACATATACACAATGGAATATTATGCAGCTGTCAGGAGAGATGAAGTCATGAAATTTTCCTATACGTGGATGTACATGGAATCTATTATGCTGAGTGAAATAAGTCAGAGAGAGAGAGAGAAAAACGCAGAATGGTCTCACTCATCTATGGGTTTTAAGAAAAATGAAAGACACCCTTGTAATAATAATTTTCAGACACAAAAGGGAAAAGAGCTGGAAGTTCCAGCTCACCTCAGGAAGCTCACCACAAAGAGTGATGAGTTTAGTTAGAGAAATAACTACATTTTGAACTGTCCTAATATTGAGAATGTATGAGGGAAATGTAGAGCCTGTTTAGGGTACAGGCGGGGGTTGGGTGGGGAGGAGGGAGATTTGGGACTTGGGTGATGGGAATGTTGCACTGGTGATGGGTGGTGTTCCTTTTATGACTGAAACCCAAACACAATCATGTATGTAATCAAGGTGTTTAAATAAAAAAAAATTAAAAAAAAAATCCCCTTCTCCTATCCTCCAATACATAACTGTTTCCACTCTGTGCTAGCAGCTGAATCTGTTTACAGATATCTCTCTGAGGAATCAGAAGCAGAACCTAATCAGGTAAGTCCATGGGGTGTAAAGAGGTGAAACAGATCCGCATTTTAGGATCTGCTCTGGAATTATTGAGGCTATTTACTAAGCTGCAAGATCCACAAAAACTAAAATTAGGATTCTTCAGAATTTGCTACAAATAACAAGTGTTTTCATTTATCACAGGTTTTCCAATTAAGGAGTTCCATTAAGATGTCTTGCAAGTGGAAATAACTCAGATGTAAACTCCTGTGGTTTGAAAACATTTCTTTGGCATCTCTGTGACTAAATCTTCCACATAAGTAATGAATGCACTCATGAAGAAGGTGGAGAATTTTACTACATTACAGGTCTATTAATGAATTAAACATGCTATTTAACATCTTTTGACTAATGAATTCAATGATGTCCTATTACCAATCTTTGAGAAAAATAGCCAACAGACATATTCCAAAATAGAAATTACAAATTTTGCCTTACTTTCAAACAAAAACATTACTTAATTTTTAGTATCCTGTATTTATCTATTTTGGATATATATATACATATATATATGTATACATATACATATACATGTATATATAAAGAGAGAGCAGAAAATTAGTTGATTCAAAAACAAAAATAAAATATGGCTTGATATTAAGGGTTTTATTTTCCCACATTACATGTAACCCATTGGCGAGTTGAAATCAATCTGACTTTCAGAGAAATTTGTCCAAATCAGAAAAGAAACTAGAACATTAAAAAATGCTTTCAGATGATGAAGTTCTTAGAAATTGGAAAACTTTTTTCTCTGTGACGTGCTGGTCCAATTTATTTACCTAATTTTTTCTATTTATTTGTTTTTTTTTTTCTATTCTTCTTTCTTTTAATCTATTTTATCTATTTTTTCTTAATTCAATTATTTATTAAGCATTCTGGCCCACCCCATACCATAAGGGTCAGAACTCCAACCACAACCTATGAATAGATCTCTAATATCTGTCTATAAGTGGGCATGAGTTTGTATGCATCGGACACCTCTATGTTTGCTTAATCTTTATTGTAAACAATCCATGACTATATTGTATATAACTACTGTTATATATTGTTCCTCCCCCACCCCCATTCAGAACTTTTATTTTCTCACCCCTCAAGCCTATTTCTTCATCTCTCCTTATTTAACCCTCTTCACCCTCAGTACTTAACTTCTTAGCAATTGGGACTGTCCATCTGCCCCAGTAAACTGCCACCGGACTCCAACTTCCAAAGCAAAAAGGACATCCTCTCAGCCCCACATATCTCGCCCCCAGCAAGAAAGTGCAACCACCACTCCTGTTGACCCAATCCATGAGGCCCTCTGTCTCCCACCCTCACCCCCACACCTCAATGTGTACTATTGCTTGCTACCAGACTCAACTCCAGAAGGATCTCCAGCTCGAGGAAACTACCTGATCCCTTGTGGTTGCAAACCATTTCTCAGACTTAAGACAACAGTGTGGGATAAAATTGTGCATTGGATCTTACTCCCCAGACTATCTCAAAAGACTTAATGGGGATATATATTTTTCTTCATATGTTTAATTTATTTTTTGGGGCGGTTGTTTTCAGATTTTGGGTCATACCTGGTAGCACTCAGAGGTTACTCCTGGCTCTGCACTCAGAAATAACCCCCGGTTTCTCTTTCTTTTTTTTCCCCCTCCAAACAGAACCACATAACTTGAACTTGTTCTGCCTCACATATTGAGGGGGAAATAATGGAGGGCACCAAGACCAAACAGGTGTATGAACATTAAGTAGAAATAAAAATGATCATACTTAAACACCAAATTCAAAGACAACAACAACAACAGAATCGAAACCCAATCTACAACAAGCTAGACACAGAGGGAACCACTTATACTAGCAGCACAGGGGTCAAGGGAGGGAGATATGGAATGCATGCTGGTAACAGTGGTGAAGAGAGGATAACACTGGTGGTGGGAATGTCCCTGATATAATGCCACTATGTACCTAAAATATTACTGTGAAAGATTTGTAATTTACTTTGGTCAAAATAAAAATTATTTAATTATAATAAATAAAAAAGAAATACCCCTGGTAGGCTCGGGGGACCATATGGGATGTCGAGAATGGAACCACATCCATCCTGGGTTGGTAGCATGAAAGGCAAATGCCCTATCGCTGTACTATCTCTCCAGACCCCTTAATTTGTAGTAGTATACCTCTTTATATATTTATTTCTAAATGTAAAGATAGTCTCCTCCATCCCTTTTTTGTCTGTCTTATTTTTTTTAATTCTAATTTTATTTTTGCTTTTTGTTGTTGTTGTTGTTCTGCTTGGTACGAAATTCTAGTAGAATAGTTGTGCTAGGAGCCAGAGCGATGGTGCAAGCAATAAGGTGTCTGCCTTGCACATGCTAGATAGAACGGACCATGGTTCAGTCCCCGCCATCCCATATGGTCCCTCAAGCCAGTAGCAATTTCTGAGCTCATAGCCAGGAGTAACCCCTAGCGTCACGGGGTGTGGTCCAAAAACAAAACAAAACAAAAAAAGGAATATCTGTCCTTGGGATAAAAAAGCTCAGGTCAAAACCAGGGCACAGGGATTGTATAGCTTATCGTTTTTATCTCCAAATGCAACAACATTATAATATGACATATTCCTTTTTGCATAGGCTCACTAAAATAGGGAAATCGTTTGTTTTTGTTTTTCTTTGGTTTTTGGTCCACATTCAGTGACGATCAGAGGTTACTCCTGGTATGTGCTCAGAATTGCTCCTGGTTTGGGGGACCTTATGAGACACCAGGGATCGAACCCGAGGTCCATCCTGGGTCAGCAGCATGCAAGGAAAACACCCTACCACTGCCCTATCGCTCTGGCCCCTAAAATGGGGAAATCTTATGTATAAAAACAAGTTCTTATCTACTAAGGTTAAGAATCCTTGGATTTAATAATACAGGGTGCCTTCCACCCTGAACATATGTCATGAACGTAGACCTCATGTGATCGAATATCAACCATCCAACCCCAAACCCGAGATCCAACCTTAGAACTGACAGAATTTCCTGTAGTAGCAACAGGAAGTAAACTGCCCCTGGGGGGAGTCCCTAATACCACTCTGGTACCAACTTGCCCGGGGTAGGTTCATATGACACCCTGTTAATGAGGAAACAGCAACAACTTGATCTAAGAACAGGTTGCCCTACCTCATCACCTAATGGTGAAATGCTATCAGAAGATACTCCGTCCTTTGTTCAGTGGAAAAGCCAAGATCATTAAACTGACGACAACAACCATGACTGAGCAGAACTTCTGGAACCATAAAGACTTTATCCTAAACTTCATCCTAGTATCTGTGCAAAAACCAAGATCTCCAAATACAGAGAACTAACTTTGACCTTTGACCACCACAACCAACCATATATTTCCTGGGAGCACAAAGAAGGATTTTGGGTTTCGACAATGACAGATTGAACCCGTAGTCCAGCTCATGACAGTATGCTTCAATGGTGGAGACATCCTGTATCTCTTAGGCCAAGGGAATTTCCCTACTAATTTCCATAATACTTGATGTGTGATGCAAAGAAAAAAAAAGGCCACACCAGTCCCCCCTTTTTTATTATTCATATTTATAGTTTCTAGACAAGGGCTCCCACCCTCTTTTTTTTTTCTTTTTTTCTTTTTTTTTTAAATCAGAACAATAGATCATAAATCATCTTGTTCTGCCTCATATTTCTATGTCTTCCAACAAACTGAGAAATAAAAGTGGATGGTACCAGGGACAAAGCACTCTCATGAGCA
The DNA here is from genome assembly GCF_024139225.1 of Suncus etruscus. NCBI lineage: Eukaryota > Metazoa > Chordata > Mammalia > Eulipotyphla > Soricidae > Suncus > Suncus etruscus. The sequence continues at coordinate 59,901,822 of NC_064849.1, forward strand.
TTGAGTGGAAATAAAAAAATGATCAGTCTTAAATACCCAATTCAATGCTAAGACAAAAGAATTAAGAGACCCAAACCACAACAAGCTATACACAACCAGTTAAACACACCTGTTAACATTAGCAGTCCAGGAGATTAAGGGTGGAGGTATGGGATGCATGCTGGGAACAGTGGCAGAGGGATGTCATCATTGTTGTCAAGAATTGCCCAATTACCTCCCACTATATAGCTTAAATATAACTGTAGAGAACCTGTAATTCATATTTATCTAAATAAAAATTTAAAAAACACTTCTAGAGATATACAGCAAATAAAATACTAATGTAGGTATGATGAAAGTGAAAAATAAGCTTATTAGATTTGTTTTATGCTTTTTAAATTCAAACATCTCTGTTTATTATTTGGAGGTAGGAGACCACCCAGGTTGTATTCAAATGTTATTCCTGATTATATACTGAGGAGTTGTCCTGTAGAAGTCAGTGAATTATGAGGTAACAGATTTTTTGAACTGAGGTAACTGCAAGCAAAGCAAGCGCCTTACCTCTTTACGATCATTTTGGCCATCAAAGTACTTTATACAGTGTTAAGAAGTATCTAAGGGGCTGGAGCCGTGGAGCAAGCGGTACAGCATCTGCCTTGCATGCACTAACCTAGGATGAACTGCAACTCGATCCCCCACTGTTTCATATGGTCCCCCAAGCCAGGAGCGATTTCTGAGCACATAGCCAGGAGTAACCCCTGATCATCACAGAGTGTGGCCCAAAAAACAAAAACAAACAAACAAACAAACAGTAGCAGGAAATTGAAGATCAGCAAAGTTCATATGCTTTCATAAATACATAAAGCTAGGCTAACGTTGATCCAATGTCTAAAAATCAGCCAAATGGACTCCTTTAGCTAAAAATTAAGTTTCAAAAAAGTGGTCTTAAATTAAGTATCTCAGAAAAATGAATTGATTCAAGCATGTTCTATGTAAATGCTTCAGAAATTTTTAGAAAAAGATATATATTGCTTACATACTCCCCATGAATTGTTTTAGATATTCAGGATATATTCAGACTATATTTTTTAAAGTTTACATATTCAATCAAGTTACAGAGCAATTATAATGATTAAAAACTAGCTCTATAAATGATTACTTGTCATATAGAAAGAATATTGTTGAGTTATGTTTTTAAATGCTGAAAAATATTAGCCATCCTAAGCAGCCATTTAGCGCATGATAGCTTTGTTAATATGCACTGACACCAAGATTAATATTTAGTGGATTAAGGAAAATATATCCATTTTTAAAAATACATCAATCTAATCAAGTAATAGAATTAAGTTAAGAGAGGAAAGCATAATAAATATTGTCATTTCTTGAAGTTTGGAAGAACTTTCCTATTTTTTCAGTTTCACTTTTTAATCCTGAAGGCATTACTTCAGTGTGTATACATTTATGCTAATCTTATACCACAGCCATGGGTTCTTCTATCAATATGAAATGTTTTGTACTTGCTGTTTTTGTGCATCTTGTATTGTTATGTGCAATATACAAAATAATGTGTCTAACTATGCCATTTATGCTTTTGAAAGAAAAAGCAAATTACTTACTGAAGAGAATGGCATTTGCATGCATGTGTGTCAGCTTTCAAGCCATTTCCTTCTACAAAATATTGCTTTCTACACTTAGAAAATGCATCCATCCATCAGTTACAAACCATTTCAAAGCACTTTATGAATCTACAGAGCAAAATGTACTTATCTTACATTGGCAGTGTCCCAGCTGTTACAAAATTGCTATTGTCCTAATACTTACAAGGCAATTTTAGCATCAGTTAATAATTTTACAGGATAGATAACTTCTAAAGCATTATAAAATGACAGACATTAAACAATAGCAACTTAGCATTTTTTGAAACAGTTCATGACAGCTTAAAAACTAAAGTGATTTTAATGTATAGTCTATGAAGTTTTAGTTTCTCATTGACAATTTCTTTGGATGATAAAAAATGTGAAATCCTTTTAAATAGTGGGTTAAAGAATAAAACAAATTTATCTTTAAAAGATATTCAGTAAAAAAAATCTCAATTAGGAATAATGTCTCAAATCTTCCTGTACAGATAGTAGGTGACAAGAATTTGAATTTATTTAGGCAGAAAAAAATGATGATATCATTTAATGGTAGGGTAGCACAAAACAAAAAGGCATATCTATTCATTAAAGCTAATACAAAAAGAAAAATAGAGCGAATAGCATTTTATATAAATCAGTATGCATTATTTCTTCCTAAACACTGTTTTCTATCAATCTTAGTTTAAAAGCTTCAGTTATGGGAAAATCTGGGTAAACGTAATACATATGTTCTCTACCACTTTCTTTGTTTAACTTGTGGGGATAGCCATTCAACTGATTTAGGGCTGGGTGTTTTACCATTCACCTTTTAGAGCTAATGCCTTGATGGTACAGAAATAAAAATAGCTCTAAACAAATTACATTAATTGGTAGGTTGATGCCTTGCATATGCAATCTCTTCAAGGAAAAAAGCTTTTGATAAGAACCAATGTGTAACAGAGGCTATTTTCATAAATGGACTTATTAAGTAAAACCAATTATTCCATGAATGTTCACAAAGCCCAAGTAATTGACTGCATTATCAAAATATACCCAAATTCCCTTAGTACCCAATTACCATCTTCTTCTCTATCACTGAGCACATTGGTATTGCATGGACTCAATGTAGGCCAGTCACTTCAGAAAATCAACTACAGGGTGAATTTTTCAATGATGTAAACCATGGTTATACATTTAATTCTCTGTAGAATGTTATATGTATATTTTGAGATGCCATTGTTTCAAATATGAAACATGAGGAGTTTGAGTAATTTAATCATGTTCATAGCCATAAGATTATTAAAGAAAGTATAATTCCAAAAGACTCAAATACTTTTTCAATACAGACATGTTATGTATTACTAAGGGCTATTTATTATAAGACATACACATCTTTATTCCAGTCTTCAAACAAAAAGAATGTATGTGGCAAAATATAACAAATAATCAATAGATATTTCCACATTTATAGAGGTAGACACCATGTGTCTACAGATGGCCTCATTTTCACCATCACTCCCAGAGCCAGAACATAGATGTGAACCAAGATGTTTGTTTACTGATGAAATCTATCTGGATTAACTGAGATGAGCTATTTTAATACCACACTAATTATTTTCTTTAAAATTCAAATTCTAAGATTTTTCTCATTGTATATGTAAAATATGTAGCTGATAGTCCTCAAAAGAATTCTACTTGAATATATCTGAGAATTCAATCAAATATTGGAAAGAAAAACATTAGGCAATTTAAATATTTCTCCTAGAAAATATTCTGACATAGTTTTATATCATTTTATTAAACTGATAATAATTATAAAAAAACTTCATAGGAATGTGACTGATTCAGATATATAATATAAATGTATAAAAGTTTATAGAATGAATGTTGGCACTTCTTTTCTTTTGTCTTTCTATATTATCAAATTATTAACAGGCTTATTTAGATTGTCCAACATATTTTTACCTTTGTCTTGTTAATATGTATATGATAAACAAGTACAAAATGTGATATGCTCTATACAATAAAATAATATAGAATAAAAATTGAAGAAGATTTAGATACTGAGAAGCTAACACCTTTATTAAAATTATAAATTCTTTTGGTCACACCCAGTGACATTCAGGGGTTACTCCTAGCTATGCACTCAGAAATTGCTCCTGGCTTGGGGGATCCTATGGGATGCCAGGGATAGAACCTAGGTCTATCCTGGGTCAGATGCGTGCAAGACAAATGCCCTATTGATGCGCTATCCTGGCAGCCATCAAAATTACAATTTAACTGTCATTAAGTCTAATATTTTTATCTCTATTCTGAAATATATTTACATATTTTTATTTTTTGTTTGGGTTTTTTCTTTTTTTGCTTTTTTGGGGCCACATCTGGTGATGCTCATGGGTTACTCCTGGCTATGCACTCAGAAATATGGGATGCCAAGGGATCAAACCTCAGTCCATCCTAGGTTAGTGCGCGCAAGGCAAATGCCCTACTGCTTATGCCACCGCTTCAATTTTTGATTAAATTTATTTTAATAATATTAAATCCACGTGTATAGAGAAAATGACTTACTGATTTGGTGTGGGTAGAAGTTCAGAAGTCCAATTTTCATAAAGACACAATTAGTTTTCTTCATTTTTTATTACTGGGCTTAATATATTTTAGATTCTTTAGTATACAATTTTTGAGCATTTGTAATAGGTCTTTCTTTTATCATTGTGAGTAGACTTCTACTTTCTTCTTCACTTTATGGTCATGTGTCATTCCTAACACCAATTTTTTTGGCCCTTTACATTCCTTTTTTTTTTTTTTAAATCTATTTATTTAAGCACCTTGATTAAAGACATGATTGTAGTTGGGTTTAAGTCATATAAGAACACCCCCCTTCACCAGTGCAACATTCCCATCAACAATGTCCCTCATCTCCCTCCTCCTCTGCCTGATTCTTTCTACTTCCCTCATTCATTCACATTTTTATGATAGTTGTCAGTGCAGTTATTTCTCTAACTGCACTCACCACTCTTTGTTGTGAGCTTCATATCATGAGCTGGTCCTTTCAGCCCTCATCTCTATTGTCTCTGGGCATTACAATAATGTCTTTTATTTTTCTTAAAACCCATAGATTAGGGAGACTATTCTGTGTCTATTTCTCTCCCTCTGACTTATTTCACTCAGCATAATAGATTCCATGTACATCCATGTATAGGATAACTTTATGACTTCATCTCTCCTGATGGCTGCATAATATTGCATCGTGTATATGTACCACAATTTTTTTAGCCATTCCTCTATTGAAGGGCATTTTTATTGTTTCCAGAATCTGGCTATTGTAAATAGTACTGCAATGAATATAAGTGTGAGGAAGAGGTTTGTTAATTGTATTTTTGTATTCCTAGGGTATTTCTCTAGGAGTGGTATAGCTGGAGCATAAGGGAGTTCAATTTTCAATTTTTTTGAGGAATCTCCATATTGGTTTCCATAAAGATTGGACTAAATGGCATTCCCACCAGCAGTGAATGAAGTTCCTTTCTCTCCACATCCCACCAGCACTGATTGTTCTTGTTCTTTGTGATGAGTGCCAGTCTCTGTGGTGCCTAACACCCATGTTTAACTAAGTTGTAAAAACTGTTTCTAGGCTGCACTATCAGAAAAGAACAGGGATTGGATCTGTATGATAATATTCTTGAATTGATATATTTAGTTGACCAGAAATCCAGAAATAAGATTTTTAAACATATGATTAAACTCTCTATGTATTTTTCTGCTGTAGCATCCCTAAATCTAAAGACTTGTTGCTATTTTGTTTTCTTTGCTAAATTCTCACACACCTGCACTGCATGAATTATTAATATAAACAAATTACACTTTAATGTTGTTTGTATTATTCAAAAGCATACCAACTGGTTTTAGGCAAGAGAACTTGAAGAGCAAAATATGACAACTTGAATAGGGAAATTACTTAAGAAAGGGACTGTAAGGTGTTATGCTTTTTACTATGTTTAGCTTTGGGGTCACACGTAGCAATGTTCAAGGCTTATTCCTGGTTTTACACTCAAGAATCAATCCTGGTAGTTCTTGGGAAGCATATGGAATACTGCTTGTTTTTTTTAGCCACACACAGTGATGCTAAGTGGTTACTCCTGGCTATGAGCTCAGAAATCGCCCCTGGCTTTTGGGGACCTTATGGGACTCCAGGGATCGAGCTGAGGTCCATCCTATGTCAGCCGCCTGCAGGGCAAACTCCCTACCACTGTGCTATCACTCCAGCCCTGAGTTATGCATTTTTAAAACAATTATGATACTATATTTTCACCAAGAATAGGATTCTGCATTAGTAACTCTAAAACATCCTCCCCATAGTTACCCATTGTTTTGCTTGGTCTAGATTTGGGCTTCTTAAACTGTTTCTGCATGTAGTACTTTTCATTTGAGAAATTTTTACATAATCTCAAGTATTGACTATAAGTGTACCAAATGCCTAAGAACGGATAACTGGATGGAGTTATGGGACATATACAAAACAGAATGATATGTGGCTTTTTTTAAAAAGAATGAAGCCGCGAAATTTGCTGATATACAGATGGATCTGGAGAGTGGCATGCTTAGTGAAATGAGTTAGAGAGAAACAGGAAGACACAGAATGATCTCTCATTTGCATTATATTAAGAAACATGGTAGGGCAGTAATTAATGCCTGAAAATAATAGAGCAGGAGAACAGAACATAGGACCTTAGTAGGAAGTTTCCATTATTGGAGGAGGGTCAGGGAAAAGACCACTAGGACCATGTTAGAGGAAAGTGGCCTCTCTGAAGGAGATGATCTAAAAGGAAGTAAAGTAATATGTATGACACCCTGTCAGTAATAGAATGTAAACTAAAATACCTAAAGGGGAAAAAAAAGGAAAAAGTGTCAGGCTGATGAGAAGGAGAAAAATTTGGGACATTGGTGGCAGAAAATGAGCACTGGTGAAGGGATTGGTGATCAAACATTATACCCCTGAGACTCAATCATGAATCCATGTAACTGTACTTCATAGTGATTCAAAGATTACTAAAAAAAAAAAGTAATAAAATAAAATAATTTTACACATAAAGTATTTCCTGAAAATAAGTCATAATTTATTTAAGTGAAAATTTCAAGCTGCAAAAGTATTAGACACCTGGGGCCAGACACATGGGGCCAGAGCAATAGCACAGTGGGTAGGACATCTGTTTTGCATGTGGCCAACTTAGGAGCAGCACAAGTTCTAACCCCAGCATCCCATATGATCCCCTAGCCTGTCAGGAGCAATTTCTAAGTGTAGAGCCAGGAGTAACCCCTGAGCACCACCAGATCTGGTCCAAAAAACAAACCAAAAGAAAAAAATAATAAACTTCAGGCACTTGCCTTTGGCGGGTCAACTCTAGTTTAACTGCTGGTATCATTCAGTTGTGATTTCTGAGTGCAGAGCCATGAGTAACCCCTGAGAGCAACTGGGAATGATAAAAAAAAATTCCTAAATAAATAATAAATAAATAAATAGATAAAAGTAATATGCTCAAGATTACTTTGTAAAGATCACTTTGTAAATCTACTTTGTAGATATCTTGAAGATGAGATGTCTTATTCTCCCTAGTTAATCAAACTCACTTATTTCTTCTTTCATTATAGAATTTTCCATAAGATTGAGAAATATAAACCTATAAAACGTTGCAAAGTCACTTTTATCTTAGCATAGGAACGTAAAATCATACATTTAAAATCTTGTTTAAATTTACACAAAAAATAAAACATCATATAAAGAATTTTCATAAATAGTTTATAAGTTATATTTTGCTATTTTACCAATATTACTCCCTTTGTACAGTATATGTTCTATGTTTATTTTATTCTAGACTTAAATAAAAATATATTTAAATTGTTCACAATTCAAAAGATGAAGTTGAGTCATATGATAAAACTATTGTTTTCTCAGTCAACTTTTGGTAACATGAGTACACAGAACTTACGTAACTTTTTAAATCAAAACTTCTCATAGTATTGTATTTTATAATTTAATATAGTCCCACAGAGTATCTTAAAGCTATGTGCTATATACATAATCTTTAAGCAAAGTTCAGTTATGATTATTTTCCACAACTAAAACATATTTGGTACTCAGATTAGTTTCAGTGTGCTCATAGTTTTCTTTTTTCTCAAAGATCACTCCTGCTGGTATTCATGAATCCATATGTTGTATATCAGATGAAATGGAATCTGCTGTATGCAACGCAAGTGCCTAAACCCCTGTATTTTCTTTCCAGTTCAAGTTTTTTTTTATTTCATTCTAAGATTCAAAATTTATTTATCAATTTTACCTATATTAAATGATAATAGTTTTAACTAATAAGCATATAAAACTTAATGGACTTCAAATATTTTACAAGATTAACTGACCTCTTGACATTGGTGAAATTTACCTTAATTGGGTAAATATGAGTTATAATTCTTACTTGATTATTTTAAACTACTTTTTAATTATGACACCATTATTTACAAAGTTATTTATTATTAACAATTGTATTCAGGTATACAATTTCCCAACACTTATCCCATCACTAGTGTCAACTTCCCTCCACCAATATCCCTAAGAAGGAAAACATACTTTAAACTATAAAGCTCTTACACTTTGGAAAGTTGTCATTAAATTGAAAAAGCGCTGTGACTCTCACTCAACTCAGAGTTACTAAAAGAATTACTTTACTTTCAGGCATAGTATTTTAAGTTCCAGTGAAGGTGCATTCAAAAATAGAAACTATCCAAGAAAAAGAAATTTCAGTAAATAGAAAAGTAAAATGCATCAAATCTGAATTTTTACTACTTAGATGAAAAGGTAGAGTCAAAATTTTTATTCTATTTATTTTAAATAATAATTGTTGGCATATAATTCAACTAAGCTTCTTGTTGGATAGCAAATAAATATAATATTCAGGAAACTAAATGGAATCAAGGTCTCAATGGTACAACAGTAGTTGACAACAGGAATGTGAGAGGCACAGAGGTGATTAAGAGTAAAGGATAATTTCAAACTAAGAGGAGATCTTGCTGCTCAGTGAATAAGTGCTATTTAAAAAAAGATTAACACTCATAGAGAAATGAAACTTTTAAGGCAGCAAATCTTAGCTTATTAGTTCTGGTACATTGTAAGCCTGCAAAATATATCTTTTACAATGTTTTCTCGAGGAGATTCTTCATGAAGAAAGCAAAATGTTCCCAATTTCATCTTTCGCCCTTCTTTGTGTACCACTCATCATAGAAGAAGGTGTTCTCAGCCTAAGATCTTTCTGTTTAAGAAAAAGAATAGATCTCTCAAACTAAAAAATGCCCATTCAAAGAATTGCACCTTCTAGATATGCTATTAATGTAACCTTGAGAATTTTTTTTTTGAAAAGCAACTTGGATTGCTTTTCTTTATTCTCAAATGGAGAAAAGTCTTGGTAGCTCACACCAAGGATATCAATTTGTACTACTTTAAAATTTAAAACTGTCCTAATAACGAGAATGTATGAGGAAAATGGAGAGCCTGTCTAGAGTACAGGCGGGGGTCGGGTGGGGAGGAGGGAGACTTGGGACATTGGTGATGGGAATGTTGCACTGGTGATGGGTGGTGTTCTTTACATGACTGAAACCCAAACACAATCATGTATGTAATTAAGGTGTTTAAATAAATTTAAAGAAAAAGAAACTACTAGTAAAAATATCTGGAACTGCATATATGCTTTTAGTTACACTAGCATTCTGGGGGATAAAGGAGGGAGATAAGGGATATATGCTTGGGAACAGGGATGAAGGGAGGACAACACTGGTGTTGGAAAGGCCCTCATTTATTGTCACTGTGTACCTTAAATATCACTGTGTAATATTTGTGAAAAAAATAAAATGCCTCTAATAATGTAAGCCATTACAATAAAAAATGTGTTTTAATCAGAAAAAAAATAAGATCATCCACTATGATCAAGTAGGTTTCAAAAAAAAAATTTAAAGCAGAAAACAACAGAATTATACCATTGATGAGATGATCCAAGAAAAGTATACTTCCATAGTCATATGCACATTTTTGATGTACTCAAAAAATTTTACAATCAAAATATACAAAACTCAACTAGTTTAGAGCCAATTGAAAACAGAAACTTAAATCTTCTTGATATAATATTTTAAGTTCAAATAATCAGTTTCGTTCTGTGTCATAAAATAGTGTGCTCTTCTGGTGAAGGGAAGGTATTCTGTTTATGACTAAAACCCAACTACAATCATACTTATAATCATGGTGCTTAAGTAAAGATTTTATTAAAAAAAATAGTGTGGTCTTTTTACAAAGTAATTAATTTTATTTTATAGTTCCACCTATAAAATGGAAACTTAAATTTTATTTTATAAATATTTACGTAGCTATTAAAATATCTGTTCTAATACTTTAATTTTTTAGATGCACACTTTTACAAGTAATAAAAATTGAGCATCAAGAAATATTGAAAATACAATGTCTTTGGCTGTTAAAGAGTAAAATTTTATTAGTAGGCTTTTAATCATTTAAAGCAATAGAATAGCTTCTGCTCCTTTCAATAGAACAAGACAATATTAAAACAAGTCCATTCCATCAGAGAAGCCTGATTATTTCCTTAGTGTTTTAAATTATGCATATGATTGGTGACACAAATACATGTTTAAGTGGTTGCAAATTTAAAAAATCAATATTCTCAAAGAACTAAAATTATGCCCAATCATAAATAACAAATTAATTCACTGCATATTTAGATCTACAACTTACCCTATTAATGTGAATATTTTATAAAAGGGAAATCTCTTCTTTATATCAACTTATGTTATCATATTTTATAAAAATATAGCTCAAATGTAACAGAAGCCTTGGCAAAGAGAAAATAATTAGAACTCTACACTGTTCTTTTCTTTCCCAGATGATTCTGGTATGAGGTGTGGACTGCCATGATGCTCCAAACCTACAGCAGCCAGGACCCCATTGTTCCCAAGGGAAGCGGAGCCTATGCGGGAATGCAATGGTGTGCTCTGCAAGGAACGTGTAAAATAGCATATGTCACTACTATACAGTACACAACAGACAATTATGATTCAACTGTCCAAATTATAATCAGTTTGACAAATGTCCACAAGCGTCTTCACTCTATTTTATATTTTCCCTAAGACAAGGCAATCACACAACCAGACAATTCCATCAGGGAAGCTTGTTAGCTGCTTAGTCTGTTAAACCCTGGTTGCCATAGCATCTAGAGTTGAAAAAGCTGCAGATTGGCATGAAAAAGCATGTCGACAATTGCCCTGTCACAGCATGCAAGCCAGGTCTGCTCAAAGGCAGCACACTACAAGTTTTCTTTCCCAGTTTGCACTACCCCATGCTGTTTAATAATATCCATTTACTGGTATTGGGATTGATCTAGCGCAGTGTAAAATTCACATCTAGTGAGACTTTGCTTTTCACATGGAGCGAAATTCTTTAACAAATGGGAGTATGGCAATTAATTTTGAAATGTAATATTGTATAAACTATAAGAAGTATATTTAGATGTAATAGAGGAACTGTCCAAAATTTTAAAGCATGGTACTTTAAAGAACCAAACAGTTTTACTTGGCAATTTTTCAGTTGACTTTCTAATCATTTTTGAATCCTAGTTAGTCATACTTTGGAGATGACAGACAGCATTCAAATTTTAGTAGAACATTTTTAAACACATTTTAATCACACCATACTCATTTCTTCTTTATGCGCATAGTATAATTTAATTAAGGATATACGTTTCTAAAATAACTGTAATTTAATTAAAGCTTAATATCATGAACACTGAAATTACAGGCTAGAGAGCAATGTGCATCATTTTTTCCAGAGGGATCATATACTTCATGGTGATAAATTGCCATGTATTATTAAAAAAAAAGTAGGTTTCTACCAAAGGGTATTCAAACCCCTGCCAACAATCAGATTTATAAAGTATGTGAACTATAAAGAGAGTAAAACATGTTTACAAACAACTATTGTTAACTTATTGGAACTACAAAAATAAGAAATTATCTATGCAAACTACAAAAATAATATCTTTGAGTTTATATTTGTGGTATTCAGTTCTTCCTTCTTATCTCCCACTAGCAAATATGCTTTTTTTAATTTGGATTATTTTCCAGTTCCAGAAAGAAAATTATATTAAAATGCATACACAAGACGAAATTAGTCTAACCAAGTTCAAAAACAGGTATTTTCTATTTTTTCTAAAATTATTTCCTTTATCAACTACTTGCTTTACCCTCCTAATGTAACAAAATTGTAACTAAAAATATATAGCATTTTAGCTTAAACACTTAAAATACTGATAGTTCATCATATTAGAAAATTTAATGTTAGTCAAAAAGAGAAATATGATGGTTAAAACATATCCACTCTGCATGTTAACAATTACTTGGTCATGTTGCTGAACAACTTGAAGACTTCTTTTCCTAAAAGATTCTCAGACTTTCAAATAGAATATTCAAAGCATAGTACCAATGATTTCATATCAGAGAGATCAGTATAAAAATTGTATTTCTGAATGAGACTTCAGATCTAAATGTAATCCTTCCTTTTCTAGAAATTCTCAAATTCTTGGGTGAATCTTGGTTCACATATGGTGTCCATAAATGTGATTTCTTATACCACATATCTTACAGTTGAAAAAGAGACAGAGAAAAGTTATTTACTTGTTAAAGGTCTTTTTATAAGCTTTGATGACTCAAAAACACCATTTTAACACATAGAGTTTGGCAAAGAATTAGCGATGCTACCATTTGAAAGAATTTGATATTTGGGGAAAAGAAACACAACAGAGATTAAAACTGAAGTTGGCTTTTGTGTCTAGGACATAATTTTTCAAGCATTTTTTATGAGAAATTACTACTGAAAAGTATTTGTCAGAATACTGTAAAAGTTACAGTTATCCTGAATAAACACTGTTAATGAGTGTCACAGAATTTATTCTAGTATATCAAGATTTTAAGAAATAGACTGGTATAGCATTGCAATAGTGCAAATAAATAAGTGTTTAAGTCAATTAAAAGCTTAACAAAACATTGACATGACATTTCTCTCATTTCTCATTCTAGAAAAATTGTATTTAAACTTCTTTTGGATACCATTTGCTTAACTCCCTTGCAATATATAGCAGAGTGCACCCTAAAAGAAGTGCACCTCTTAACCTCTTAATTAGGCTATGCACATTTTCCTATTTCAAAGTATAAAGTTTTGCAAAGTCCAAGAACTGGGTAGCATAAAAATAAAAAGTTACTGCTTAAGAGCACATCTCCTTTAGTGTATAAATCTCAAATTTTGCCATATAGCCCCAAAATGTCCTTTGTTTAGAATTCCTAAATAAATGTTAACCTTTATAACTGCACTGTTAATATTTATTCCCACTACATTGACATTATTATTATGTATGAACTTAATATCCTTCATACCTAATTTATTTCATATTCATTCTTTTATTCTAAATCAGGAATTTAGTGATTCTAAATGTCTTAGAATATTTACATGGTGATCATTATTACTTTTGAACAATCTCTACAAAGCATCTAGTTTTGAGTCATGTTGATGATTACTAAAATGAACTTACATGAGAAAGTTTTAATAAGTCTAACTTTCCATAACAATCAAACTTGTCTTATGGTAGTGAGTAGGTGGTAGATTGCAAAGTCAATATTATCTCTGATAATACAAAGGGTAAGTGTTGTTAGAAAGATACTACCCTGTTCTATTTTGTGAAATAAACACATCTTATGTCTTCTCCAAATGCAATGCTACCTTGCACAAAAATGTAGGTTTCATATAAGCACATTCTTGTGTCAGGGTTAGTTCTTGTTTTCCTGGGTGATTTTGCCTTATTCTGAAATTTCTTTTCACCTGACTGAAAGCACATTAACTGCTAGATAGGCATCACACTGATGTCTCCACGCTGTAGCATACAGCCGTGAATTTGCTACGATCTGTTTAATCAGCAGTGTATTGATTTTCCGCAGCTTTCCTTCATTTTAGCCCCATAGCAGGCTTCTGTAATTTCCTTTGGACAAAGTGTAACCAAACTGTGCTAAGTGATGTTGATTTGCAGGCAAAAGTAAAGGGGTAAATATAAATTAACAAGCTATAAACATTTTACAAGTGGGGAGTCAATAAAAACAGTGTCTGCGGTTTCTTTAAAAAAATGATTTGAAGCAGATTGTTAACAAACGTGTCCAAAGAAAACTGACGTGAGTCTGAGAATAATTTTTGCGCTTTGTGATTAAGAATTGATCAGTCTAAAAGCCTCGGATGCAACTGAATCACCCATAAGCTTCTGGCCTGAAAAGACTCAGCAGGGGCTGGTATTTGTTTGTTAAACTCCCATGATTCCAAGTAGATAATTGGTCTGTGAAGTTCATGGCAGAATCTGAATTTGCTTTCTTGCTTCCCAGCTGGCTGAGCACTGGTTTATAGACTTCTGTGTACAAATTTAGCCAGCAGCAAACCTCACATCTTTAATATAAAAGGTGTTTTGTTGTGTTTTTCAGGTGCTGAGTGGAAAGCCCACACTCCAGAAGCTCATTAAAAGGGCCAAGTTACAGTACAGGTTTATTTCTGTCACAGCGTTTCTGAAAACAGTGACAAGGATTAATATGTTTCTTTAGTACTGGAAAAAGCCTGACACAATCCCTTGTGAATTTGTTCATCTGTTTCATTGCTTGTATAAGATTAAATCTCCTCTTATATCTTGAAATTACAGCTGTAAACTATTGCTTGTAAGAATTCATAAGTCATTCAGAAGCCTGAGGTGAAACTAATTGTTTTATTCAACAGCCTCTTGTTTATTTATTTATTTATTTATTTATTATTTCATCAGGCTCTTCTTTTCTATTTTCCACTATTTTTCCTGAAAGTCAAGATAATCTTGCTTCTTTTGTTTGAGTGCACTGAACAAGTATAAAAATGGGAAGTTTTCTGTTTCCAAGAGCTTTCTAAAAGCTACTATAGATAAGTGCATTGTGGGAATGTAATTCACTCTAATTTTTTGCAAAACTATCCTGACTTTTCTTTTCTTGATATGAAAATTTCTTATTAAAAAGCAATATCTGTACAAACATTTATAATCTTTTGTGTAACCATGTGACATTAAGCTTTATCTGTGAGTGGTTGCTGTTTCTGAGACATGATTTGACATGTGGTAATGCAAATCCTAGAAAAGTGTAAAGGATCTCACAAACTGACTTGCTTTACATCAAATTAGATAAGCAAATTATTTTCTATTTGCAAAAATTAAACAATATGCCCTGTGAATACCATAAAACAAATCATCTTTTAACTTGAAGAGTCTCTTTTCTTATCTGCCCATGCTTTCTCTCATATGAGCACATTCACACACAATCCTCTTCTTGTAGAGTAATAATTATTTCTTACTTTCCAGTTTTCTTTTATGGCAAGTTATATGCTACAGTTTAATTTTAGATACAAAATATATAGAAGTTTCAAACTTTATTCAAGTACAAAATAGAACACAGTGTATTCATAATAATCCATATGGTATACTATAAATTGGTAGAAATTATTGAAAAACTAGCTTGACTAGACTAGAAAGACTAGACTATATGTCATGCAATGTTTAAAATGTGATATTAAGCCTTCATTGTTGCTAACAGAAGTTTATATACTCAAATTCCCTATGCACCATAGACTTCTTAACCCATAATAACTAATTGTAAATACAGTAGGAACTAGCTAGATCCTTATTTACACCTTCCAATTTGCTGCCCTCCAGCACTAAAAACAAAACAAACAAAAAAATGGTAGTAAAAGAACTGCCAAGCAAAACACGCTCTGCTCCTCATGCATACTCTTTCATATTACCACACATAGAAACCTTTTGCTCTTTGTTTTCAGTCAACAGTCAATTATGATTACAATAAGATAAGAAAAAGATATTGCAAATATGATAATAACAAAGTATTATTAAATGATCAACTTATTCAAACATGTATTCCAATCAAACATATTAGGTTTAGTTTTTGGAAGTTGGGAGCCTCCTAAATAATGTTGGGAGGATCTAGGACCACTTCTGATGGTTCTCAGCCTTGGGTCATTTAGTTGATACTAGTGTGCAAGGTACAATGTTCTTGCATCCTACATGGAAGGCCATCTTGTCAGGATTCAGAACTCTCCAGGGTTACATCCAGCAATGTTTTAAAAGCTATGTAGTTCCAGGGTTTGAACCTGGGTTGAATGCTTGTACTCTACACCTGTCCAATCTCCCCAACCCAAACAATGTAAATTCTGTGCCATGTTTCTGTGTCTGTGTTGCAATGGCACTTACTTACATTTACTGTGTTAACTATAAAAGTTTTATTCAATTTTGTCCTTACAATAAAAAATTCACTATTTACTGAAACTAGATACCTTGGTAAATAGATTTACATTTCCTGTTATTTTTCATTCCTTATGCTTCCTTATCATTTATCTACATAAATTATTATTTTCATTTATATTTTTCAGAATCATAAGGTTTTTTTATCTTTAGTAAGCTTTCACTTACTTTTTAAATTAAATACAAAATCACCTTTTCTAAATGCTAGCTTTACTTTTCTAGTATTGATAGCTATGATTTCACTATTATTTTATTATTTTATTTGTAAATGTTAAACTAGCACAAAAACTTGCACATGTAACAATGTAAATAATTTATAACAATAGTATCTTTTCTGGTAAATTAAAATACATGTTTGGGATTAAATTAATTTTTCTTTCCTTTTCTATTTTTTTTTTTGCATTTTTGGTCCACACGCTGTGGCTCTTACGGCTTATTTCTGGCTCTGGCACACTGAAATCGTTCCAGGCAAATTTGAGGAAGCCATAATGGATGCCAGAGATCAAATCTGGGTCAACTACTGCAAGGCAATGCTGCTGCTCTATCTTAAACATTAAATACATTGCCTAAAAGAACTTATATATTTTGATTAACTTTTTTTTTTTTTTTTTTTTTTTTTTTTTTTTTTTGGTTTTTGGGCCACACCCGGCGGTGCTCAGGGGTTATTCCTGGCTGTCTGCTCAGAAATAGCTCCTGGCAGGCACGGGGGACCATATGGGACACCGGGATTCGAACCAACCACCTTTGGTCCTGGATCGGCTGCTTGCAAGGCAAACGCCACTGTGCTATCTCTCCGGGCCCTTTGATTAACTTTTTATGGTTACTGAGAATAAGTATTATTTTGTAAAACAAAAGGATAATAAAGTTTAAGACTAGTTCATAAATTAATTAAGGCTGAAGTTAAAATTAGAAGTCAATATATTTTATATTTTACATGATGAAAGCTCATGAGTTCCAAGGCTGGTAAATAAAATAGATGAAGATCTGTGCTTTTATTGTTTAATTTTTAGGAACCTGAAGACAGGTTAAATGTCTCATTCAACTTTAGACAAAACTAAGTATACATTTGGAATTTAGTGACTATTTACTTTTCAGTATATGAGATATTTTTAACATAAATTGCCTATTAAAATATAAAAAGCAGATTGTACCAATGTTTGTTATTTATGGTAATAAGGATGATTAGTTTTCAAGGTCAGTATATATTGGAATTACAAATTGTTGCACAGAAATATTTAATGGACCTAATTTGGTAATAATATAAATAAGTAAAATGCAAAAACAATAAACAATGTATAACATTGCTATATTTGGATGTTACATTACTTTTATAGATAAAATATGATAGAAATTTTAAGAAAAAACAATAGGTTTGAAATTTTATTATTATTATTCAATTTTATTGTTATTAGTTATTAAAGGATCCTCTGAGACGCTTGTAAACATGAAAATAAATAACTATGGGCATTGTGGTTGCTATATAATTGTGAGGGTGTATGAATTAATTCTTATTATTCATTATAAATAACAAGTAAAAAATATATTTTAGTTTTTACTCAAATAGCATGGTCTTTTATTTACCCAGAAAGTCTATTACAGGAGAAAAAGGCAAATATTTTTTAAAACTAATTATAAAATTATTTATATGTGGTTACAGTTAGTTAAATATAACCAGATGTTTAAATTGCTAAGAATCATTTAAAAGGTCAAGAGAACAAAATTTCTCACACCACAACTAGAAAAATGTACACAAAACATTTCTTTGACTACTCTGAATTACAAACTTAAATTAGTACCTCCTATTTAGATGCCAAAAAAGTTTTCTAACAACTTCTCTAAGAGAAATCATAGAGGTATATGATAGAAATCTGAGGCAAAGTACTAGAACAAAATGTATGGTAGCAATGTCAATCAGACACTTAGAAAGTACCATTCACTTAGGATGATTAATGACAATCTAATCTCTTTGGTGACTTCTCTTTCATGCTAAGTGGAGGTCTCATGTTTTTCTGGCAATAATGTCCTGTTCTGGGAAATGAATTTAAACCTTAGTTTGATCTATTTAATATTCTTATGTCTGTGAAGTGAAAATTATGTTGTTCCCTCAATTTCCTTATTATTATGCTATTGCTTTTCATTCAAAGGTACTCAAACCAGTAAATTATTAGAATTTTCAGCTTTAAATTGCCTGTAGGTCAAACAATTTCTAAAAGTTGAAATAAAAGTGTGATTTAACTAAGGAATATTATCAACTTTACTGTATTTGAATACTCTGAACAAAATAATTTCTGCTTTTTCTATTTGTTTACATTTGTCCATGAAGGTGCTATTTAAAATTATTTTATTCCTGACTATCATATATATATATCACTCCTTTTACTAGCTCTAGTCATCAAACAATGAATATACCTTCTATTTACTATATTTATCAAAATGTAGGTGACATATTCTATAAAATTTTATGACTAAAATAAGAAAACAGTAATAATTGCTTACATAAGGAATAAACAAAGATTTATCAAAATATAACTAATGATAAAAACACAGATAAAAATTAGAGCAAGAACCTCCTCATTCTCCAAACATATACCTTTTCTTTTTGTTGCATCACTTTTTTGAAAGCTTAAAATATGATTATTTGATGAATAAAATCTTAAATAAATGTATTCTATTGGATTATAGATTATACTACCGTGGAAGAGATTGACACAGTGAATTTCTAAGCATATTTTAAAGTTTTTTTTTATGTCTGAATATCATGTCAGGGATAATTCAAAAATTTCTTGAAATTGTCTTGTCCATATTGCATTTTTGAATCATTCGTCATATATTAAATGTCATGTATTAAAAAGTATAAGTGTACTCCTATTATTTCTATTCTATCCCTATGTCTCTGTACCCATTTTGTTCTAATGCCACACTGTTTTAATTACTATCTTTTTGTAATATACCATTTGCAAAATATGATTTTTGTAATAAAATTAAAGAGTTTAATAATTTTATTTTTTCCATTTCCTATCAAAATTTATTTGGCTATTTGAGGTCTTTTGTTGTCTTATACAAATTTTTAAAAAACTTTGACAGTGAGCAAGAAAATGCTGAAGAGCCATTATGAATGTAACAGGCTATATTCTAACCATTGAAAGTAAAATATGGTTTTAAATTAATTAAAATAACATTGTTAATAAAAGAATATTATATATTATTATTGAGTTAATTGATGAGTTGAGATAACTCCCATTCAAATAGTAATAAAGTGATTCTAGAAATTAAAAACTTAACAGATGAACTGTGGAAATACTCTTCACTGCTTATTAAGAAATGAGCCATGGCATTGCCTGAGTTATGAAGCTGTGTGTATGAACATGTGTGAGAGTATCTAGGATTACATTAAGTAAATAACCATCCAGTTGTTTAAAATTTTTCATAGAAAATTCTACTGCAATTATAAAAATATTCATACATTTTTGAAACAGGATAAAGATAAAGATTCTTGAGGTAAAAGATACAGGATTCTGATTTATTTTTGTATATAGGAAGTTTTGGAAGACAATAAAATTAAATCATCTCTTCAAAGATTGTTGAATTGGACAAACCATCAATCTGTACAACCAATCCCTCTAACCAATGTGAATGTGTGTATGCACAAATACTCACACACACAAACACACACACACACACACACACAGGTTTTTTTCTCCTTTTTTTTTTGGTAACTAATACTGCATTGACTCACTATTAATGAAGACGGTCTGAAGAGAGGGTGCAGAAGTGCTTTTTTCGAATGCTTTTCTTGCATGAAGCTGACCCTATTGGTCATCATATTTTTCCCCAAATATCACACAGAGTGACCTGAGTACAGGGCTAACATTGCCTGCTGTGTACCTCACCCTGCAAAAAAAAAAATAGTAATAGTAAAAATATAGGGGCACATATCATTTCTTGTCATTCTAATTGCATCAAATCAGCAGAAGTTCCTATATTCATTACATTCAAAATGCTTCTTAATTTGGAACACTTTTTGCCATTTATTTATTTATTTATTTTGGTTTTGGGGTCACACCCGATAGTGCTGAGGGGTTACCTCTAGCTCTACACTCAGAAATCGCTCCTAGCAGGCTTAGGGGTCCATATGGTATGCCAGGATTCAACCACCATCCTTCTGTTTGCAAGGCAAATGCCCTACCCTACTTCCATGATATCTCTCAGCCCCAACTTTTTGCTATTTAATATCACCCACCTTACTTCAGTCTTTCAATACTTTTGCCAGAATTACTATAGTAATTTATTATTTGATCACACTGAACTTTCACCTCTTTTAATGGAGTAAGATTTTTTCCTGGTAACCAACATAATCTCTTAAAGAATAGAAATTACATTAAACTATTTACATGTTAGAAGTTATTGAAAAGCTTTCTCCTGTAACTAGAATAGAAATAATCAGGTCCTATATTAGGTTCTATGTGAGCTGATTCCTCAACAAACTTAACATTCGTTTTATCCCCATCAACATACTTCCCATCTCTTTAGCATATTAAGATCATTCCTACTTGAATGTGTCTTTAGTTACCACTTGTCGTTCCCTTCGCACTCTTTCTTGTGTATCTTCATCTACATATCAAATTTCTTGTCTATTAGTTCAGCTCCAAGAGGCCTTCAGATTCAGTCTATTTACAGTAGTGTCCTTTAAAATAATTGATCCAGATTTACTTTATTCACTTCAAATTTAACTCTCTAAAACAGCGTGTATTATCATGTATTGTGTATTGTATATTTTCCATGAAAAAAAAATTATGCTCTATAAATTGGGTATATTATAAGTCCTAGATGTCTATTTTCATTCACTTAGTACAGCTACTGTCTCACAATTATTAGCATGGATGGTGGAATAAGTTCACAGAATTTTCTTATAAATAAGGTAAGTTTTAAATCAATGAGAATCCAGGAAAACTACCACTCACAATTAGCAAAGTAATGTTTTGGCAAGACTCAAAGCTAGTTATGTTATATTATGGGATAACACAGCTGGTAAAATAAGGGGGATAGTGTTGCTATGTTTATAAGTTTAATAAACTTATAAACATAGCAACAAGTCACCTATAGAGTACTCTGTAATCCAATTTTTGTAGGAAAGTCCCATTATACAAATGTTATCCCACAGATGTATTCCTAAAATAAATAAAAAAGATTATAAGGTTAACCTAAGTTTAGGATGCTTAAAAATTCTCCACAGAGTTTCTATCAAACAGTGAAATAAATGTAGAGTCCCTGGTGGGTTTGTACCATTTTACTTTCCTCTCTGAAATGCAGAACAAATCAGAATGTTTACCAAAGACA
Source organism: Suncus etruscus (assembly GCF_024139225.1). Classification (NCBI taxonomy): domain Eukaryota; kingdom Metazoa; phylum Chordata; class Mammalia; order Eulipotyphla; family Soricidae; genus Suncus; species Suncus etruscus. The sequence goes on from NC_064849.1 coordinate 59,923,156, forward strand.
CAAGTCTCAAAGGGATTGACATGGACTTTTCCACCAGCTGCTTCAGTGACTCTGCAATAAACATTTATCCAGGGAACTCAGACTGAGCTCCTGTGAAAGAATTTGGCCTAAAGAAATTAGCACTGCTACTGATGCAAGAACAGTATGTACTTCACTGAATCATCAAGTCAAACCAAAGATGGAAGGAATCCCAAAGTGCCAGTTGGAATAGGCTTAGTTTCAGGGAGCCAAATATAAAAATTTGATCTGGTCTCTTGTTTAAATATATAGAGTCCTACTGTTGGTAGGAGGATGGTGAGGCCATTCTCTGCTAAGCCAAGCTCCTGCAGCCCCTATGGCCTGGTGGGTCTGAAGGTTGTAGGGTGACAGTGGAGAAATTCACAAAGCAGTCAGATGAAGTTCCAGGAGTCAGCCAGCTTTATTTCAAGGTCCTAATGGCCATGTACATTTCCTCACATGGCTTCTATGCTAAGCCTTTTCCTAGCAGCTACTTCTCTGCTCCTTCTGCCTCTGTCTCCCTTTCAGCTGCTCTTCAGGTTTCATTGCTAACTGACTCCCCTTTGCTGATTCTCCTTGTTGATTTTCTCTGCTGATTTACTCTTCTCTCTCTAACTCTTCTTCTTATTTCCTCTTTCCCCACAAGCAGAGCCCCCCCCCCATTCCAGGTGTGGGTGATTCTGATCATTCAGGTGGGATAAACAAGAAGTTGGGGGAGGGGATACCCACATTCTCCACCCTTTTTTTTTTTTGCATCATTACAGAAGCACTATTGATAAGTCTAGAACATCCGAGTTTCTTTTCATAAGCTTCTCTAAACAAAATCACAAGAACTTTTCTGCTGATAATACACTTTGAAATAAGCTTCTATGTAAGAAACACAATATAACATTATAGTAATTGGGAAACATTCACTAGCATAGCTGAGAACTTTCAAAACTCTAACATGCATTTCCCCAGAATTATGCAAACAAATATTAAAGTACTAGACACAAAATTGTCTGTTTGCAATGGAGCTTAGAACAAAACAATAAGATCCATACAGAGAAAACACATTGTAACCAGCAATATAGTGACCATTGAAAATAGGATCAAGAGATTAGCCTAGGAGAAAGTTACCTTCGGGGAGGTAACTCAGGTGCAGGAAGTTCTGAAAGCACCTTCTACTTTCTTAGTCTTTAACTGGTCTTGGATCCTCCATCTTCTCCATCATCACCTTCTGTGTTAGGCTGCTGGGTCAGTGATCCTCGCAAAAGATGCCTCTGGAAGAGGAAAGATGGGAGATGGTGACATCTGGGAGGCTCTCCAGAGTCTTCAACTCTTTCCCCTTCACTGCCTGCTTCTGTATCACCTGAAGAGGCCTCTGCCACCATAGGTGGTGGGTCTACTGAGTGAGGCTGGGGGATGAATTGACAGAACCTATGTCAATTGAGGGTATATCTGCTACCTTTCACTCGCAGTCCGCCAGGTTCCATGCATTACCAGCTTTTGGTCCTCTCTCCTTTCACCACATCAAACTCCACAGTCTCCCCATTGCCAACGCTACACAAAAACTTCCTGGGATTGTTTCTCTTACTAGCTGTCCAAAAGAGCATCTTCTTTAGTGTCATTTCTGTTGATAAATCCATAACCATTCAGGACATTGAACCATTTAGCAGTGCCCAGGACTTGGATGCCAGAACTGGTTTGTCTACCTGATTCAGTGCTTGGGGCACGGGGTATCTTTGGTTGAGCCTTATTCAGTCTCTGAGTCTGCAGAGATAGTAGCTGGCTTAGCATTCTTAGGAGATGAGGGTCTCTCTGGTTTAGTGCCAGTAGTAAATAATAAATTATCAGTTCTGGGAAGGCTTTCAGATCGAGAACTCGCCACCACATGAATCTTCATAAATTATATAAAAATTACTAAACATATATATATATATATATATATCCATAAGAATAGATATCACAGAGTTCTATGCTTTGTTAATGTAATATAATTTTTAATTTGTCCTTTATACCTGTGTTAAAGGAAAATCAGTAAAGAGAGTTAGAAGTCAGTCAGCAAGGAAGCCTGGAGAACAGCTGAAAGGGAGACAGAGTCAGAGAGAGCCAGAGACGGAGCAGAAAAGTGGCGGCTAGGAAGAGGAATAGAAGCCATGTGAGGATATATATATGGTGGTTAGGACCATGAAATAAAGCTGGCTGACTCCTGGACCTTCGTCTGACTGCTTTGTGATTTTTCTCCACTGTCACCCTACAACCTTCAGACCTGCCAGGCCATAAGGGCTGCAGGAGCTAGACCAAGCCGAGAAGTCCTCATCATCCTTCTACCAACGCACATGAACTGTCTCTAAATTTTAAAATAAAGTCTCTAAGGGCATTTCTTTAACAAAGGTATAATAGATCAAGTGAAAATTATATTACATTAACAAAGCATAGAACTCCATGACTTTTGTTCTTATAAATGTATAGATACAGGTATAGTATTTTTATGTAATTTATAAAGTCATGTTGACTCTTGACTTCATAGAAAATTAAATAGATTTTCTCTGATAAATTAACAATTTTTGTTATTGGCATAATTAGTGTTAACAAATTTGTTAATGGTTAACAAGCTCATATTGTATATCAATTATTCATAAAAATACAGAAAGCAGACTCTTGCTATACCTGTTCTATAGATAAGAAATATTAAGTAACTTATACAAAATTAAATAAAGAATACATTTAAGTCAATTAAAACCTTAGTGTAAGAATTGCAAAACCTAGACTTAATCACATTTATTTTACTTTAAAGAATGCTATTTTTACTACACAATAGAAAGATCCATAATATATATTAAATAATTTAAAACTTTTAAGCTAGTATCTAAAAAGAGGTTGTACTCTAAATGTTTTATAATAAAATACATCAAACATATTCCTATGATCAGAGATATCATTATTTTTACAGTATTCTTTATATTTGGTATTCTTTAGCTTATTATACATATATAATTAGCTTAGTATATTTAGTATACACATTATATTTTCAAAGGAGGCAGTTCTTCCTCATTTTCCATAACTATAATTTGTTTAGATATTACTATTTACTAGTGCAATGTTTTATTCTGTTTCACACAAATTGACTCAAGTACATTTAATTATCTGCATAATACACATAATTTATATGGTAAAATTGAGGTACAAATAGATTAAATAACTTGTTGAGGTCAAACATCTTATAAGTGATAGTGGCAAGGTTCAATCAAATGAAAATATTTTTGTAACTACTACATCTATACTCTAATTCTCCATGTATTGCTTGATAAATTCTCTACTTTGGAAGTTTAAAATTATTAGAGACATTTAAAGTATGACAAGACCCCATCTCTAGCCATATATGTAGTTTAAAAGAATAATTACAACCATAAAACATAAATTTTATTTTCTCTAAAAAATTCTCAGAAAGAAATGATTAAATATTCTTTCACTCTTGTACTTTTCTATAGATGATCTCATTCTGGTAGAACGAAGGATTCCATCTGCAAAAGAATGAAAATAAAATGAATAAAAAATATAAAATATATAAGTAATAATTGCTATAACAAACATGCATGGGTAATTCTTATCTATGAAGTTCAAAATACATTTTTTTGTGGTTTTTGGGTCATACCCAGCAGTGCTCAGGGGTCCTGGCTCCATGCTCAGAAATTGCTGCTGGCAGGCACGGCAGACCATAGGGGATGCCGAGATTCAAACCAATAACTTTCTGCATGAAAGGCAAACACCTTACCTCCATGCTATCTCTCCGGCCCCCAAAATAAAAAATTTAATTTTAAAATGTATAAAATAAATTTTAAGCCTTAAAATAGTCCTGAATATATTTTAAAATTAAGAGAATTTTTTCCTTAATTATTCTAGTTATTTAACTATTCAGAAGATAGGCCTTCAAGTACTACCACAAAGTTTAATGTCAAAAGTAAAGGGACAGAGAGTAAATTTATCCATTTAAGTACAGTGAATTTTAGAGTGAAGAAAAGAAGTACAAAGCAAGATGGTGGTAAAATGAAGCTAAGTATGTGTAGATTTATTTTCTATTCCAAAACAATGAAAATAATTATCTCAGTGATATTCACAGACTTGTAAGTAGAATAATTGATTCTGTGGTATTCTTACACATCAGTATTTCAAAAGATACTTCTAATATAAAAATGTGAGAAAAAATTTATAGCTGATCTTTGGAAGAATCCAATCTCTCTCTTGAAGTCATTTTATCATAGATTTATCTTCCTGGAACATAAACCAAAAATATAATTAGTTTGTTTCTGGATCCAGAGTGATGCTACAGCAGATAAATGTTTGGCTTGCATATACCAAGCAAGGTCCAATTTGTGACATCCAAAATGGTCTCCCTCTTCCTCCTGGGAGTGAACTCTGAGCATAGATTCAGGAGTAAGTCCTGAGAAACACTAGATGTATTTTAAATGTCTATTATTTCCCAAAGATAGAAAAATATGATTATTTAAGTTTTTTCATAAAGTCCTTCCAGTTTCTAAATCTAATAAAAAATCAGTTTAAAATATATTTGTATATAATGTGGGTTTAGCTGCTTTCTAAATACTCAAAATGCATTTTAATCCTAGTATGTACACCAATAATTCTCATATTTTGGAGTACATAGAGTGTGAGAGAGAGCTTATTCAAAATGTACATCCTAAAATTACAAGCTGTGTTATGATGTAACAATGCAAAGAAATTTCCACATACTTCATCATGTACTTGTTGAAACTTAATTTTCCATACATTTCTGGGGTTATAAAAAATAAGTACATTACTAAAGTACTCTCTATAATAAAAAGTATGTCTGCTTATCCAAAAATGAAGTCAGTGGGAATCAGGTAAATGAAAACATACAACTTCCCTGAATTTTAATGTCAATATTATTATTGCTATCAGAATAGTTATGAACAAAGCATGGAACTATAGGGGCCGGGCGGTGGCGCTGGAGGTAAGGTGCCTGCCTTGCCTGCGCTAGCCTAGGACGGACCGCGGTTCGATCCCCCGGCGTCCCATATGGTCCCCCAAGAAGCCAGGAGCAACTTCTGAGCGCATAGCCAGGAGTAACCCTGAGCGTCACAGGGTGTGGCCCAAAAACCAAAAAAAAAAAAAAAAAAAAAAAAACAAAAACAAAGCATGGAACTATAGGCTCTTTCTTTGGCCATAGCTCTTTAAGAAGCTTAAATAGTTTGAGTTTAAAAAAACCCTTGCCCTTGGGGGCCAAAGAGATAGCATAGTGGGTAAGAAACTTGTTTTGCATACATTTATCCCAGGTCATGTAATAACTTTTGGTACACTGAGCATCACCAGAAGTGACTCCTGAGGAGAGAGCCAGAGTAACTCCTGAGTATAGCTAGGTGTGATCCAGTAAAACAATAACAACAACAACAATAACCTTCTCACCTTTAAAATTTAACTTGGAGGGAGATCAACTAATCCTCATTTTGCAAATTAAAATAAAAAAAATGAGAGCACTTAATATAAGATCTCCAAGCATTAAAAAAGGCACATTGTGAGTGAATTGTAGAAATAAAATGTATACAAATATTTTAGAAAATAGAAAATGTCGGGCCCGGAGAGATAGCACAGCGGTGTTTGCCTTGCACGCAGCCCATCCAGGACCTAAGGTGGTTGGTTCGAATCCCGGTGTCCCATATGCTCCCCCGTGCCTGTCAGGAGCTATTTCTGAGCAGACAGCCAGGAATAACCCCTGAGCACCGCCGGGTGTGGCCCAAAAAACAAAAAACAAAAAACAAAAAAAAAAAAGAAAATAGAAAATGTCTGGGGAGAATTCTCTGAATACTCAAGCCTAATCCATTGATCTGATGGTCTGTCTTTATTCCAATACCATGCCATTTTGATAACTATTGCTTTGTAATACAGCTTAAAATTGGGGAAAATAATGCCTCCCATATTCCTTTTCCCAACGATTGCTTTAGCTATTCGAGGATGCTTATTGTTCCAAATGAATTTCAGAAGTGTTTGATCCACTTCTTTGAAAAATATCATGGGTATCTTTAGAGGGATCACATTAAATTTGTACAATGCTTTGGGGAGTATTGCCATTTTAATGATGTTAATACTGCCATTCATGAGCAGTGTATGTTTTTTCATTTTCACGTGTCCTCTCTTATTTCTTGAAGCAGGATTTATAGTTTTCTTTGTATAGGTCCTTCACATCTTTAGTCAAGTTTACTCTAAGATATTTGAGTTTTTGTGGCACTAACGTGAATGGGGTTGTTTTCTTAATGTCATTATTGGTGTATAAAAATGTCATTATGTCATTAATTTTTGTGTGTTATTTTGTAGCCTGCTACATTGCTATATGAATCTATTGTTTGTAAAAAGCTTTATGGTAGAGTCTAAACTCTAAACCATAAATGGAGCAAGGAAAACCTCTTCAACAAGTGGTGTTGGCACAACTGGCTAGCCACTTGCAAAAAAGAGAATTCAGACCCCCAGTTAACAACATGTACAAAGGTCAAATCCAAATAGATTAAAGACCTTGATATTCAGACCTAAAACCATAAGGTATATAGAACAACATGTAGGTAAAACATTGAGACTAAAGGCATCTTTAAGAAGGAAACTGCACTCTCCAAACAAGGGGAAGCAGAGATAAATAAATGGGAATATATTAAACTGAGGAGATTCTGCACCTCAAAGGAAATAGTGCCCAGAATACAAGAGCCACCCACTGGGTGGGAGAAACTATTCACCCAATACCCATCAAATAAGGGTCTAATATCCAAAATATACAAGGCACTGACGGAACTTTATAAGAAAAAAACATCTAATCCCATCAAAAATGGGGAGAAATAATGAACAGACACTTTGCCAAAGAAGAAATACAAATGGCCGAAAGGAACATGAAAAAATGCTCCACATCACTAATCATTAGAGAGATGCAAATCAAAACAACTATGAGGTACCATCTCACGCCACATAGATTGACACACATAACAAAGAATGAGAACAAGCAATGCTGGCGGGAATGTGGAGAGAAAGGAACTCTCTTTCACTGCTGGTGGGAATGCCGTCTAGTCCAACCTTTATGGAAAGCAATATGAAGAGTCCTCCAAAAACTGGAAATTGAGCTCCCATATGATCCAGCTATACCACTCTTATGGATATACTGTAGGAACACAAAAATACAACACAAAAATCCCTCCTCATACCTATATTCATTGCAGCGCTATTTACAATAGCCAGACTCTGGAAACAACCAAGATGCCCTTCAACAGATGAATGGCTAAAGAAACTGTGGAATATTATGCAGCTGTCAGGAGATATGAAATCATGAAATTTTCCTATACATGGATGTACACGGAATCTATTATGCTGAGTGAAATAAGTCAGAGGGAGAGAGATAGATGCAGAAGTCTCTCTCATCAATGGCTTTTAAGAAAAATAAAAGAAATTTTTACAATAATTCCTAGAGACAAAAGAGAGGAGGGCTGGAAGGTCCAGCTCACAACACGAAGCTCACCAAAAAGAGTGATGAGTACAGTTAGATAAATAACTACAATGAGAAATATCATAACAATGTGAATGAATGAGAGAAGAAGAAAGCCTATCTAGAGTACAGGTGGGGGTGGGTGGGGAGGAGGGAGATTTGGGACTTTGGAGATGGGAATGTTGCACTGGTGAAGGGGGTGTTCTTTACATGACTGAAACCAACTACAATCATATTTGTAATCAAGGTGTTTATATAAAGATATTAATTCAAAAAAAAGAAAAGAGAAATGATAACAAAGAGGACAGAGATTTGAAAGGGGCTAAATTTAAATTTTAGAAATTACAAATATAATTTGGGCACTGAAGAAAAATTACGGCAGATAAGGCTTTTTCTTTTCAAGTGGCTAATCCCAAATAGATTCTCTGTATAATCCAATAAACTGCTCCATAAATTCTGCCAAAAGTGACTCCTACAAGCAGAGTCAGAAGTAAGCCTTAAATAGAGATATTATTATTTTTTTGTTTGTTTGTTTGTTTGTTTGTTTTTGGGCCACACCCGGCGGTGCTCAGGGGTTACTCCTGGCTGTCTGCTCAGAAATAGCTCCTGGCAGGCACGGGGGAGCATATGGGACACCTGGATTCGAACCAACCACCTTAGGTCCTGGATCGGCTGCTTGCAAGGCAAACACCGCTGTGCTATCTCTCCAGGCCCAGAGATACTATTTTTTAAAAAAGGAGAAGTAAGCCTTGAGCACAGCCAGATATCACCCCCAAAAAATAAAATATAAAGTATAAAAATATAATTTTGAAGTTTAATTGGAAGGTAGTTTGAATTAAAGTAATATTTAGTGAGTGAAAAGGTAAAGTTAAAGAAACTATAAAGACAGAAGCAAAACTTTGAAAAAAAATAACATTTTCCATTTATAAAAGATTAAATTACAATATATTTTATAGTTGATATAAAAATGAGAAAGAGAAAAGGTAGTTTTGCTAGAGTAATATAAAATATTTTAGAAAAATTGATATAAAATGTTAACTAATGGATGTTCATAAAATTGAGCACGAGGCCCGGAGAGATAGCACAGCGGCGTTTGCCTTGCAACCAGCCAATCCAGGACCAAAGATGGTTGGTTTGAATCCCTGCGTCCCATATGGTCCCCCGTGCCTGCCAGGAGCTATTGCTGAGCAGACAGCCAGGAGTGACCCCTGAGCACCGCTGGGTGTGGCCCAAAAACCAAATAAATAAATAAATAAATAAATAAATAAATAAATAAATAAATAAATAAATAAATAAATAAATAAATAAATAAAATTGAGCATGGACAAATATATTTAGCTAAGTCCAATAGTGGAATATTACAGAAAAGTTGAAATAAAAGAACAATTACATAAATCAATATATTTTATTTGCAACAATTATTTTAATAGATAGAAATACATAATTAATAAATACATTTTTTAAAAAAATAGTAAAATGAAAACAAACAATAGAGATTTATATATCAATAAAAACATCTTATTTAATAAAGTAGACATACCTAGGATTTGAAATACTGTTCAGCACTAAAAAATGCTGTTAAGCCATAGAAACTCACAGACAAAATTTACCTTTATATTAATAAGTGTAAGCCATTTGAACAACATACATGCTAATTATTCTAACTTGATCACATTCATAAAAAAAAGATTAACAATGAAAGGAAAAAACTAAATTTCAGGAACTAGCAGATAGACTAAAATGATTATATTGTAGATACATATAATATTTATTTGTCCAATTCAAAAATGGGCCTAATATAAGTATGCATTTGGTTAATCATGGTGCACTAATATAATCTTTTTTTAGTCAAGTATAATACTTTTATTTAAATAAATTTACTTAGAAAAATGTGAGAAGAGAAAAAGAAAGAGAAATGAAAGTGAGAGATGTTTAAGAGAGAATATTAGCTTCTGTGGAGGGAGTATAGGAAGAATTTTGGAAGAAAGTTACATATATTATACATAATGTTAATATATAATAATATTATAGTACATTAAATTATATTATGTCATTATATATATTTTATAATATGTAACAATGTATATGTTATGATACATTAATATATATGTAATACTTTCAATTATATTTGCGTAGAGTTCTCTACACACATCAAAATTAAGATAGGTGTTGTTATAGGGAAAAGGCTGTAATCTTGGTAATCTTTTTATATTCTTATTACATTTTTTACTTTCTTCAGTAGCTTTTTTTCTAAGGGGCTCACCTCTTTCTGGAAGATGCCTCAATTTATGTATCTGTAATTTTCTCTATTCCTTAAATTCAATACTTTAATGATCATGAGAAAGATTATAAACATGAAGGAGAAAAAAGATGCCTCTTCCTTTTCACTAAAATTTTAAATGAATATAAAACTGTGATAAAAATACCTAAGCAAAATAAAAATGGGAGAGTCCTCTATGTAGAAGGTGGAAGTTGATACAGGCACATTATCTAGGTATCTATCAGCTGCTTTGTGACTTGACAGGTCAAAATGAATTCAACTCATAATGGGCAATTCCAGATGAATTGACACTTAATGTCCCAAATCAAGTGCTCTCTCTCTTTCTCTCTCTCTCTCTCATATCAGTACCCATTAACATGACAGGAAATTCTTCTCAAAAAGCATACAATTTCCTACTGTGAATGGCAAAAATCTTGCTCCATAATCCCAAAGCTCCACTGTGATTTTCTATTGGACCTTTCTATAAAACCACACCACATTATTTAACTAAGATTCCTAAATCATAAGATCATTTGCCATATCAGAGGCTCAGATGACTTAGCTACACTAAGAATTTGAAGCTACCACATAGCATTTATGTGCTCCAGACAGTTCTCGAAGTTCTATGGTCACCCAGTATAAAATGAGAGAATGAAACATTTATGTGAAATGTGCGGACAGAAGAAGCAGACGTACCTACTAGGTGATAATTTTCCTACTTTGAGATAGTGGTCTCAAAATTCATAAAGTTGTTTTTCTCTTTGGTATTAATTACGGCTTGGTCCTGAATACTATATTATATATTCTAAAATCTTTCCTTATGTGGTACCTGAGTGTTCATGGGGTTTACAAGTTACCTTCTAAGACGTAAGTTTCTTACCAAAGTCTCCAGTGTAGTTCTGTTTTGCTCATTCAAATCAATCAGCATGATGCCTTTGATAAAATTTATTAATGGGACAGTCTATGAAATGACAAATCAGTGAAGATATTTTGGATTCTATTGTGACAAGGTGAGATATTTAATGCAGTACTGAGGCAACAGAGCATACTAATATTGCTGCCGATTACATATTACCACAAATGATGCCCTTTTGCTAATTATAAGAAATGAACTTGTGGGGCCGGGCGGTGGCGCTGGAGGTAAGGTGCCCGCCTTACCTGCGCTAGCCTAGGAGACGGACCGCGGTTCGATCCCCCGGCGTCCCATATGGTCCCCCAAGCCAGGAGCGACTTCTGAGCGCATAGCCAGGAGTAACCCCTGAGCGTTACCGGGTGTGGCCCAAAAACCAAAAAAAAAAAAAAAAAAAAAATACAAATGAACTTGTTTGCTAAGTTTTAGCGTAAACCACAATATTTATTATAATAATGATACCAAATCTAGCACAGTATGAAGAAAGACTTATACTCTTTCTTTATACTTAATTAATTTCTATAAAGGATAGCCTGAATAATAAAATAAATACTGATAAGAAAAACCACACCTGATTCCTGTACTTACATTATCTCTAGTTTACTCACTTGGTATCAGGAGGTGTAAGGAGTATGGAATATTCCATAGGTTTTCATTCTATTTATTATATGTTTCTTTACATCTCCATTTAAAAAGAATAAATAACAAAATTTTGAATATCTAGAATATCAGTAACCATTTATATCTTATGCCTAACAGTGTAAAATAAAGCCCATGAGTTATGAGGTCCCCCAGGCAGGGTAGCAGCAAAGAAATAATAAGCCAAGCCAGTCAGTAGAGAGCCATGGAGTAAGTCTATATCTGGTGGTATCATTTCTGAATGCCAAGCTAAAACTCCTTTTCTTTATTGTCACAGAGATAAATGCACCAGGGCTGGTCAGGGCAGAGTGCTCCAGGTTGGCTTTTACATATCAAAGGAGAGATTTAACAGAAAGAGGAAGTTGGAGAAAATGCCTTTGTTTTGGGTTAATAGCTGGGTGTCATCTTACTTAATAGTCCTTAAGTGGGGCCGGAGAGATAGCATGGAGGTAAGGCATTTGCCTTTCATGCAGAAGGTCATCAGTTTGAATCCCAGTGTCCCATATGGTTCCCCGTGCCTGCCAGGAGCAATTTCTGAGCATGGAGCCAGGAATAACCCCTGAGCACTGCCGGATGTGACCCAAAAACCACACACACACAAAAAAAAAAAAATAGTCCTTAAATATCTACAAATTTCCCTTTCTACTATAAAGTCATAAATGAAAATATCGGGAGATTCTTTTCCAGGGAAAGACAATTGTAGGAAGAAATGATCATTCAACAGTGATAGAAAAAGAGAGGTAAAATGTTTGTCCCAGATTCCAGGGGTGGGGATTTATGACTGGAAAGGTGAAGGGTGGTATACATTTTATGACTGAAAACCAACCACAAACATTTCTGTAACCATGGTGCTTAAATAAAAAAAAATTAAGAAAAGGTTACACAGATGAAAGGTGTAGTGTTATATTTCTTTATTAAATTCTATCAGTGGGATCAGAGCGAAAACACAGTGGTATGGCGTTTGCTTTGCATGTGGCCAATCTGGGACAGAGCCAGGTTATGTTCCTGGCATCTGATATGGTCCCAGAGCTTGTCAGGAGCGATTTCTGAATGTAGAGCCAGGATATCCCCTAAGCACTGCCGGATATAGCCCTAGAATTAAAAAAAAAAAAAAAAAAAAAAAACTATCATCAGGGATAGTATTATAAATCATGGTTACTAAGATTAAAAATTTAAAAAGAGGGGCCAGTGATGACTCAGTGGTATGGCATTTGCCTTGCATGTATGTAGCTGACCTAGGACAGACAGCGCTTCAGTCCCCTGGTATCCCATATGGTCCCCCAACCCAGGAGCGATTTCTGAGTTGAGTGCATAGCCAGTCATAGGGTGTGGCCCAAAATAAAAAAAAAATTTAAGAAAAGAAAAGAAAAAAAATACAACTTGAAGCAAAGAGTGATATAAAGAGTCAATAATTTTAAAATACATTTGAATTTTGAAAAAATAGAGAAAAATTCTAATACAATATAGTCTACAAACTCTGAAAATCTGTTGATATGGCTAAAGAATGTAGATAGTAAGAGACTATCACTAAATGCAAAGATATTATAATTACTTCAATGGCAGTTTCAGTTAATTTTAAAAGATACTCTTTTTATTGTATATGAACTTTGCCTAACAGGAAAAAGAAAAAGAAAAATAATCAGTTGTAATTTTACACTTGTTTTCAGAAACAATACACACATTTAAACAAAAACAAACTCATATAGAACAAACTCATATATATATATATATATTATATATATATATATATATATATATATATATATATATATATATATATATATATATATATATTTTTTTTTTTTTTTGTTTTTGGGTCACACCCGGCAGCACCCAGGGGTTACTCCTGGCTTCATGCTCAGAAATTGCTCCTGGCAGGCTTGGGGGACCATATGGGACGCCGGGATTCGAACCGATGACCTTCTGCATGAAAGGCAAACGCTTTACCCTCCATGCTATCTCTCTGGCCCCAGAAGTTTATATTTAGGGCTAAAATGTGTTTTTATTAATACAATAAAATCTTACAGAATTTTATTCTTTTATTTCTATTTATAAAAATAATTAGAAGGATTCCTCCTAATTTTTGCTTGTTTGAAGTTTTGCCCCCCCCCCTTCTTTTTACCTTCAAATAGAACCACATAACTTATAACCACATCTTATTCTGCTCACAAATTGAAGGGGAAATAATGGAGGGCACCAAAACCAAACAGTCGTATGAACGTTGAGTAGAAATAAAAAATGATCAGACTTAAACACCAAATCTAAAGCCAACTACAACAGAGTCCATACCCAATCTACCACTAAGCTAGACACAGAAGGGACCACTTATAGTAGCAGTTCAGGGGGGCAAAGGATGAGTGATATGGGATATGGGGTGGAGGGAGGACAACATTGGTGGTGGAAATGCCCCTGACTCAATGTCACTATATACCTAAAATACTACTGTGAATGATTTGTAATCTACTTTGGTCAAAATAAAAATCATTATATAAAAAAGAATATTTTATAATGGCAAAGCATATGTTCAATGTGGATTCAAAAATTACAGAAAATAAATAGGAAAATAATTAAAATGTCAATTAACATGTTATATTTTCATAAATGTTTCTACTTTTATTAAGTGATTGCGATTATATTTATTAAAGTAGGATCATGGAATTAATAATTTAATCAGTTCTTTGTCATTCAAGATTCTCATATGACTAATTTACCTATGCTATGAAGAAATTTTCTTGAAGAATGTTTTTGTATAGTTTATACAACTATAGATGTCTTTTTTTTTTTTTTTTTGGTTTTTGGTTTTTGGGCCACACCCGGCGGTGCTCAGGGGTTACTCCTGGCTGTCTGCTCAGAAATAGCTCCTGGCAGGCATGGGGACCATATGGGACACCGGGATTCGAACCAACCACCTTTGGTCCTGGATCGGCTGCTTGCAAGGCAAACGCCGCTGTGCTATCTCTTCGGGCCCAACTATAGATGTCTTAAGGGAACAAATTTATACCACTTCAAAAATTAAGTAATCACAGTGCATCCACCACCAATATTTCAGAATCATTCACTGCAATCCATTGGACTGACCCTCTGCTTTGTTACCTGCTGCAATTCCACTATTAGTAACCTGTGTCATGTGGTTATTTTTTCTATGTATAAAATTATATGCATACACTACAAAATATTCTGGACATATATATTCTGAACATATAAAATATATTTTAGTTTATAGTCATTATATGTTTTCCCTTGCATTCTACTAAATATAATTCTTAAATATCACTTTAATAATTGTATCTATCTGTGCATCTATAGCCATTTCTCTATAAATGTACTAACATATGCTTTAGTATACTAAATATCACTGTAAGAAAATTTTGCACATAGTTGTATGTCTAAATAGCTTCCTATATATTTCTAAAGTTTGAATTAGTATTATTTGGCATTTATTTACTTGCTAGGAGTGCTATAACAAAGTACCACAGACTAGATAAATTAAATAATAACAGAAAATAATTGTCTCACATTTCTGAAAGGCAGGAAGTTTGCAATTTAAGTGAAATAAGAATTGGTTTCTCCTGAGGGCTCTGAGTGAAGCTTCTAACCTAAGCATCTCATTTTATATATAATTAGTATCTGTGTACCAATTTCCCTTCTTCTAAGTCTATCATGTTGTATTGTAACCTATAGTACTTTAAGATTTTAATTAGAACTTGGTTGCTTCTTTAAAGATTATACTGAGGTGTTAGTGTTTAGTAATTTAACTTATAAAATTTTTATGTACCGTTCTCAAGTGGTAGAGCACATATCTTGTACATGTGAAGCCCTGGACTCTATGCCTTACAGTTTCACTTCCTCCCCCCTCCAAGTATAACCTGGGGTGGCACTTAAAAGCAAAAAAATAGATAATTCATTCTGTAATGTGTGGTTTTAAATACTTTAAATATTTAAATACAGTAACCACGCAGTCCTGCACAAATTGAATATCTATCTATATACAAATTAAATATAATATATATATGTCATTTCACAAGTGCACAAAGAATTGAAACAAAACAAAGTTACTTCTATAGTATTTCTTTCTAAATAAATATACATAACTCTAAGAATTTACAGTTAAAAATGGAGAAGTCTATACCAGGCAACTTATTATTGTTTGGGGGAATATTTGAGGAGAGAATCTGATATGTTACGAAAAATATATTTTTAAAATGTTGCCTAGGTTATTTTCTTACCCTGACAGATGTAGATTACAATTTTATTATCCAAAAGTTTAATATTAATTTTTCTTCCACTGAAGTATATGCAAGTATATACAAGATACGCAATTAGTATATGATGGCTTTTCACAAATGAGAAATTTTAGATCAGCTTCTGAAAAGGTTCTTCTTCCATATTTTGAAATGTTATTTGCAATCAGGCAATACACTGAAATGCAACTAATGGAGTCCAACACAGCTGCTAGAATAATATTTCGTAAATGTTGTTTGAATGATAACATTCCTCTCTTAGAAAGCTTCAATGCTTTCAACTTTTTTTTTGTTCCAAACATGAATTCTCATATACTTGTTACAAGGTTTGGAAAATTTCAAACACACCTATTGTTTTATTTGCCTGATAACTCATAAACAAGTTTTCCATCATATCAGACATTTAATTATCTTCTAGGGCTATGTCTTTTTCTCCAGGTCGACATTAGTCTTGATTATTGCTACAACCAAATTTGTTTCAAAAATTTGGCTTTGTCTTTCCACTATAATTGTTGTAAAGCTTTACTAGCATAATTTTTCCCTAAAATGTAGTCAAAGTAAGACAAAATTTGCTTTATCAAAATATTTCTAAAAGGTTGGGAGGGGGAAGTACAATAAATCAGATAACAAACAATGCATTTAGGATTGAACCATGAGCTGTGACATGTGATATCCTGTACCCCCCAAATACAGCCTTATAGCAAATTCAGCTCTTAGGTACCTTTCACTGTCAACAAGTAAAATAATTTGCTCAAATATCACCTACTTCTTCAAAATTATATTTAGAAATAATCCATTTTTGATAGATTGTTTCTATAAACATTCTAAAATTTTCACCATTGAAGTTAAATATTTTTATTTATGAAATTATAATTCATAGTGTTCATAAATGTTTCTGGAAAACATATTTGTGTGTTTTATTTTATTATTTTATGTTTTGGAGTCACACTCAGTGAGTCTCAGAGATTACTTCTGGCTATGTGCTCAGAAATCGCTCCTGGCTCAGGGGACCATATTGGAGGCCTGGGATCAAACCCAGGCTCATCTTGGGTGAGTGAGCTGCATGCTAGGCAAAAGCCCTATACCTGTTCTATCATTTTGGTCCCACATTTGCATATTTTAAAAGAATTCCTTTTATGTTTATTATTTTTTAATGTATAACACTTCATACCAACACAATAGTTGGTTTTGCTGGGTAGAATATTGGCGCAATGTAAGCAACTATTTAAAAATGGAAGTGTCCTCTCTATTTCCCCTGCCTATGTGGGGAAAAAAAAGCAGCACAAAATAATTTTCTTTTTATTTTATTTATTTATTTATTTACCTATTTTTTTGGTCTTTGGTTTAGTTGTCGTTGTTGTTTTCAATTTTTTCTGTGCTCTGTTTTGTTTTTATTTCAGGACTATGGTTATTATTATACAGTGCTTGTCTTTATTGCTGTAGTGCTCATTGGATTTTTGTTTGGTTTTTCTTTTTGTATTGCTGTGGTGTTTCTCTTCCTTTTTCCCTTTCTTCTCTCAAACTGATGTTGAGAGCCTCTAAGGACTCCACCCATTTTCGGTTTGCTTGAGTTTTTACCCCATTTTATTGCTTTTCTTCTCTTCAAACGAATCATATAGCTTGAACCATCTTGCTCCGCCTCTCAAATTGAGGGGGAAATAATGGAGGGTACCAAGATCAAGCAATTGTAAGATCACTAAGTAGTAATAAAAAAGATCGGATTTTAACACCAAACCCAAAGCCAACAACAAAAGAATTGCTGCCCACTCTACAAGCTATACACAGAGGAGACCACTTATACTAGCAGCCCGGGGGTAAAGGATATGGGATGCAAGCTGGGAATGGGGGTGGAGGGAGGACAACTTAGGTGATGGGAATCCCCTGATTCAATGTTAATATGTACCTAAAATATCACTGTGAATAATATGTAATCCACTTTGGTCAAAATAAAAATTATCTTTAAAAATAAAAAATAAAAATGGAAATGGGGTGGGACCAAATGTTTGAGTGCGACCCTAAATCAAAAAAAAGAATAAAGAAAGTGTTTAAAATGAAGAATCTATATGTACATTTATAATATTTGTTATGTTATATATAATGTACCAAATGAATTTCATTGCTGGACTTACAATGACAGTTTGTTTAAAAATAATGGTGGGAGGGTCAGAAAGATAGAGGGTAAGTTGCTTGATTTGTACATAACTTAACCCAGACGAATCCCTGATGTCATAAAGGCACCTATGTATCACCAATAGTAATTCCGGAGTCCAGAGGCAGGTGTAAACCCAGAGCACAACCAGGTGTAATCCAGGCCAAAAATAGAAACAACAACAATAATATTAGTAGTAATATCATAACATTTGTGTTTGTACTTTTTAACTTTTCAAAATATACAAACATCTATCTTTCTAACCATATTAAATTTAAAATTTGGTTTATTTTGCTACTATGGGGAGTTAGACCAGAGTGTACTAGGGGTAGATAGTATATCGGCATAAAGCCAAAAGGAAAAATAAACAAAACCTAAATTCTACTGACAAAACTAAATAAAAAAAAATAAGTGTATACACACAAAAAAACAACACTATATCACTATTTTTTCCAGAAGAGGTTCAAATTTGGCAGTACTCAGGTTTTGCTCCAGCTCTGTGCTCAGGGAACTTCCTGTTGTGCTTGAAGGACCATAATTGATATCATGGATCAAAACCTGGTCTGACACCTGCATGGAAAACATACTATACACTGTACTATTGCTCCAGCCCAATTTCATAGTTTTTTAATGATATGAAATCTTCCTATTTAGAAATATGAGTAAATATTATAATTATATTATACTAAAAATTAAGTTAGAAACAGAAAGGTAAAAGAGGTTGTTTTCACTCATAATTTATAACAATTACAAACCACAATGGTAATAACAAATATAGTAAAAAAATAAAAACAAAAACTCATACTCTGAAAATAGAGTGGTAGTTACCAAAGGGAAAGGGGAAGAATAGAAGAACAGAAATTAAATGGTTAATTTGATAGTGGTAAATAATACTAAATACTGGTGGTGGATGTGGTACACACCTTTTTGAAGTGGAGGGGAATTCACCCCTGGTAATGCTTAGAGTTTACTCCTGTGTGCTGAAGGATTACTATAGGCAGACTCAGGAAACCATGTGCAATGCCAGAGATGAAATATCTGTATACCATATGCAATATGTTCCCTACTCAGTTTATTGAGGTGTGAAGCTGTATTCCTAAACTTTGTATATTATAAATCAATGGCACAGATAATTTTTTTGTGGATACGGTCTTTTGAAACATACATTAGAGGGCTGGAGCAATAATACAGCAGCAGATAGGGCATATTCAATCTTCAGCATTCCCTATGGTTCCTTGAGCATGGCCATGAGTAATTGCTGAGTTTACAGCCAAGAGTAAGTCCTAAATATAGCTGTGTGGGTGACATAAAAAAACCAACAACAACAAAGCATTTGCATGTCAACTTCTTCATTAAGAACCTGAAACATCTAACTTCCTTATTTTCATTCAGTGGAGAAATTTGAACTTAAATCTGAAAATATTTTTTACTTTTCCTTCTTAAATTTCGTAATTGACATTCTGCACATTTTATATAGTCTCTATTCTAGTTAAGTTGTTTAAAATTGGTATATGCAGTAATGTAAAATTTTTTCATATTTTTGACTTGTCCTTGTAGACTGAAGATATTCATGTTCTAATTAAACATTGTTTATTTATCATATCAAAAAGCTTGCTGCTTATTTGACTACTGACTCAGCTTCTCTAATAAAATAAGTATTAAATTAGCAGGGAGTAGTTGAACTGAAGGAGATACAGGAGCATGGGTGGTGGTCTTGGACACTGCAATAAAAATGAGATGAGGTAACTGTGGATACCAATACTCTAAATGTCAACACTATTATAAACACATTACCTTAACTATAATAAGTTTTTTTTACACACTAAGCACTGATTTCCCCTTACAACACCCTCAAATACATGGGAAGCTTTCACTTCTGGAGGTTGTGGAGTAGTTGCTTCCTGTCCCTTTTCTCAGCCTAACCTGTTAAAATTTATTTCATTTTATTATTATTGGGGAGGGAGATTGGGTCACACCCAGCTGTGCTCAGAGTTTTACTCTTGGCTTTGTGATATTTCTGGTGGGGTTCATGCTATGCTATGTGGTGATTGAACCTGGATTGGTTATGGGCAAAGGTGAGCACCTTCCCAGCTGGACTATCTCTTCTGCCTGACATCCTAATCCTTTAATTTTTTTAATAATTTTTATTGTGACCAAGGTGAATTACAAGTCTTTCACAGTTATATTTAAGGTACGTGGTGACAGTGAATCAGGGCCATTCCCAACACCAGTTTTGTCCTCCCTTTACCTCTGTTCTCAGTATGCATCCCATACCACCCCTCTTACCCCTAGAATGGCACATATAATTTTTAAAAAGTAAGAACAGTTGAGTTTTTTAAACATCCAAGATACATATATAAGAAGCTGCCATATATTGAATGAGTCTTTCTCTACTTTATCTACTTCCCTTGCTATTTGCTGTTTATTGTAGTATGACTCTTAGATAATGTGGAATTACATGTGAAATTGAACAGATTTCAAGAAAGAGGAAATCAAAAGATTCCTGGAAACAAATGCGAATGAAGGCACAAATGACAGAATTTGTGGAACAGGGCAAAACCGGAACAATGAGGAATATAAATAGCTTAACAAGCACACATCAAGATTCAGGAAGGAGTCTACATGAATAACTTAATGACATAACTTAAAAATTAGAATATGATCAAAATTTATCAAAATATGTCAGGGGAAGGAAATAACAAGGATTAGAGCAGACATTAGTGAACTGGAAATCCAAATAATAATTCAAAAGATCAATGAAAGAAAAAGTTGGCTCTTTGAAAAATACCAAGAAGAATGATAAACCACTAGCAAAACTCATAAAAAAAAAAGGAGAAAGAGAAACTTATTAAACCAAATTAGAAATGAAAAGGGGAGATCACTACAGATACTACAGTGATTCAAGAGATAATCGGAGACTACTTTGATAAAATCTGTGCCACAATAGAAGAAAACCTGGAAGAAATAGATAAATTCTTGGACTCTCATAATCTCTCAGGGTTTAACCAAAATGATCTAGCATATCTAAACAGAACCATTACTACTGAGGAAATTAAAATAGTAATCAAAAGTCTTCCCCAAAGCAAAAGCTCAGATCCAGATGGATTCACTAACAAATTCTTTCAAACCTTTCAAGAGGACCTATTACCAATACTTTTCAGACTCTTCCAGCAAATCAAGGAAACAGAAATACTTCCAAATAGTTTTTATGAAGCTAACATCACCCTGATACCAAAAGCAGATAAAGATTCTGCAAGAAAGAAAACTACAGACCAAATATTCCTGATAAACACAGATGCAAATATCCTCAATAAAATCTTTGCAAGTGGAATTCAATGCCCAATAAAATCTTTGCAAGTAGAATTCAATGCCTCATCAAGATGGTAATACATCATGACCAGCAGGTTTCACTCCAGAGATGCAAGGATGGTTTAACATACACAAGTCAATCAATGTAATACACCATATCAACAAAAAGAAAATTTAAAATCATATGATCATATCAATAGATACAGAGAAAGCATTTGATAAGGTCCAACACACGTTCATGACAAAAACTCTCAAAAATGGGAATGGAAGAAATTTTTCAATATAGTCAAGGCCATATATTACAAGCTCATGGCAAATATTATACTAAATAGAGATAAATTAAAGTTCTTGCCTCTGCTGGTACAATACAGGGCTGCCTCCTCTCTTTACTTCTATTTAGCATAGTACTGGAAGTACTTGCATAACAATTAGACAAAAAAAAAAAAAGATATATAGGGCATCCAGATAGGAAAGAAAGAAGACAAGATCTCACTGTTTGCAGATGACAGGCTACTATATTTAGAAAACTCGAAAAACTCTACCAAAAGCTTCCAGAAACAATAGATTCATATAGCAAAGTGGCAGTCTACAAAGTTAACACACGGAAATCTATGTCCTTCTTATAACAAATAATGAAACACAAATGAAGAGAAGAAATGTACATTAAAAAACAATCCCATTCACATTAGTGCCACGAAAATTAAAATACCTTGAAGTCAACTTAATTGAAAAGAAGGACCTAAATAAAGAAAACTACAAAATCCTGCTTTAAGAAATAAAAGAGGGGGGGCCAGAGCGGTGGCACAGGGCGTAAGGTGTCTGCCTTACATGCACTAGCCTAGGACAAATCGTGGTTCCATTCCCCAGTGTCCCATATGGTCCCCCCAAGCCAGGAGCAATTTCTGAGTGCATAGCCAGGAGTAACCCCTGAGCATCACAGGGAGTGGCCAACACAAACAAACAAAACGAAATAAAATAGGCCAAAACAATAGCACACCATTAGGGCATTTGCCTTGCACACGACTGCCCAGGACAGACCTGGGTTCAATTTCCAGCATCCCATATCTTCCCCAACCCAATGAACAATTTCTGAGTGCAGAGGCAGGAATAACCCCTAAGCGTCACCGGTTATGGCCAAAAATAAATAAATAAATAAAATAAAAAAAAATAATATAGGCATTGATATCAGACTCAGCACCATAAAGTTTATAGAAGAATATGTAAGTTTAACAGTCCATAACATTGAGACTAAAAGCATCTTTAATGAAGAAACACTACTGTCCAAACAAGTGAAAGCAGAGATAAACAAATGGGATTGTATTTAATAGAGAAGTTTCTGCACTTCAAAGAAAATTGTGACTAGGATACAAAAGCACTCACAGAGTTGAAACTATTCACCCAATACCCACCAGATAATGAAATATACAAGGTATTGACAGAACTAACAAGAAAAAAAAATAACCCCATCAAAAAATGGGGAGAAGGGGCCTGGAGAGATAGCTCAGCGGTGTTTGCCTTGCAAGCAGCCGATCCAGGACCAAAGGTGGTTGGTTCGAATCCCGGTGTCCCATATGGTCCCCCGTGCCTGCCAGGAGCTATTTCTGAGCAGACAGCCAAGAGTAACCCCTGAGCACTGCCGGGTGTGGCCCAAAAACCAAAAAAAAAAAAAAAAAAAAAAAAAAAATGGGGAGAAGAAATGAACAGACAATTCCTTAAAAAAGAAATACAAATGGCCAAAGGACAAAAGAAAAAATGTTCCACATCATTAATCATCAGGGAGATGCAAATTAAAATGACAATGAGGTACCATCTCACACTAGAGAGACTTTCACACAAAACAAAGAATAAGAGTAATCAGTGATGGTGAGAATGCGGGGAGAAAGGAACTCTCATTCACTGCTAGTGGGAATGCTCTCTAGTCCAGCCTTTATGGAAAATAATATGGAGATTCCTCAAAAGAGTGGAAAGTAAAGTACCATATGATCCAGCTATACTATTCCTAGGATATACCCTAGGTACACAAAAACACAATACAAAAATGCCTTCTGCACACCTATATTCATTGCAGCACTATTTACAATAGCCAGAATGTGGAAACAACCCAGATGCCAGACAACAGATAAGTGGCTGAATAAATTTTGGTACATATACACAATGGAATACTATGAAGCCATTAGGAAAAAATGACTTCATGAAATTTTTCTATACATGGATGGACATGAAAACTAGTATATTGAGTGAAATAAGTCAGAGGAAGGGCAATAGACACAGAATAATCTCACTCATCTGTGATATTTAAGAAAAATAAAAGACAGTCTTGTAATAATATCCAGAAACAAAAAAGATGAGGGCTGGATGGACTGGCCCACAATATGAAGCTTACCACAAAGAGTGGTGAGTTCATTTAGAGAAATAACTACACTAACAACTATCATGACAACCATAGTGAGTGAGAAAAATGCCATGCCTGTCTCAAATATAGGCAGGGGGCAGGTAAAGAGGGAGATGTGGGGCATTGGTAGTGGGAAGGTTGCACTGGTGAGAGGGGGTATTCTTTTTTTCTTTTTTATTATTGAAACTCCAACTACAAACATCTTTTCAATCATGATGCTTAGATAAATATATTATAAGAAAAGAAAAAAGATGAAAGAAAGAAAGAAAGAAAGAAAGAAAGAAAGAAAGAAAGAAAGAAAGAAAGAAAGAAAGGAAAGAAAGAAAGGAAAGAAGAAAGAAAGAAAGAAAGAAAGAAAGAAAGAAAGAAAGAAAGAAAGAAAGAAAGAAAGAAAGAAAGAATAGAAAGAAAGAAAGAAAGAAAGAAAGAAAAAAGAAAGAGAAAGAAAGAAAGAAAGAAAGAAAGAAAGAAAAGATAAAGAAAGAAAGAGAAGAAAGAAAGAAGAAAGAAAGAAAGAAAGAAAGGAAAGAAGAAAGAAAGAAAGAAAGAAAGAAAGAAAGAAAGAAAGAAAGAAAGAAAGAAAGAAAGAAAGAAAGAAAGAAAGAAAGAAAAAGAGGAGGGAGGGAGGGAAGGAGGGAGGGAGGGAGGAAGGAAGGAAGGAAGTAAAAGGAAGGAAGGAAGGAAGGAAGCAAGGAAGGAAGGAAGGAAGGAAGGAAGGAAGGAAGGAAGGAAGGAAGGAAGGAAGGAAGGAAGGAAGGAAGGAAATAATTTTGAAACATCTTGTTCTGCCTCATGAATTGAAGAGGAAAATAAAAATGAATGGTACCAGGACCAAACAGCTTTATGAACACTGAGTGGAAATAAAAAATGATCAGACTTAAACACCAAATCCGAAATCAACTGTTGCATTAAGTCTTTTGGATGGGCTTGAATGGAGGTGAATGGTGATGGAGACCTTTTTCCTCCAGCTCAGGACCACGTGGCTGCACCTCCTTCCATCCAGCAGGTATCTGCATTCAGGAGAGCGGCAAGTATAAAAATCACAGGCAGTCAGGTTTCTTCAGGAGATAACTATCATCTTTATTTATGCCCTGGCCACCACATGTGTGGCCTATAATAACAATTTACACATGGTATCTTCAGCTTGCCCTGCGACTTAACTTTTGTCAGCCATCTCTTCTCCTGCTTCCTTCTCCATTCTGTATCCAGGCAAATTTCTCTTTGCCCCTCAGGCAAAACTCTTTATAACCTTCCAAGACCCCTCCCAGAAATGGGAGGATCTAATAGCAGGTAAGATTACACCGGAGGAAATGGGGGGTGTGGTTACAGTCAACAACAAAAGAATTGATACCTTATCTACAACAAGCTATACACAGAGGGGAACAGTTACACTAGTACTCTGGGGTGCAAAGGAGGGAGATATGGGACACATGCTGGGAAAAGGGTTGAAGTGAGGACAACTCTGGTGGTGAAAATGACTCTGATTCATTGTCACTATGTACCTTAAATATTACTGTGAAAGATTTGTTATTCACTTTGGTCACAATAAAAATTATTAAAAAAAAAAACAAATATGGACTAAAGAGGGCATAAATGTGTGTAGTGTGTATGTGTTTTTGTGTTTGTGTGTGTGTGTGTATATATATATATATATATATATATATATATATAGAGAGAGAGAGAGAGAGAGAGAGAGAGAGAGAGAGAGAGAGAGAGTAGAGTGTTTGGCTTGCACAAGGCTAACCTTGATTTGATCACAGGCATCCCATATGGTCCCTGAGCCCATCAGCATTGAGATTTGAATGCAGAATCAGGAATATGCCCAGAGCATCTTGGTGTGACTCAAAAACCAATAATAATAAAATAAAAACAAAGCAAATAAAAATTTATGCCAATACCAATATAGCCTTAATGATTTGGAATTTGGACATGTAAAGTCCTAAAAATTGTCACTTTGAAATATTTACTTGATTCCAATCAATGATAAGGCAGAAGATATTAAGTGATTTCATAAAACCCTATAGAAATTTTATATTAGATATCAGTTATCAAGACAACTTCATCTAATGGTTGAATCTTGTGTATTTTGCATTTTTTCCCAAGGTAACATTGAAGCTTCCTCCAAAGTTTGTTACTAGAGAATCTTTGTCCTTACCTTTATCTGTTGTTTGCTACCTGCTCCCGAAACTTGTCCATTTAATTTGCTCATTAGGTCAGCACATATATCTATCATCACTATTGTCCAGTGAAGGATACTTAAATCTCTATTTTTGTCTGACTATGGAAATCATGATGAAGAAAATTGTTTAGTGATTGAAAACTTGATAAAGTTTGTTCATCAAGATTGTCCCAGCAGAAAAATTGGATGTCAGACTAAGGATGGTGAACTCCAATTCACCAGTCAAAAACTCATTGATTTCAGAAACTGAAAAAAAGAATGTTTATCAAATCTAAGAAACATGGATCTTGAAGCCTGTATCACAGTGACCATCTGAGGCAGCTAGGGCAGTAAAACTATAAATGAAATGCAAAGATTAATCAGTAAAAAGTTGTCATACCCTAACATCAATCTCAGATGAG
Source organism: Suncus etruscus (assembly GCF_024139225.1). Taxonomy (NCBI): domain Eukaryota; kingdom Metazoa; phylum Chordata; class Mammalia; order Eulipotyphla; family Soricidae; genus Suncus; species Suncus etruscus. The sequence continues at coordinate 59,949,110 of NC_064849.1, forward strand.
AAAAAAATGACTGTTGTAATTATGGACAATTTCTTTAACAGCCAAATTCATAGTACAGCATCAGGAATCTATATCTTAGCAAAAGAAGCTTAAATATTCTCAGAAAATCACCTCATATCACAGTAATTGCAACAACTAAGCATCACAACAAAAATATATGTGAATGTACTTTCTATTATTATCAGAATTAAAAAAAATAATCCAGGGGCCGGCATGGTGGAACAAGTGGTAAGGCCTTGCATGTCCTAACCTAAGAGGGACCATGGTTCAATACTCGGGTGTCCCATTTGGTCCCCCAAGCCAGGAGCAATTTCTGAGTGCATATCCAGGAGTTACCCCTGAGTGTCACCGGGTGTGGTCCAAATATGCAAATAATAATAATAATAATAATAATAATAAGTAGCCCAATAACAAAATTAACAAATAAAAAGTTATTCCCTAGCAATAAGAAATTGTCCAGGAAAATGAAGGAATATTTAAGATTCGTTGAGAATACATAGCACTGAAAAGTGGAAGAAGAGAGTCAGATCAACACCGTCTAAGACAAAGTCATTTGCCTCCTACTAGAGAGTCTAGATGAAACCTACTAGCCATGTGCTTTAACACTCTACAAAACTTGCATGATACCTTTCTATTGAGTTTCATTCATCTTATTGGCTATATTCAAAGGAAAGTTCCAATGATGATCTGTGTATGTGTGAAGGAGAATTTGAAAAGTAAAAGTTAAGTCTTTTTTGATCCCCTTCAAAAGTAGCAAATAGAAGATTATGAGAGATTAAGTATTTTGTCCAAAATCATGTTAATTAATTGATAAATATTTTCTGCTCTATCATAATTTGCTAAGTGTACACATCATAAAGTTATCACTTGAGATGTTTCATGAAAAAAATCATGATCATATAAAATTGGTAACTTCATATTCCTTATACTCCTCTCAGAAATTTAAATTTATACAAACATATTAAAAGCATTCAAATACACAGCATTTGAAGTGAGAATTTTTTTACTTGTTGACAATTCATAAAGGAATATGAAAATTAACTATTTCAGATGAGTGATAGTCTGGAGAGATAGTACAGTGTATAGGGCAATAGCCTTTTAGATGGTCTACCCAGAGTAGACATTCCAAATTGTCCCCCAAGATCTCCAGGTATGATACCTAACCACAGAGTCAGGAGTAATCCCTGAGAACCATAATGTTTGATCCCAAAACCAAAGTGGAAAATAATACCAATTGTATAATATCTGAAATAAAATAAAGTACACATAAAGGCTCTAAGCAGAAGAAAACTGACTTATTTACAAAACTTACAAAAAGGCTGGTGTGGTTGGTTAAAGTGTAGTTGAAAGAAGAGAAGTTACAGAGATTGGCAAGAATCAGATTGTGCAATAGACAATACCTTCCAGAAGATTTATCCTTTTATTCCTAATAACAGTAGCAATTACTAAAAGGATCAGCTCACCATTAAATTTATTTGCCTATAATTATTTTTATTCACATAATACTTTAATAAATCTGCTATGCTATTTTACACTTTGCTCGCCTGGCAAAAATTGACAAATTTCAAAATAAGTTCCTCCACATTTGAGATTATTGCATAGTCACTGGGATTCCAAAACCTAGAATAAATGCTTCAAAAATGACCATTAACAAATGATTTTAAAATGGTAAAAATAAATCACGAAAGGATTGAAATATGACATTTAATAAATGCTTAAAATGACTCAAAAATTTTATCCTGTCATTTAGAAAATTGATCAGAGAACAAGGGACAAAACTTTAAATATTTACAATGACACTAAGGCATGAATTAAATTTACATTTAAAGCTCAAGAAGATTGTGACTAGCTAGGTACAATGAGTGGCATTTACAAAGAAGCCAATAAAATGTCTCATTTCATGAGACAGTATTATTCTTATTACTTGTTATCAGATTGGAAATCAACTATGAAGAATACCACAAGAATTTATTCATAAACAGAAGACCTGATTACACATTTAAATAATTTGTTTAGCAAAGGTCAGCTAGGCAAATCTAATGTGCTCAGAGTCTAGTTCTAACTCTACTCAGTGATCGCTCCTGTGAGTGCTCAAGCAGCCATGTGAGATGTTAGGGATTGAAATGGCATTGATGATAGTTTTTTTTAATCCAATATTTATGACTCCATTTGTGAAGATTTGGGGGGGTTATTAATATGAGGAACTAATGGTGAATGGAGAGAAATTTTAGACAACAAAAATTTTATTTCAATGCTACAATAGTCATCTAATTGAAGCAGAAGAGATAGAAGAAAAACAAGATGAAGTAAAAAGTAGTCAATGAAAGCAAATGTAGGCAAGATGTCAGTATAATGATAGTCTTATTTGCATTCCCAGTAGTTGCCTTTACTGGGACATAAAACATTTGTATGACAAGCAAAAGTTCAAATCTTTGATTTTTTTTAAGTCTTTGATTTTTACCAATTTACACTAGTAATATTAAACAAAAAATAAAAAAATAAAAATTCAATGAAAATGATCATCAATAAGTATGTAAAACCCCCCCAACCCAAGTAAATTTATTTTAAAATGTCACTAGAAGAGCTCCCTAATATTCCACAAAATTATTGAAATAATTTTTTACAAGGCCAGAGCAATAACACAGCAGATAGGGCATTTGCCTTGTATGCAGCAGACCTGGTCAGTTTCCATCCTCAGCATCCCATATTGTTCTCCCAAGCATCACCAGAAATAACCCCTGAGATCAGAGACAGGGATAAAACATATAAATAAACATTACTTTATAAAATATAACACAAGCAAACACAAATAGCTAGAGAGAAAATATAGTAGGTAGGACACTTATTTTACACATGGCTCACTCACTCAGGTTAGGTCCACAGCATCCCATGTGCCCTCAAGCACCACCAGGAGTAATTCCTGAGGGCAGAGCCAGGAGTAAGCCCTGAGCACCACTGGGAGTGGCCCAAAACACACACACACACACAGACACACACACACACACACACACACACACACTATAGAATTTTAAATTGGAAGTTTGGAAAGTTAAGAGAGGGAGAGAGACTCTTATTAGTCATTTTGTGCCTATTACTTATCTTCCAAATGTTTTTAATCAGCATAAATTTCACATTTTATTTTATTTATTTGTTTGGTTTTTGTTTTTTGGGTCACACCCGGCAGTGCTCAGGCGTTATTCCTGGCTCTATGCTCATAAATCGCTCCTGGCAGGCTCAGGGGACTATATGGGATGCCGGGATTCGAACCACCAACCATCTGCATGCATGGCAAATGCCTTACCTCCATGCTTTCTCTCCGGCCCCAAATTTCACATTTTAAAACAACTCTAGAATGATAAAGGATTGAAGTAAATTATACTGAATATACAATAATATATAATAATCTATTTAAAAAGACAAAGAGATCATCAATATAACATGCACTGTAATTCTAGATTCTGCAATTCAATTTTTTATAGTTTTATATAAACTATAAACTATAAAACTATAGTTTTATAAACTATATAAACAGGGCCTGAGCCATGGCATGGAGAGGCAAGATGTCTGCCTTGCACTCACTAGCCTAGAACAAACCGTGGTTTGATCCCCCAGTGTCCCGTAAGGTCCCCCAGTTTCCTGTAAGGTTCCCCAAGCCACGAGGGATTTCTGAGCACATGGCCAGGAGTAACCCTTGAGAGTCACTGGGTGTGGCCCAAAAAACTAAAACAAACAAAAAACTGTATAAACATATAGTTTATAAATACTCAAAATAACATTTATACTCACTAAAATTCTATCACAATAAGCACAAAAAGCTTAATGCAATATCATAGATCAGTTGAGCAGTAGCTTAAATCATAATTCTGTTCTCTTGGTAGAAAAGAAAGTTTGAATTGCCTTTGAGCACAACCTTAAAAGACAGATCTCAATTGAAAAAATATGAATGCTATACTTTTTCCAAAATTTAAGTTTAGGTAGATTTCAATTGAGGAATGTGTTGCATATCATTTTAAAATTATATCCTTAATGCAAAGTTAGGTTTCAAAGAAATTGTTCATGTAATGCAATGAATAAGAAATGACCTGGAGCTTTACAGAAGTAATTCCATTGGCCTTTCTTTTTTAAGAAATCTACATTCTCCCCAAAGCATCTGTAGGCTACAGAATATTATCAGACAACTAATACATCCCAATCAGACTGAATTTATTTATAGACAACGTTCTTTTTGCAATGTTAGATGCCTCATTAACTTGATTCAGCTTGTGCATAGCAAAAATATTCCCTCCCTCTTCAGATTTTTGATAGAGTGAATTATAATTTCTTGTCTAACTCATTATAAACCTTTAGTTTAGAGGACATATCAGAAATATGTAGTGCCACTGATATGAATCCTGGATTACTTGTCTTGAATTAATAATGGGCCTTATTAATTTTTACTTGGGAGAATAAGAAGTGGTACATTGATCACTGCAGTTTTATTACATTATATAAAAATATATTAAATTCAATATTGCTAAAAATTTCTTCTAATATAAGTAAAAATGTAAATTTTTATTTAAGTAAATTATACTATACACCTCATTATCAAGTTTAGTGGAGTGGAATACTGGGAATTTAAAATGCTGAAAGCCTAATAATTCAACTTGTCAGATAGATTCAACTGTGAGTAAGCTTATTGTGAATGCCAACTGTACATATAAACTTCCATATTATGTTCAAACTTTCTCTTCAAATATTCTGTATCATCTTCAATTTTCAAAACGTCCATTTATATGCCACTCTGCATTTTTGGGTATATATATTTGACTTACTTGTATATATCTTAATTTGAAGGTGAAATAATATTTTTTGAATTTTCATTACAGCCATTTCATATTTATCATTTTAACCTATGTTTAACATACTAAATTGAGTTCAAAAAATATAAGATGAGAACTTAGAAACTGACTTCTTGGGCTGGAGAAGTAGTATTGAGGTTCAGGTGCTTGCCCTACATACTGTAGAAGCTTGTTTAAACCCCAGCATCACATAAAATTTCTTGAACATCTGCAGCAAAAACCTTGCATCACAAAGGCAAAAGCCATTTTATAAATAAAAAGTATATTTCTTAAATTGCATTTGGTAATTTTAATACAATTACACAATATTATTTTATTAATTTGTTCATGCATACAGAATATATATTGGTTTTAATAATGCCAGCCAAGGATATGCATCATTCAACTCTGTATTATCATAACTATTTTAATAAAATAATTATGGTAAAATAAAAAGTAGTTTTGAAACTGAGTCTTTTTTTTTTTGGGGGGGGGGGTCACTTCCAGCAGCACTCAGGGGTTATTCCTGGCTCTATGCTCAGAAATCATTCCTGGCAGGCTCAGGGGACCATATGGGATGCCAGGATTCAAACCACCAACCTTCTGCATGCAAAGCAAAAGCCTTACCTCCATGCTATCTCTTCAGCCCAAAACTGAGTATTAACACTTGAAAATGTGTTGCAAAATGCAATTATCATAACCATTTTGGGATTTCTGCACTTAGTCAAGAATCTAAGTACAAATTATTTCCATTTTACAAAACAGACTTTCTTTTATCATTTTAAACATAAATTCTAAATAAATTTCTACTTAAAAGAAATTACACAAAAAATTATAAATAATGAATACTCAATGTGATAGAAAAAGAAAGCCAAATGTTTTGTCAACACTTTCTTATGTGTTTTATCATCAAAGTCCATGACATCAAATAGAAAGTATTCTTTCTTCTATGCCATAAATAGTATTGGATAAAAAGTCTAAGTCTTATGACATAGAATTTATATAAAAATATAAACTGTGTTTATTTTATGGCGTAGGGAGCTGGAGGAGTTTTAAATAAAATAGAGCTTTAAACATTGTAAAATTGGCTTGGTATGCCATATTTATGTCAGCTAGTAAAGAATATGTGTGTGAGGTGTGCGTGTGTGTGTGAGAGAGAGAGAGAGACAGACTGCTATTTACCAGTTGTCTTTTTGTTTTTCAGAAACCATAAAGTTATGTTAGACAATTATTTGCTCCTAAGGAAATTTCCAGTTTACCTGATGATTTGGGCTCTGAGGCTTCAGGGTACATATGTAAGCTGTACTAGCCACCATCGTTTATTCTGATCACTGTAAAAGTCAGCTGTGGGAGGCTGCCGCCCTTGAATAGTTTATAATCAGCTTGAGACATGAAACTGAGTCATTTCTGGAAGTGTGGGGGCTGTTCTTCCAGTCTTTTCAATACATGAATTCCAGCATAAAATAAGATTAAGGGCTCTAGGGTTTCCCCCACTGCTTCCTCTCTCTATTTGTTAACTTTTCATCGTATGTGGGCTCATACTGTATTTATGCTCTCTCAGCTTCAAGTGATCTTACTCACAATTCTACCTTGGACACCAACTTTTTACTCTTCTAGAAGAAAATCTTTTTTTTTTCAAGTTATACTATATTTTATCACATTATTCCAAAAGATGAACAACTTATATATAAATAGATATATACTTAAACTCATTATAGTTATAATATCTTTCTTGGTGCCCCACTCCATTCAATGTCATCTCTTGGGAAAAGATTACTTGTGAGCTTCTTTTACACTGTCTAAAGGTAGCTGTAAACTTGTCCTCTAAAATACTATTATTAGGGAATCACAGTGCAATTATAGACTTTCTTCCTAAAGCTTCTAAACTTCAAGCTATAGTGTTTTATTTCTTCCTTTTAAAAGTGTCTTGGTCTCCTTAATTATCGACACATAACTTCTAGAATTTCATATACATTTACCTTAAGTTTTTGTTCTTTTGAATTTTAAGAAATCTTGCAAAAATATGTCTTTCAGTGCTCTTGCCAAAAGCATCAAATAATCTCCCTAAGCAATTTTACTAAACTAAAAATCTGATATGACTGTATTTATCTGGAAATTATGCCACAAGGCAAATTCACTTATATCCATATACTCAAGGGATAAAGGTCATTTGTACCACAGAATAGAATGAAATTAAAGAGAGTTAAATACAGAGTTGTATAACTTTTCTCATTGTTACAAAAACACAAGCATACTCTTTGAAACTCCCCAAACCTTAGCAATGCACTATAATCAAGGAATTTAGCTCACATACTAACCCAACCTGTGTTAGGTCTATAGTGAATTATCAGTTCTTCATATGCAGAGCAAGTTATCACAATAAAGCCAATCATATTGGCACCTTTGCCCTCTGTCCAGCAGGGTTAGTCACAAAGAAAGAGACAGATGGAGTCTGGGGCAAGCCCATTGGCAAATTAATCTTGACAGCCTGAGTAAGGGAATAATCTGAATATACATTAAGCACAAAATCTGCTCCCTAACTCTGGCTCACTGGTTTCAGATCCATGAGCTATCTTATTAGCAAGTGCATTAAGAAGAGTCTGGAGTCAGAGATAAAGCACAGCAACCGTGTACTTGCCTTGTACCTATCCCACTTAAATTCAATCCCTGGAAATCCATACAGTTCCTGTAGCCCCACTTGAGCACAGAGTAAGCCCTAAATTTCTTCCAGAGCAATGCCCCCCTCAAAAATATAAAATTTGGCAGCAAAAAAGCCCATTCAGCCGTTCAATACATTAAGAGCAAATGCTGGGATGTTTACCTAAATATGGCCATAGGCCTATTATACATATAATCTTTATTTAAGCACCATGATTACAAGCATGATTGTAGTTGGGTTTCAGTCAAACAGGAGTCCCCCTTCACTAGTGCAACGTTCCCACCACCAATGCCACCCTATGGTACTTTCTGATACTATTCTTGCTTGGGCCCTCTTTTGCTATCCTGTTATTAAAGATCGAGACCCCTTTACCCAGAAGACTATTCCTGCCTTGGAGGTTTTACTTCCTTCAGCTTTTGTTTTTGTTTTTAAGGTAATAGACTCTAAACAATTCCAGTAATAATACTCTCATTTGGGGCTTAGTTTTTCATCTCTAAATTGACCTAGATTAATTGCCTCATATAGACAATTGACTGTTGTGTATTTCTATAGTTTTAAGTAATTAGTTAAGTCTAACTCTTCTCTTTTTAATCACTATTCTCAGCATTATGCCTTATTTTATTTATTTTGGGTGAGGGTTTAGTCCACACCTGGTGGCACTCAGGGGTTATCCCTGGCTCTGTGCTCAGGAATCACTCCTGGCAGACTCAGAGGACCATTTGGGATGCCAGGGATTTTAACCTGGTTCGAGAGCATGCAAGGCAACTACCCTATGTGCTATCACTCTGGCCCTCTCCTTTACTTTAGACAGTGTACAACTCCTGATTTTACACTACATTACCAATATTCATATTTGTATCTCTGTATTCACTGGATATCTCAATTTATATTCCACTGAGATAAAATTTGTATATGTTGTAGATGTGTTAAAGGCACAAAAATGTGAGACTTAGGATATAGTGTGTAGGGCATCGACCTTGAATGTAGCTGACCCAGATTCAATTCCCTTGCATCTCATTCTGTCTCCTGAGGATGGCCAGGAGTAACCACTGAGTGTTGAGCCAAGAGTAAGCCCTAATCATTGCAAGTGTGGCCCCAAGAAATAAACAAATATAGGAGATGGACAGACAGTACAGAATGAAGGGTGATTGTCTTGCATATGGCCAATCCAGGTTCAAATTTCATTAATGCATATGATTCCCCAGTTGCTGCCAGGAGAGATGCCTAAACACAAATCTAGGGTATATGCATAACATTCATTGAAGTACTTGGCACAGTTAGGATATGGAATCAACTTAGGTGTCCAGCAAAAGATGAATGGATTATGAAGGTCTGGTATATATACACAATGAATTCTATGAGCCACAATAGAGAATAAGACCACACATTTACTGGAATTTGAATAGAATTGAAGGGTGTATTATTAAATAAAGTCAGTCAAAACTATAAAATATAATCTATCTTATTTTTACTATAAAAATAACAGGAAAAGTAAATCAGAGGAATCAAAGGAGAGTACCTGAAAAAGAACAGCCAATGTGACATTCATTGCTGGTGGGAATGTCAATTTTTCCAGACATTTTGGAAAACAATATGTATATTCCTCAAAACCTAGAAATTTAGCTACCATAGAACCCATCAATACTACTTCCAGGAATATACAGTAAGAGCCCCAAAACACAATGTTGACATTATATCTGGATGTTCATTGAAGCATTATTCAAAATCTGGAAACAAACCAGAGCCCAAGAACAGACATGCCCCCTTGTCATTCCCAGTATAAAAAGAAAATAAACTTGGATCATTGGGGGAGGCAGGATAATGACCAGAGCAGTGCCTATTGGTCCATGGAGGGCCTGACATAAAACATTGACAAGATGCCACCTGCTTTGTATCTATCCCTCTTATCCCTCTTTCTTTCTTTATTAAACTTAAACCTTTGGCCAGTGAATCTCCCTCTCACTCTCTCTCTCTCTCTCCTCTCTCTCTCTATCTCTCTCTCCCCCTCCCTCCCTCCCTCCCCAGGCAGGCAGTCATTACACTATGCAGCTGTTAGGAAAAGTCAAGTCATGAAATTTGCTCATACATAGATGGATATGAAGGGTATCCTGCTGAGTGAAATGAGTCTGAGGGAGCAAGACAGACAGAATGATCGTATTCATCTTCAGGATATAAAAAATAGTATGAAAATAATACACTAAGATAATAGAAATAATGGGTAGGAAGTGCAGTTAAGGCAGATAATCTGACAATAATTGTTAGAAATGCTCATTCTGGACAAGAACTAAGAAATGAAAGGGAGTAAAGTGATATGCATGATATTCCTTCAGTAATAGTATTACAAACCTATTGCAAACCTAAAAGAAAAAAGAGAACCTAAAAGAGAGAGAGAAGAAATATGTCTGCCATAGAGTAAGGCTAGGGTGGGGAATGGGGAGACAAGACACAGGAGAGCAACTGAGGAAATTGGTGGTGAGAAATAAATACCACTCTTGGTGGTCCATAAATGAGTGTATAAACAATTACCAACTAATAACAGCTTTTAAACTATGTGTCTCATGGTGATTCAATAAAAATTAAATTTCTTTAAAAGGTAATATCTAATTTACCTTGTTCCCTATTTTAAAGAAATGCAAAAGATAATGAAGAAAATAGATTAAGAAAGAGGTGAATGGGAGATAGCAGGGGCAGGGAGACAGGGGACTTATATATTGGTAATTTAACAATATAGTATATCTGTAGCTATATCATCGATATCAATATCATCACAAAACCAAGTACCTTAAAAGCAGGAGATCCAAACTAAACAAACTAATTTTAAACTGTGCCTGCCAAGAAAGCTTGCTGGGAGTGGTGCTAGGGGCTTTGATAGAGGGAAGCTGACATTGGTACTGGGAACACGGCATGAGTTAAATAATTATGAATTACTTTGCTAATTATGGCACATTAATTTTTAATATTGTAAACAAGTGTTGTTGGAAATGTGTAGCAAGAGGAACTCTTGTTCACTTTTGATAGGAATTTAAACTAGAGCAGTTTTTATAGAAAATAGCACTATGGAAACAGAAACTTCCTCAAAAATGTTAAAAGAAGATCTATCGGGGCCAGAGAGATAGCACAGTGGTAGGCACTTGCCTTGCACACAGCTGGCCCAGGACAAGACAATGTTTCGAATCCCGGCATTTCATATCGTCCCCAGAGTTTTCTAGGAGTAATTTCTAAGTGCAGAGTCAGGAGTAACCCCTGAGCGCCACCAGGTGTGACCCAAAACCAAAGAGAGAGAGAGAGAGAGAGAGAGAGAGAGAGAGAGAGAGAGAGAGAGAGAGAGAGAGATCCATCATATAATACAACAATTCCACATCTAAGAATCTACCCAAAGAATATAAAAAACATTAATAACAAAAGAGATGTACATTCCTATCTTATATATATATATTATATATATATAAAATACTATTTATACAAGACAGATATCATAACAAGAAAAAAACTACCCCTATGATTTCACTCATATTTGATGGAAACAGGAACAGACAACACCCAATCAAAGTTAAGTACATGAATTATGGCTGCTGAGACTATGGTTCCCACTTAGGGAAGAGGGGTAAGAAAGAAAGCGTAGGAGAAAACAAATTGACTGTGGTAGAATATTGGAATTTTCTAGGTAAATAAAGTAGAATAACATACATATAAAGAGGTGTGAACCTGTACTCATAAAATATATATAGATTTTTAAATTAATGTTACCTCAATTTAAAAAAAGTAAAAAGGATCACTTGAATAATAGAGGTTTAAAAATAGCTTTTAATTCTATTAATTTGCAATGAGAGATTTTTGGAGGGCTGTTGGGCCACACCTGGTGACAGTCAAGGGCTACTCCTGATTATGTGCTAGGAAATCACTCCTAGCTTGGGGGGCCATATGAGACAATGGGGGATCGAACCTTGGTCAGTCCTAGGTTAGCCTCTTGCAAGGCAAATGCTTTACCACTTGCACCACTGATCTGGCCCCAATGAGAGATGTTTTATTCCCTTGGGACTTAGAAAGTTGTTGATGCAACACAAAATACAAAAATATCCTTATGGAAGTAAAAAATAATCCTAGGGGCAGGAGCAATAGCACAGCAATAGGGCATTTGCCTTGCATGTGACCTCACCATGGATAAACCTGGATCGATTTCCAGCATCCCATATGATTCCCTGAACCTTCCAGGAGCGATTTCTGAGCCCAGAGCCAGGAGTAACCCCTGAGCACTGCAGGGTGGGCCCCCCACACACAAGAAAAAGTAATAATCCTAAAGTTTTTTATAACATTAATAAGATGCATGTTATAAAAATTTATATTATGATTGCTTTTTTTTACATTTATACACTTATGAGAACTTACTTCTATTACCATGAATTCCCACACCGAGCAATTTCTAACAGTCAGAACCCAGTGACCATTTATGAATAAAGATCTTAGATCCAATTTATCTAAAATTAAGAGAATTCAAAGATTTTCCAGTTTAAATTGGATTTATTAAAAAACTAAGTGAGATTCAATTTGTCATGCATAATTATAATGTAGTACATTCACCTACTAACCAGTTCTATACAATCCTACTAGTTCAGAGTGAATTCAGCATGCACATAATGAACTTTCAGCATGTCTTTGCCTATACATTTGAAAGTGCGAACAATTTTTTAAATAGCTTGGATTTCTTGTCTTAAAATGCTCCATGAAATTTAAATAAGGAGATGATACATGTTAATGTACAAACAAAAAAATATTCACAAATTTTATTTTCCACAATTTAGAATATGTTGTTCCTATAGATCAATAAGGTCAAGCTTATAATTTTCATAAGTATAATTTTGCAAATTTCATAAAAACTAAAACTCCCTTTACATAGTATAATGAACAGGTGATAGTAACATGCATAATGCAGTGCTCAAATGAAGTTAAATGTAGCTTCATATTTCTATATTCAAGAAAATATAAACTAATTCAATAAAGATGAGCGATATTAACCTTAAGGAGTTAATCATCAGAGTGAATGAGCAAAAATAGTATAATTAGCAATATATGAAGGTAGTCATTAAGGTGAACCAAGACACATAATATAGTTTGCTATATAATGTAAACAAAAGCCAAAGTTCCCATAGCAACACAAACTTTTATGCAATGTACACAAATATATTTTGTGTTTACTGACTATAGCTGTAAATTTATAGTTTCTTATAAATATGTGTGATGAATATGTCAACATGCTTCTGGGAACAATAAGATTTATATCTCCAAATCTAGATGTATTTAAATTTACAAGTTTCACACCTAATTTTCTTTACACTTGACATCCTCTTAAATTATGGTGGAATTCAGGTTGACGTTATGAAATTATATTTATTTTATTGTGGCAAGATCTTAAGTACTTTTATTGAATAAGCTTATAATTTCAGTATTGTATTACATGATACATAAAATTCAAGTCTTAAAATTTTGTATCAAATTAAATAGCATTAAAACATCAGGTTAATGGGGCCAGCGAGGTGGCGCTAGAGGTAAGGTGTCTGCCTTGCAAGCGCTAGCCAAGGAAAAGATCACAGTTCGATCCCCCGGCGTCCCATATGGTCCCCCCAAGCCAGGGGCAATTTCTGAGCGCGTAGCCAGGAGTAACCCCTGAGCATCAAAAGGGTGTGGCCCGAAAAACCAAAAAAAAAAAATCAGGTTAAATAGATGTTATAAAATATATTAGTCTGTCCTAAATTATTCTGTTGCACCACCACTCTGGCCCCTATTTTGTCTAATTAATAAAATACTAGACATTATGGGCCCGGAGAGATAGCACAGCAGCGTTTGCCTTGCAAGCAGCCTATTCAGGACCAAAGGTGGTTGGTTCGAATCCCAGTGTCCCATATGGTCCCCCGTGCCTGCCAGGAGCTATTTCTGAGCAGACAGCCAGGAGTAACCCCTGAGCAACGTTGGGTGTGGCCCAAAAACAACAACAACAACAAAATACTAGACATTATAAAATAATACTTATTTTTTAATCTGGACAATTTTGGATTATTCTTCCTATAGGGGATTGTTTTCTTCTATAATTCCATATCAAAAAATCCACCTCATTATAGTAATGTCTTTGTAAACAGAAGTACCTAAAGTGCTTTGCAATAATTTGATTTTATCTCTAAATCATTTTGTAGTAAATATGCCACAAAAAATAGAAGAAATTATTTGTTTGTAACATATGGAGAAATATGTAAGCACCCAAAGTCACCCAATGGTATAAAAATTGGCAATTCAGAATATATTAATATTAACAGTTACATTATTTCTAAAGGTGAATAAACATCTAGAATAAAATATTGCATTTTATTTTATAGTTACACTATCATATTATATGACTACTCTTTCATTTGATTAACAATCAACAATCAATTTTTAGTGTTTGCTTGAATTTTCTTTTTAAATTTCTGGAACATCTAGGCAGTTCTCAAGGGTTACTCCTGACTACACTCAGAATTAATTCCTGGGGGTGCTCAGGGAACCATATAGCATACTGGTAAACCAACCTCAAGCTGCTGCATGAGAGGCAATTGCCATAGCCACTGTATTATCTCTCTAGCCTCAATTTTTAGTGTTTTCTGTAGAAACATAGTGAATATTTATTTAAGAAAAATTTAAACATTTTGATATTTAATTTGACAGCTTTTGCTTATATAAATTAAGAAGTATACAAGAGGTTATAGATTTATTAAAGTGTCCATCCTTAATTCCAATGCTCTCAAAACATGAATTTTTTATTATAACAAAGTCAGAAAGATGAATCTGTAAATGTATTAATGTGAAGTCTCTGGAATTCACTCTGAATTCTGTGTCTCTGAATTCACTCTGGAATTCAAATTCCAATGGTACATAAGTTCATTAGATGCATGAAAGATAACATTATCTTCATATCATTTGAGCAGATAGAATAAAAAAAATCTTGGTCAATTTTACAAAAAACATACTTCTGCATTCTTTCATTCATTCAAATATATTTATTAATTAAAATTCTTTGTCTTTAGTGTTTGATTTTAGGCTCAGGACTAACTCTTGGTTCTGGATTCAGGGATCACTCCTGAAGGCTGTTGGGAGACCACAATAGTGTCTGAATAGAAGCTTTTTTAACTGAGCAGATCCTGTTCACAGGTCTTTTACTGCAGCCCTTAAAAACAATTTTTGATTTTATGTTGGGACTGTACCCAGTGGTGCTGGAGAGGGCCTACTCCTGACTCTGTATTCAGGAATAACTCCTGATGAGTGCTCAGGGCCAGGTATTAAACAAGCGTTCCAACATGCAAAGTATGTGCTTCAGGTTTTAAATCTATTTCTCCAACCCAAATGAATATATTTAGAAGTGAGAGAAGCTGGAAATAGGCACATGGATTTAAACTCATCTTCAATTATAAATAAAAAAGAAAGGGACTAGAGAGATAGCACAGCAGATAGGTCACTTATCTTGCGAGCAGCAGACCAGGGTTCAATTCTCAGCATCCCATATGGTGGCCCAAGAGCCAAAAGCTAGGAGCAACCCATGAGCACTTTCAGGTATGAACCAAAACCAAAACCAAACAAACAAAAAATAAAACAAAAAGTAATATGGAGCACTAATAGGATTAATATTTTATTATTCTCAAACACCAAAGATGTTCTCAATGTAGCACGACTATAAATGGCTTCATTCACATAACTATGAAAGTGAAAATACATTTGTCAGTATCTAAATCTTAAAACAAAGATGTCCAATTTTAGGAGAAAAATCATCCTTTTTAAAGATAATGATAAATATTCAAGTTTTCCTTCATGAAGGTAATATTTTTTGTCTAAGTCAACATACTTTACCATTTTTAAACTTTTCTCATCATATTTTTGACAGCAGGTTTTCCAATTTTGACAGCTCTTTAAAAGTAATTTTAACAGCCGAGTGATTTCTCTTCTAAGCAAAGTCAGATTATGTGAAATGTCAATGTAAAAACTATACACTCTGACACATAATCATTTTTAGTTGAATTTACTTATTAATTTTGCTTGCTATTACTAATAAAATATAAGTGCTTAGCTAATTGTATTGCTTTTTGAAATATTTTCAATGTACTCAAACTCTCCTTTTCACTAAAAAAAATAGTCTCATTATTATCACAATCAGTTATGCCTCAAAAAAAATGAACTGAGGGAAGAGTAACAGTGTTAGGCAGACTGAAAACAGTTGAGATTCAGTGAATGGTTACCATAAAGTAAAAACAAAAAACTGCATTTGTTAAACCAGGATAGCAGCGTATGTAATTCGCTGAGCTTTTGCAAAATTGATGCATAGCCCATTTTTCCTGAAACTACATAGCTATCAGGGCTGACAGTGTGCTGTACACTCAGGACAGCTACATCTATCTCTCTTTCCCACCTTCCCAACTCACTGAAAATCCCTGACCATCATTTTGTGTGTACAATACAGGGAATGGAACTCAGAGGTTTAAACCAGCAAGACAAATACTGTACTATTGAGTCACAGTCACAGTGCACCCCTCCCTTTCCAATAATTTAAATGCAAACTCACAATTTAAACTGGAAAAAATGGTCTATATTATTAGAGCACCTGTTTTGCTGAAGGCTTCAATCAATGGTACTACCAGTTCTCCCAAGAACTGCCAGGAGTGACATCAGAGCAGCTAGCAAGGAGTAGATTCTAAATACTGACAGATGTGGTCTAAAAATAAAAACAAAAATAAAAAATGTTATTGACCACATTACTCTAAATAACTTATTTAATTATCTATTTCATAATCCAATGGTTGCTTGAAGTGATTACCTTATAAATGGAATTTAATGTTTAGCTAGAAATTAATTTATCTTTATATTATCTGCTCTGGTCTTTGATTATTTTACATTGGTGATAAAAACATTTATTTCTCCTTAGAATGACGCTGTCATGGGGGGGTCAGAGAAATAGCATGGATGTAGGGCATTTGCCTTGCATGCAGAAGGATGGTGGTTATAATCCCAGCATCCCATATGGTCCCCTGAGTCTGTCGAAGTGATTTCTGAGTGCTTAGCCAGGAGTAACCCCTGAGTGCTGCTGGCTGTGACCTAAAAAAAAAAAAAAAAAGAAGAAAGAAAGAAAGAAGAAAGAAATAAGAAAGAAACAAGAAAGAAAGAAAAAGAAAGAAAGAAAGAAGAAAGAAAGAAAGAAAGAAAGAAAGAAAGAAAGAAAGAAAGAAAGAAAGAAAGAAAGAAAGAAAGAAAGAAAGAAAGAAAGAAAGAAGAAAGAAAGAAAGAAAGAAGAAAGAAAGAAAGAAAGAAAGAAAGAAAGAAAGAAAGAAAGAAAGAAAGAAAGAAAGAAAGAAAGAAAGAAAGAAAGAAAGAAAGAAAGAAAGAAAGAAAGAAAGAAAGAAAGAAAGAAAGAAAGAAAGAAAGAAAGAAAGAAAGAAAGAAAGAAAGAAAGAAAGAAAGAAAAAAATGGCTCTGTCACAAAAGTAACTCATTAAAAGCAGAGCAGTAGGGCGTTTGACTTGCACATGGCTGACCCAAGACAGACCTGGGCTCAATTCTGACATCCCATATGGTCTCCCAAAGCCAGGAGCGATTTCTGAGTGTATAGCCAGGAGTAATCCCTGAGAGTCACCGAGTGTGACCCAAAAACCAAAGAAAGAAAAGCTTACATGTCCTTTAATGCATATCAAGAAATTTTTTATTTTGTTTTGTTTCTGTTTTGTGGCCAGCCATAGCTAATCTCCGAAATTCCTCCTTATTCTACAATCAGTGATCACTCCTGGCAGGCTCCAGGGATCCAATAAGGTTTTAGGGATCAAATTAAATTCATTATTCATTGTACTATCTCACTGACCCCTCCAAAGAAATAATTGATTTTTCTCTGGAAAGTTATAAAAGACAGACTTCTGTTTAAAGACAAATTCATTAAGAACGTACATTTACATAGACTATTCAAGTGGATACTAAGCTTACTTTGTATTCTTCATCTCTATAGACATGTTCCACTTTATTTTAGATATGTAGACTTGCCTTAGAAGAATTGGGAGAATTTATTACATTTTCATTAAAAAAATAAATGAAAGAAGTCAAAATAAGAAAAAGATTGAAGGGGCCTGGAGAGATAGCACAGCGGTGTTTGCCTTGCAGGCAGCCAATCCAGGACCTAAGGTGGTTGGTTAAAATCCCGGTGTCCCATATGGTCCCCCGTGACTGCCAGGATCTATTTCTGAGCAGACAGCCAGGAGTAACCCCTGAGCATCACCGGGTGTGGCCCAAAAAACAAAAATAAATGAATGAATGAATAAATGAATAAATAAATAAATAAATAAATAAATAAATAAATAAATAAATAAATAAATAAATGAAAGAAGTCAAAATAAGAAAAAGATTGAAGGGGCCTGGAGAGATAGCACAGCGGTGTTTGCCTTGCAAGCAGCCGATCCAGGACCAAAGGTGGTTGGTTCGAATCCTGGTGTCCCATATGGTCCCCCGTGGAGTAACCCCTGAGCAATGCCGGGTGTGGCCCAAAAACCAAAAAAAAAAAAAAAAAAGGAAAGAAAAATAAAAAGATTGAAAATTTAAGACAGTTTAACTTCCTAGAAAATATATATATATAATAACTTATGCCCTATTTTTTGTTTCCTTCGACTGATAGGGATGGGCAACATGTAACATATTTTTCTGCATAGGTCTCAGTTTTAGAAATGTTATTTTAGATCACAAAGCTGTTTACCACCAACCCATTCCCAGTTGTTTTGATGGTTCTAACACCTAATAATATTATTTCTTTTAAATTTACTTTTTTCATGTATTTGTCGTATTTACTCTATATCGTTCAAATAGGCAACTCTCCACTTTCATGCTAGAAGCTTCATGCTATCTCCAATCCCAGCTCCAGTCTCTCATCATTTTAATTTATCCTGAAGCATTTATTATATTGCTTCCCCTCTCAGAAATGTTCAATGGCTCTGTATTTTCCAAATGAATTAAGTACAAACTCCTTAATTTTGGTGTGTTTTTGTTTGTTTGTTTTGTTTTTGAGTCACACCCGTGAGCGCTCAGAAATAGCTCCTGGCAGACTCTGGGAACAATATGGGATCCTGGGGATTGAACCGGGGTCCAACTCCTTAATTTTTAAAGTAAATGCCTTAGAGGTGAACACTTGTAACTCTGACGGTCTCAGAAAAAAGGTTGATTGCGAAGGAGAAATAGAGCTATCAAAAATGCCCAAGCAAAGTGTACTGGTGAAGATGTAGGGAGCATTTTCACTATATTCTATGTATCAAATATATTAGAAGGTTTTTGAAAAAGCATCTATACCTTATAAGGCCAATAAAGTTTGAAATTCTCTGCTCAATTTGATTTCATTAACTAGTCTGTTCTCCATCCCTATCATTCTATTGAAATTTCTCTCACTTGGGTCACTAATAATGTCCAAAGCATTTTTTCATTTCAGCTCTTCTTTTTCTTGCTGTACTAAGGCCAGTGTGAGAATTAACTATATTAATTTTGACTATATTCATTCAATCTGGATGTGTGCAAGGAATATCTTTTATTATATTTTACTTAAACTTTCTTATTTTTATTAAACATGTCTTTCAGCTCCTATGTTAAATTAATTCCTAAATACTTTGAGAAAATTTTAAATGAGTTTATTTTTATTGTTTCTTTTGTTGTTGTTATTGTTTGTTTGTTTTTTGGGGGGCCACACCCGGCGGTGCTCAGGGGTTACTCCTGGCTGTCTGCTCAGAAATAGCTCCTGGCAGGCACAGGGGACCATATGGGACACCGGGATTCGAACCAACCACCTTTGGTCCTGGATCAGCTGCTTGCAAGGCAAACGCAGCTGTGCTATCTCCCCGGGCCCGAGTTTATTTTTTCTTGATTTTTCCTACTTTTCATTCATTATTCTCATAAATAAGTGCTACAGTTTTTATGTGTGATATTCTAACCTGCATCTTTGATGTGCTCATTTATTGCTTTTAGTTTTTATGTAGATTTTTTGAGTTTTCTGTCTGTAGTATATAATTTACAAATAATCAGAATTTCACTTTTATTTCAATTTAGTATACTTTATTTGTGTGTGTGTGTGTGTGTGTGTGTGTGTGTGTGTGTGTGTGTGTGTGTTGGTGTTTTGTTCTGTTTTGTTTTGGTTTGTTTTGGTTTTGTTTGGGGGCCACACCCAGTAGCCCTCAGGGGTCACTCCTAGCTCTGTGCTCAGAAATCACTCTTGGCAGGCTTGAGGAACTATATAGGATACTGGGGGTCAAATCTGGGTTCGTCCCTGGTCAGCCACATGCAAGGCAAATGCCCTACAGCTGTGCTATCACTCCAGCCCTTTTATTTTTATTATTTTCTTTGCTCTAAGACTTCTAGTAATACATTTAGTAGAGGTGGTAAGAGTGAACAACCTTTTTTATTCCTGATTTTTTTTCTTTGTGGCTTTTTTGTCCTTTTTGGGACTATACCTAGCAGTTCTCAGGGACTTAGAGGAAATTGCTGACCATACTTGAGGGACCGTTTTAAGTATGGGGCATGGAAACCAAGCATCTCACTTGCAAAACATGCGCTCTAGCCCTTGTGCTAGCTCTCTAGTACCTGTTTCTGACTTTAAAGGAAAAAACTTTTAGATTCTTTTCCTGTTAAGTATTTTAAAAGCTTTTGGCTTTATTTCTTTTAAATGTTTCCTCTTTGCTCATTATATTGTGGTTTTGGTCACATGTGGATGTTAAGCCTTGTAACATATTCTATTGTTATTATGATTTTGGTGTTTCTTCTTATTGATATAACATTATACATTAAATAATTAGTGCATGTTTGTCCATCCTTGTATCTCTTAAATAAATTTCATTTAATCATGGTGCATAATTCTTTATATATACATACTTTAATTTTATTTTTAAAGTAACATTTTTTTTCTGTTAAAAATTTTTGCATCTGTGATCATCAGGAATATTGGTTTCCCAATATCTTTTATCTATGAAGATGGTTTCGGTTTCTGTGCATAACAAGAAGTGCTCAGATCTAATCTGGGTTACTCATATGCACAGCAAATGCCTAAACCCCTAAATTTTCTCTCTGGCCCAGGGTCTGTCATTTTCTTGTGAGATGTACTTGTTTGATTTTGGTATCACAGTAATGCTGACTTTATAAAATATATTTTAAAGTATTTTATCTTCAGAATTCTGGAAAAATTTTGAGGACAATAAACTAAAGTTCTTCTTTTTGAAGCTTTAGTTAAATTTACAAGTAAAGTCATCTGGTCCTGCCTTTGTTTAGGAAAAGATTTCTCATCATAGTTTCACTTTCCATATTTGTGACTTATGTACTCATATTTTCAAATTCTTATTGGTATAATATTAGTACATTATAGTTTTCTGAGATTCTTTCCATTTATTCAAGACTACCAAATTTTAGCATATATTTATTCTTATTATTGTCATAATTCTTTGCATTTTATAAGCTTTATTTTCTCCTATTCATTTAAAAGTTGGTTAGGATCAGGGGCCGGGCGGTGGCGCTGGAGGTAAGGTGCCTGCCTTGCCTGCGCTAGCCTAGGACGGACCGCGGTTCGATCCCCCGGCGTCCCATATGGTCCCCCAGGAAGCCAGGAGCAACTTCTGAGCGCATAGCCAGGAGTAACCCCTGAGCATCACAGGGTGTGGCCCAAAAACCAAAAAAAAAAAAAAAAAAAAGTTGGTTAGGATCTTCCCTCTTCTTTACACATCACGTTAAGCTCCGATCACTCATATGGCCCAAACATCAAAACTAAACATTTTCACATAAGTATGGTCAAATGACATCATATCAAGATGTTTATTAGCTCAGAGATATTATTACAGTTAGGGCACATGTTTATCATGCACCAGACCTAGATTCAATCCCTAGAAACTCTTGGTCTTCAAACATATATGAATGCAGCTCTAAGGATCCTAGAGCACCGAAGGGTAGCTCAGGTAATTTCTGGTACCACAAGATCTGAGCAGCATCTTATCCTTGGTTTACCTTGCATTGATCTTCCTATTGGGTTGGCTTAGATATGCTGATGGGGTAACCTGGTTTCTTGTGATGCTACCCTTGATCCCTGACAAAAGAACATAAGATATCTAACCGAAAATGAAGAGATAGTGTGAAGACTTTATTTTTAAAAATACCAACAAGAGAGATACTACAATAGGTAAGGCACTTGCCTTGCATGCAGCCAAAATGGATTTGATTTTCTGCATCCCATATGGTCCACAGAGTACCGCTAGGAATGATTCCTGAGTGCAGATCCAGGAGTAACCCCTGAGTACAGACAACTGTATCTCCTCTAAAAGAAAAATAAAGAAAAGAAAATGCCAACCTAAGCTTAAAATGTGAAGGGCAGGGGCCAGAGAGAGAGAGAGCACTGCGATAAGGCATTTGCCTTAGATGCAGAAGGATGGCGGTTTGAATCCTGACATCCCATATGGTCTCCTGAGCCTGCCAAAAGCGAATTCTGAGCATAGAGTCAGGAGTAACCCCTGAGCACTGCCGGGTGTGACCCAAAAACAAAAACAAAACAAAAAAAAAAAAGTGAAGGGCAGAGGTTGAAAAATAGAAAAGGATGAAGAAGCATAATACACAAAGAGAAGAGTGGGTTCCAGAGAAGAACGAGTTTGTCACACTTTCCCACACTTGCATTTTTAAATATTAAATGCTAGATAATTTTAAATCATTATGATTTAAAGAATTGTATTAATGTTATAAATTGAAGGGAGTTACCTGGAGATGTTCTGGGGTTATTCCTGGCTCTGCACTCAGGAAGCACACCTGGCTGTGATTTTCCATATGGGATGCCCAGGATCAATCCAGGGTTTGTTGCAAGGAAGGCAAGTGTCCAACCAGCTGTCATGGCTACAACACCTAAATATAGCTTTTTAGGGGGGGGGGGGGCAGAGTGATAGCACAGTGGTAGGGTGTTTGGCTTGTACTCAGCCAACCCTGGACAGACTCTGGTTCGATTCATAGCATCCCATATGGTCCCCTGAGCCTGCCAGGAGCTATTTCTGAGCACAGAGCCAGGAATAACTTCTGAGCGCCGCCAGGTGTGATCCAAAAACAAACAAACAAAAATAGCTTTTTTAATTGGTCAGTGTAAAATATATTAGAATTTTAAATGATGACACATCTGATGCCAAATATTGAATTTGTCCAGAGTTTAGTAGGACAGACCAGAAGAATTATACAATAAAATTATAACTGCTCATTGAATCAATTCACCAGACACAACAAAATTTGTAAATAGTTAAAAATATAAATCAAGGAGGCCACAGATAATGGCTTTAAATCTTGAGGTACATGGTTTGCATATAGGAGCCCAGGTTTGATCCTTGGCACCACGTCATCTCCTGAGTACCATTGAGAGTGACTACACAGGGAGCAGCTTTCAGCAGTACCATGAGAGGCTCAAAGACAAAGGTTAATTTAATAAAATATTATCTTTTCATTGATCCATTTATTCAACCCCTTTCATTTTATTAGGTCATGTTAGTCATTGAAGATTCATCATTAAAATGTATGATGAGGGGCCGGAGCAATAGCACAGCAGTAGGGCATTTGCCTAGCACACGGCTGATCCAGAACGAACCTAGATTCAATCCCCAGCATCCTATATGGTCCCCCAAAGCCAGGAGTAATCCCTGAGTGTCACTGGATGTGGCCCCAAAACAAAACAAAAAGAAAGATGAAATAATTTATATCATGGTAATTGTATTCTAATGGAAAATATAATAATATTAATTAAGATAATAAATAAGTAAAACATCCAGTATTTTTGATGACTTATAAAAATTAAGCAGGTAAGACTTGTTGGAAATAAAGGAAAAGAAATCGATACTTGGTTTTGTTTTTAAATATTATTTATAGTATAGTTTAGGAGGACTTACTGACATCTCTGTAAAGAAAGTGAGTAGTGAATTACATGGTATACAGAGGAAAGAAGTTTTCAAAGCCAAGGAAATAAGATAGGCAAAATTTCTTTTGGCACTTTTACTATCTTTGAGAAATGAAATGAGAGTGGTCACTGTCGGATGGGAAACATAGATAGATATGGGGTGAGGAAGAGAAAGTAGTGTGTGGGTTACATAGACTTTTAATTAGATTCAATTCTTACTTTAATTTTTATTTAAACCCATACATGAATGAGACTATTCTGTGTCTATTTCTCTCCCTCTGTTTTTTTTTTACTCATCATAACAGTTTCCATGTATATACATGTATAGGAAAATTTAATGACTTTATCTCTCCTGATGGCTGCATAATATTTCATTGTGGATATGTCCACCATTTCTTTAGTCATTCATCTACTGAAGGGCATCTTTGGTGTTTCCAGATTCTGTCTATTGTAAATAGTGCTGCAATTAATATAGAAGTGAAAGTATTTTTTATTGTGTTTTTGTGCTTCTAGGGTTTATCCCTAGGAGTAGTATAGCTGTATCGTATGGGAGTTCGATTTCCAGCTTTTGGAGGAATCTCCATATCACTTTTCATAGAGGTTGGATTAGACGGCATTCCCACCAACAGTAAATGAGAGTACATTTCTTCCTACATCCCCACCATCTTGTTCTGTGTGATGTGTGCCAGTCTCTGTGGAGTGAAATGGTACCTCATTGTTTAGATTTGCATCTCCCTGATGATTAGTTATGTGGACCATTTTTTCATGTGCCTTTTGGTCATTTGTATTTCTTCTTTGAGAAATTGTTCTTTTTTTCTTCACATTTTTGATGGGATTAGATGTTTTTTTTTTTTCTTGTTAAGTCTGTCAGTACCTTGTATATCTTAGATATTAGCCTCTTGTCTGATGTGTATTGGGTGAATAGTTTCTCCCATTCTGTGGGCTGCTTTTGTATCCTAGGCACTATTTCCTTTGAGGTGCAGAAGCTTCTCAGCTTTATATAGTCTCATCTGTTTATCTCTGCTTGCATTTCTTTGAAGAGTGCTATTTACTCCTTGAAAATGCCTTAAGGCTCAATCTGATGGAGTGTTTTACCTACATGTTTTTTATATACCTATGTTTTCGGGTCTGATATCAAGGTCCTTAATTCCTTTGCATTTGACCTTTGTGCATAGTATTAAATGGAGGACTGAGTTTGCTTTTTTGTAAGTAGCTGACCAGTTGTGCCAACACCACTTCTTGAAGAAGCTTTCCTTGCTCCATTTTGCATTTCATGCCCTTTTGTCAAAGATTAATTGATTTTCTGGGGAACATTCTCTGAATACTTAAATCTATTGTAATAAAGCCCAGAGATGAGTGCTGGAACGACCTACTCATGATATGAAGCTCACAACAAAGAGTGGTGAGTGCAGTTAGAGAAATAACTACATTAACAACTACCATGGCCATGTTAACGAGTGAAAGAAGTAGAATGCCTGTCTCAAATACAGGCTGGAGGTGGGGGAGGAGTGAGATACAGGTATTATTGGTGGGAATGATGCACCCGTGAAGGGGGGTGTTCTTTTTATGACTGAAACCCAATTACAATTATGTTTGTGATCATGGTGTTTTCATGAAGATTTTATTTAAAAAATCTTACTTTAAATCTTAGATTTCTGTATTTTAATGTCTGTCCTTACTAAAATAAGAAAACAGTAGGAGGCTGAATTAGAAAATGAGATTACCAGTTAAATTTGTGCATTTCTGTGTTCCTGATTGAAAAACAGCTAAAGAATGATAATAGCATCAAAAGATGCAGAGACTGTTCTAATAGCTTGTTGATATATGGTGAATGACTTTTATCTGAGTTGTGACTGTGAGAATGCCAAGATATGGACAAATATTTGATCTTTTTAAAAGTAGTACCAACAAAAACTATTAGGAAGATAATGTAAAAAGACAATGCTGAGACATTTTTATTTATGTATTTGAAAAAGTAAAGTTGTCTTACACTGAAAAGAAAAAAAAACGGTAGAGAACAGATTAGGAAAGAACTCTAGATGCTTATTTTGGAGTATATTTTATATTTATAAATTTATATGTAATAGTTTCATATATAGATAACTTATTACATTTTATATATAATATGCCTATATATGTTGTATTATTATTGTTGTTTATACACTTAGATATTATGTTGGCATTTCGGACTTGAAAGTGTGTGAGTTCAACTAGCTATTGAACACAGAAAGGAGAAATAGTGTGACTGCTGGTCTAGCTGCTTGGTAATATTTCAAAAATAAGGAAGTTTTGGGAAATAAAAACAATTTAAGATACAGTGTCCAAAGTTAGAAAACAAGTTTGAAAAGAATTTTGACTATAAGCACTGGTAGCCAAATAACAAAAATATTTTAGGAAGGAATATAATCAATGTGTCTACTGCTAATGAGCTCCAGTTAGAGGGTGCCTGAGAACTGACCACCAGACGTAGCAACTTGAAGTTCATGATTAATGAAATTGGTTCAATGTCAATTTGGTGCTAAAATGTATTAGGGATAGATTAAAAATATAGAATGGAGAAACTGAAAGCTACAGGTAAAAACTTATTTTCAGAGTTTTCTTTTATAAAGAATGATAAAAAAAAATAAAGGTAAGAATGTAAAGATCAATCAAGTCAAACGTTGATAGAAAAATTTTTTTTGAAAATGCAAGAAACAGTAGCTTCATGTTTATAGGCTGGTGATTACCATCTAGTATCAGGAAAATACATATTTTATGTAGGATAGAAAAAATTACTAGAACAGAATTCTAGATGGTTGAGAGAAAGAATCTAGTAACAAATGGGGAGATAGTTTTTTCTAAGATTATGTTAATGAAAGTTCAAGTAACATTTGCATAAATACAGATAGGTTAATACATTTTGTGATGGGAGCTCATGGGAAGTCTTTTCTATTTGCTTCAATTTTCTTGAAGTACAAATCATTGTCAACAGCTTAGATGAGTACAGAAGTATTGAAAATTTGAGAAAAGATGTAAAAAAAATCACTTAAATCTTATGAATGAGCTGGGAAGATGTGGTGTGATTGCTAGAGAGTATTAAGGAGCCACTTGAGAAGAATGATACTAAATTTAAGGTGAGATCAGTTAGCATTGCCTTGTATTTGTTCTCCAGACTCACTTTGCAAGGAGGCAAACATTAAGTAAGTTAAGTATTTTAACAATTGTGTTGCTTTATACACCCAAGCATGATGAAGTAAGCAGTCAGACAAAGAAGAGGAGGGTGTCTGCAGGTGAGTTATTATCAATGATATAAGATCTTTTAGAAAGTCCTTTCTAATTCAAGCCAAGACACATTGTAAGCAATTTTGGTTTTCTTTAATCACATTTTTAATTTCTAGACAGCATAGAAAATACACAATTATATGTGAGTGGTATTTCTGTTGCAGTTCGAGAACAGTTACTTTAATTCTCTAGTAGCTTTTTAACCATATTAGTTGAAAACTAGAACCTTCCATTGTCAGGATGTGGACTGCTCTAGAATAGCAAAAGATTTTTTTAAAAAACATTAAAACCATACAACCAGTGATGTTAAATTATCCCTGAGTGTACATTGTTTGGTCCCTTGCTAACTTAATTGTTTTCCAGTAAAAGTGAAATGTGCAATATGCAAATTAAAGAATATTACATGTCAGAGTTGGAAAGAAATATTCATTTAACATTGGAAGAGGATTTTTTTCCCCAGGAAATCTTGTTCATTTATTTTGCAAGAATTTTTGTTTGTCGCTATTTGTTCAAAACATAATACAATTGTGAGACCCAGTGCCTGCTGGCAAAGTTGGAATAGCTGTCAGCAGGAAATGGCAAACTAATAATAAGTGCTGGTAAAATATTTATATTATAGTTTACTGGGAAACTGAATGTAGTTTTGTATTTCATTAGTGCTTGAGGCAGATCATAGTAACTTAGTTGTACACCAAAGTAAGTGCATAGAATTCTAAATACTATAGTAATTCATCTTTCCATTATCTACTTGTGTATGGGGGAAGCAAACTAATAAAAACGTTTTTACAAGTTGAAATTTAAGAAAATTTAAGCAAGCTATATAGGGCACTAATTAGCAGCATCTCACATTAAGTGTTATTGGACACTTGACTGCTGGATCAACCACTTCTGTCTAAGGCCTAGTAATTTAGCTCTGGTTCATAATTTTCAATAACAGAGCTATTGAAGAGGGAGGGGTGGTCCTAAACCACCAGAGGATTCAGAAGTATGGTGATGTTCAAGTACAACACTGTGTTTATGTACTCCCCAAAGTGTATCAAAGCTCAGATCCAGAGAAATAAAAGAAAAGTCAAACAAAACAAGCATTAGACTGCGTAAAATAAGGTATGGACAAGGCAAACAGGTGAGGCATTGTTTAGGTGGCTAAGGTAGATCAATATCTATTCTTGCAAGCCAGGAATCCTGCCTGCTTTCCTCTGGCGCTCTGCAGATCATCTTACGGCTTGCAGACAGACTGTCGCCTAAACCCAACTGACAGACAACCTATTTCACCCCAGTAAAAATCATACCCATCTTCTTCCTTTGTGATTCACTGAGGGGGGAAAAATATAACTGCCAAAATAAAATAATAAATGTGGTTTTACCACACTTCAGCATCCCATTTTGCTAACAACTATAAAAGATTGCTTCCTGTTTCATAGAAATATTTAATCAACTCAATAAAACATCAGTATATTGTAAGCAGAACTATGTGTCTATTGGAGAAGAAAATCATTTTTACAAATATTAAACATATGTAATAATATTTTACATAATTACTCAATAAATATTAGTTATATTAATATCCCTTTAATAATTTTAAATCAACAAGGAATTAGTTGGAAATTGAGAGAATAAACATGTATGTTTGCTCTGTCATTCACATAGTAGACACTGTAGTACAGTAAACTGAAAAAGGACTTAAACTCTTGACAGCTAAATATTGAGTAAAAAACAGTAAATCAGTATCATTAATAGCATCAGTATTCCTCGTGCTGATAAACTACACACTCAGGCATAACTATTAGTAATATTTAAGTTTTCCTAGATAGTGTTTATCACAATGGGGAAATTAAAACAAGAAAAATGTTCTCAAAAACAAATATTAGACTTTAAAAATATAAAAAATAATCAAAATAGCAAAGTTTTTCCCATGGCTATAGTGTTATAGATTACCCAACAGCCATGTAAATTGAGAATATATATGTTTATTACATATATAGCTTCACTGATATTTTTTATTTCAAAAGTTTAAAAAGTTGGGAGAATATTTTTACTATAAAAATCAGTTAATACTTACTTTTATAATAAAATCTCTGTGTAAAGGAGATATTTCAAAAAAGGATACTTAGCAAAAATAGAACATATATAAAAATCATCTAAATATTTATATGTATTATTCTTAAATATAAAATTTACTAAGATATAATCTTCATTGTGTGCAATAACAAAAGACACTTCATTCACACTTTCACATTAAAAGCTATTTTATTTCTTATTCTTTTAGTTGACTAATAAAAATGATAATTTTAATATAAATGTAAAATGATGTAAAGAATTTCTTTTTTTAGAAATATAGGAATTTTATATTATTTCAAACATGAAAATGTCATACTTTTAGGCTGAAGCATATCAAATCACTAAGTAACATGAATATGTCTTTTCATCACTGATACAGTTTTCTGCTTACCTCTTTATGGTGGAAGAAATGTAATTTACCTGTCAGATTGAAATGGTTGATATAAATCCTTAACCTGTCTTTTGAACTAACATTACTGAAATACTACATTGTAAACAAATGGTATATTTAATTAAACAACAAACTGAACAGACAAATGTGATTATATTAATTTAATAGCAAGCTATATGATTAGAATTTAAACAAAATGCTCAACAAGAAGTTAGGATTATACTGATTTCAAACCATGACATGCGATTGGAATGAAAACAAAATATAAGTTTCTATCTTCAACATATAGAAACAAGTTCTTTTAAGAGTGAAATCTAATCCAGTTTAGAAAATATTTATTGGTTATAAAGGTTCTTTCATTTACTAAAGTAAATACAAAGTCAAATTCACAAGCTTATTACATTTTATTTCAAAATTTTTATTTTAAATGTGAATAATGGTTATGATTATCCAGGGATTTATTTTACATTTTTGTATGACTAATTTTCACTATGTGTGTATATATATATATATATATACATATATATATATACATATATATATACATATATATATATGTAGTCATGAAATATAAAAATTCTATCCTAATAAGAATGAAAATATGGGGCCCGGAGAGATAGTACAGCGGCATTTGCCTTGCAAGCAGCCGATCCAGAACCAAAGGTGGTTGGTTCGAATCCCGGTGTCCCATATGGTCCCCCGAGCCTGCCAGGAGCTATTTCTGAGCAGACAGCCAGGAGTAACCCCTGAGCACCGCCGGGTGTGGCCCAAAAACCAAAAAAAAAAAAAAAAAAAAAAAAAAAGAATGAAAATATGGTGATATAAATTTATCTAAATAAGTAGGAATATTATAATGTACAAAATTACATATAAAAGTAATATGTTTTATGTGTATATGTATAGATTTTAAATATCATTAAAAGTCAAGAAATAAATTTAAAAATATAAAATGTTAATTTTTGTAATTAATTAAAAACAGTGCAGAAGGTTATTTTACTTTCATTAATTTGTGCAAAAAAATTTAAGCATTGTGTTCTAGCCTAATCAAAAACATAAGCTGTTTTTATCTAAAGATGCATTGTTTGAGTCCTAATTATCTTATTTGTGTTTGTTTAGATAGATAAACAGATGAAACATTTCTGATCCAGATGTGACAATCTCAGCACTGTCATTTACCTTTCAAGGATCATAGAATTTTTGCTTTTAACACATTCCCTCGAGTACCTTCATGTTTTCATTATAAACCAGTAGTTGAGAAAACATGTCAGATGCTAAATTCAAAATCTACCATGCAGGAAACATGGGAAAATGTAACAACTGTTTTGGAAGAAAATGTCTTATAGTCAACTTACATAAAATCTTAAATAGCTTGCCAATGAGTTATAATTAGCATTTACATTGCTAATTTAAATGCGAAATAATTTCTGCGTAACTACTTTAGGGCTGAAATAATTTTTGTCAAGGGTACATGAAACCTTAAGCTAAAAGAAAATGTTCTGTAATATATAAAAAAAAATTGTAGTACCAATTTCAATTTCAAAGCAGAAGGAACAAAATAAAGAATAGAGCACTTAAAATACATTAGTACTTAATATATTGTATGAAGATATGTGGTGGTAAAAGTAATAATTTCCTACATCAGTATTCAATAACTTTAGAGTCCAAGTGGAGTAATACCTTAGAAATGTGTCTAGAAGTTCATATCTAGTAGAATGATGAAAAACTTAAGACATTCATGTAAATGTTAAAGTAACCCAAATTTGGTTTTCAATAAATACTTTTCTATTTATTACTCAGCAAAACCAAATATTATTGCTAAGTATAAAGAAAAATATACAATACAAAGACTTTAATCAATGAAATGCTCTATGTAAATATAAATAATTCAAAATAACAGTTTATAATGCATAAAACCTAAAATGTACTACCACAACTCTTATATGACTACACTTAATTATTTTATTTAATAAAATATTAAAGGATTTAGTTTTTTTTTTGTTTGATTGTTTGTTTGAGGCCACACCCAGAGGCTCTCAGAAGTTACTCCTGGCTCTGTGCTCAGAAATTGATCCTGGCAGGTTTGGGGGGCCATATGGGATGCTAGAAATAGAACCCAGGTCCATCCTGGGTTGGTCATGTGCAAAGCAAACACCCTACCGCCATGCTATCTCTTCAACCCAGGAATCTAGTATTTTAAATGTATATTTGCAAACACATTTTCTAAAAGAATTTTTATTAAATAATATGCATTTCCAATTATAGAAATAGCTTATTTATGCCTATTCATTTATTTACATTATTTTATAAAGGTTAAAGTTGGCTATGCTGGCATAGAAACAAAATTTATGTTGTTTTTTTGAACTCTGTAACCTCTTTTCATTTGCAAACAGGTAATTATAGGAAAACCTGCAGAATGCATTAATAAGAAGCATTTGGTAAATAACAAATATTTTATTTAATAATTATTAATTAGTGATATAACTACTAAAACCATAGGGTGTTCATACATGTATAATTATCTAAAATATTAGTTTTAACTTGACTTCATCAAACTGGCCACTTAAAATTTATTTTAATGAGTATTATACACATATACTTTAATTAAAAATAAATAACAAGGAATAGTTTGATGTGTAATAAAATATCAAAATATAGACCAAGTTTATATGTGCATATTAATTATAGAAAATAATTAAAACATTTATTTTTTCCAAAATTGCACCATGTCAATTAATTACAATCCTCTTAGTGAAAAGGAAAGTATTTATATACAAAGCTAGTCACTTAACAGACTATCAGTATTACTAAAAGTAAGAATTAAGAGCTAGGTGCCATCATTTCAATTGATTGGGTAAAATATTAAATAAGCAGGAAGTTGTAATATATATATTTTAACTATGATGAATAAACATCATTATGAAAACATTAAATGTTTGTCTTTTCAAGAATGGCTAGGAACCCAGGTATTAAGTGGATTTTTTTAATTGTAAGCCTCTATTTTTTAAAGAACCATGGTATATAAAGTTATTGATAGTTAAGTCTTAGACATATAATATTTCAACACTAATCTTACCACTAGTGTCAAATCTTATCATCAGTGCTCTCATACTCCATCATCTTTGATCCACAACCAAACTCCCCAAATCTTCCACCTGCCAGCTATTCAGGCACATTAAAGTTTCAAGGTTTCCTCTTTGACTTCATATTTTCAGTGTTGTTCAGCCTCTGCTTTGGATGTAGAGCTGTACCACTCTCCTATATTCCCAATATAACTGCAGCCTAGACCTCTGTTTTCCCTTCACTTCCCTTTCTCATCTTCTTTCTTGCTTTGATTTCTTTCTTCTCTTTCCTTTCCTTATTTTTTATTTATTTATTTATTTATTTATTTATTTATTTATTTATTTATTTATTTATTTATTTATTTTGGTTTTTGGATCATACCCAGCAACGCTCAGGGGTTACTCCTGGCTCTACGCTCAGAAATCGCTCCTGGTAGGCTCAGGGGGGGGGGGACCACGTGGGATGCCAGGAACCACCGTCCTTTGCATGCAAGGCAAATGCCCTACCTCCATGCTATCTCTCTGGCCCCTTTCTTCTCTTTTCTTCTCCTACCTAGGCTCGCTGGAGTCAAGGGTGATCTAGGCTTCCCTACATTACTACATACATTTTCTAATATATTAATTTTATATGTCACAGATAAGTGAGGTCATCCTATATTTGTCTTTATATGAATTTTATTTCAAGAATCACTCATTAATAAAGTAAAAAAAATTTGCGAATATAATAGTAAATTTTCATTATATAAAGCTTACACCACAATTCCTCATTTAAAAATTCTGAAATCTGGGCCCGGAGAGATAGCACAGCGGTGTTTGCCTTTCAAGCAGCTGATCCAGGACCAAAGGTGGTTGGTTTAAATCCCGGTGTCCCATATGGTCCCCCGTGCCTGCAGGAGCTATTTCTGAGCAGACAGCCAGGAGTAACCCCTGAGCACCGCCGGGTGTGGCCCAATAACAAAAAAAAAAAAAAAAAAAAGGAAAGAAAAATTCTGAAATCTAAGGTTATCAATGCACTGTTTTTCCAAGTATATTGTTACTTAGCAAATAGAAATTAAAATTCTTATATACTTTTATATACTTATATATACTTATATAACTTTTATACTTTGACAAAACAAATCACTACTTGTTTATTTTACAGTTAATCTCCATGGTATTTTCTTTGCAGTCCTTTTCACCCACCTCCCTTTATTATGGACTCTTCCTCACTACCAGATTCAACTTTTGAGAAACCCTCAGATCAAAGACATTACCTGAGCCTTGACTTCTGCAAACCATTTTTCAAACTCTGCAGGACCAAGTCACAGACTGAAACTGTGGGCTCTGGATTTTCTCCCACTCAAGACTTATTCAAAAAACTTAAAGGGATGTGTATATATCCTTTGTATGTTTCTTTTTTTTTTTTTTTTTTTTTTGGTTTTTGGGTCACACCTGGCAGCGTTCAGGGGTTACTCCTGGCTCTATGCTCAGAAATCGCTCCTAGCAGGCTCAGGGACACCAGGATTCAAACCACCGACCTTCTGCATGCAAAGCAAACACTTTACCTCCATGCTATCTCTCCGGCCCCTATGTTTTGTTTTGTTTTTTTTTTAATAATTTTTATTTTGACCAAAGTAGATTACAAATCTTTCACAGTAATATTTTAGGTACATGGTGACATTGAATCAGAGGCACTCCCACCACCAATGTTGTCCTCCCTTCACCCCTATTCCCAGCATGCATCCCATATTGCCCCTCCTTTGCCCCCTGAACTGTACTATAAGTGGTCCCTTCTGTGTCTAGCTTGTTGTAGATTTGGTATCGATTCTGTTGTTGCTGGCTTTGGATTTGGTAGTATAATCATTTATTTATTTATTTATTAAATTTTTTTTTTTTTTTTTTTGGTTTTTGGGCCACACCCGGCGGTGCTCAGGGGTTACTCCTGGCTGTCTGCTCAGAAATAGCTCCTGGCAGGTACAGGGGACCATATGGGACACCAGGATTTGAACCAACCACCTTTGGTCCTGGATCGGCTGCTTGCCAGGCAAACACCGCTGTGGTATCTCTCCGGGCCTTGATCATTTTTTATTTCTACTCAATGTTCATACGACTATTTGTTCTTGGTGCCCTCCATTATTTCCCTCTCAATTTGTGAGGCAGAACAAGATGGTTCAAGTTATGTGGTTTTGTTTGAAGGAAAGATAAAAAGGGGGAGGGGACAAAAGTCAAACAAGCAAAAGACAGTAGGAGTCCTAGAGGATATAAATAACAATTTAAGAGAAGAAAGGGAAAAATCAAGAAAAACATAACAATACAAAAAATCAAACAAAAAAACAAAAAGCACCGCAGCAATAAAGACAACAACCAAACAATAACCATGGTCCCAAATAAATATGAATCAAAGCACAGAAAAACAAAGGAAAAGAAAAGAAAAAAACAAGCAACAACAATTACAAAATAATAATTTATGCTACTTTTTTTTTTGCATAGGCACAGTAAAAATTGTGGTGATTAGAAAGGGAATTCCCCTGGCCTAAGAGATACAGGGTTTCTCTGCCTTTGAAGTATACTGTCATGGGTATAACTACAGGCTCCCTTTATGCTCTTTTTCTTTCCCCTAGGTCCTTTTGTGATGTCTAGAAGTTTCCACTTCATCATGGATGATAAAATCAGCCTCTGTAGCTAGTGATCTTAGTATTTTCACATGTCATAGGAAGGAGCCTAAGATGAAGTCTATCTTTATGGTTTCAGAAGTTCAGTTCCATCAATTTTGTTTTAATCAGTCTTCTGTAGTTGGTGGTCTTGGTTTTTACACCGACCCTGGATGAAGCCTAAGATAGAGAGTTTCATTATGTTTCCAGAAGACCTGTTCATTTGTAGTTGTCTCAGTCAGATCTCTGGAATTAGAGAGCTTGGTTGTTATACAGATCATAGGCCAAAGCCTAGGTTAGGGTTTTTTTTTTTTATTGATCTGGGGATATATTCTGCCCAGTCATGGTGGACACAGTCAGTCTTCTGTAGTTAATGATCTTGGCTTTTACACAGATCAAAGGATGATGTGTCTTCTGATTTCATCTTATTGTTAGGTGGTGAGATAAGACAACCTGCTCTTAGACCAACTTGTTGCCATTTCCTCATTGTCAGGATGTCACACCAAAACTGGTGTATGTTGGTGTCAGAGCAGTATTAAGAATGTCCCAAATGGAGTTTGGTTTCTGGAGCTGTTGTGGAGAACTCTCGGTTCTATGTCTGAAATCTAGGGTTTGGGGTTGGACGGTTGCTGTCTAATCACATGCATTCTAAGTTGGGAACACATGCCATATGTTCAAGGTAGGAGATGCCCCTGTATTGTAAAATATGTGAGTTCTTATTCCTAGTAGATAAGAACTTGTTCCTATATGTAAAATTTCCTTTTTTTTAGGATGCCTTTGCAAAAAGAAATGGTGCTATTTTATTTTGCTGGTGCATTTGGGCATGAGAGTGTCAAGCTCCATCATCTCTCTCCCTTGATTTTGACGTAAGTTTTAATCCCAGGCAAGATTTTTTCTTGTAGGTTTTTGTTCCCAGCAGAACCAAAACACCAAAACAGGTGGTTAAGGAAGAGAAGAAAACAAAAACAAGACCAAATATATATTAATATACACTCACATATATATAGGAAAAATAAATTAAAATGAGTTTAAAAAGTAATTAAGGGAACCAAGTGTTGAAGAAACTACCTTGCATTTGGAGATAAATAGGGTAAGAGGTAGTATTATAGAGTATATTTCTTTAATGTATTTTTTTAACATGTATAATTCTTAGCATATATTTCCTTATGTAGTGCAAAGCTTTCTCCATACCTTTTTTGGATGTGTATAGTAGGAAATTCTATAGATAAGTTTCTCTTGGGATTTGAGATCAGGTTTGAACCATATTACAAGGATTGATTAGCTTGTATTTTTTACCCCCATATGCACCAGGAGTATTATGTAGGATCATTCCTTTTTTGCATTGGCACATTAAAATGGGGAAATCTTATGTATAGAAAGTTCTAATCTAATAAGGATATGAACTCAAAAATTTTATAGTACAGGGGCACCTTTCATCCTGAACATTTGTCACAGTAACTTGACTTAGGCCTCAGTCAATTGGACATCAATCATCAACCCCAAACTTTGGATCACATCCTTGGAACCAGCATGGTTTTCTGAACCAGCACCAGGATCAAACTCCCACATGGGGAGATTCTAATTTTGGCCTGGCACCTACTTGCTCCAAGATGGGCTCATATGACAATCTGACAACTTGGAAACAACAATTACTTGCTTTCAGGGCAGATTTCCCTGCCTTAACACCTAATGGTGAGTTAAAATCAGAAGATGCTCCTTGACAAATTGGCTTCAACATAGGATCTGCAACAACAAGGATCTCTAATTACAGAAGCCTGACATTGACATTGAGAAGAACTTTTCCTGGTACCATAAAGAAAGATTTGGAGTTAGACAGTATGCCCAGAGTCTTTAGTTGATCTTATAACAGAATACTTCATGGGTAGGGACACACTGTTTTTTAGACCAAGGGTTTTTACTTTCTAATTTCCACAACTTTTGCTTGCACCTATGCAAAAAAAAAAAAAAAAAAAAAAACCCAAAAAACAAAAACAAACAAAAAGAAAAACCTGCCATTCTTACACTTTTTTTCTTCTAGATAGGAACTCCTGACTTTCTAATAGAGCCTCTGGACAGTAATTACTTTGTTCACCTTATATTTCCATAACATTGAGAAGAAAAATAGAATAGCATGTGGACTAGGGGTCAAGTAATCTCAAGTGCATTGGTGGAGATCATAAAAAGGACATAACCAAATATCAAAGCCAAAGTCAACATAATAGAATCCAGAGACCCAAATTATAATAATATAAACTTAAAATGGGCCTGTTACACTGGCAGGCCAGGGGGCTAAGGGTGGTGGAATAGGATGTATGCTGAGAACGTTGGTGGAGGGAGGTCAACGCTGCTGTTGGGAATGGCCCTAATTCACTGTTACTCATTGTCTGAAATCTAACTATTGAGGACCTTGTAAGTGACAATGGTTTCAATAAACTTAAAGAAACATCTTGTTAGCTTTATGAATCAAGAATTCTGCCACTGGTTTCTATCAAAGTCTGCTTCTCCGTATACTGAATATACTCATTACAATATTATTGTTCTTAATGATCAATGCTTAAATAATTAACTACCATTCATTTCTTAACACATGTGAACAAAAAGTTAAGCACTTTTTGTGAATTATCTTATTTAATTTCAAAGTGACTTTATGAGGAATTATGAAAATAAAATTATTTTATGGAGGAAACTTATGTCTATAAAAGTCAAGATGCTCTTCTAGCTATTAGATGGTGAATCTAAAATGCAAAATGTTTAACTCAATGGTCATCCTTTCAATACACAATATTGCTTTTAGAATAATATTTGGTTTCAAAAATTATTGTTTGAGAAATTATAATTTACTTCAACTACTCTACTACCTATAAACAGAATTATATAATTTTATGTTCATTTTGTATGTCTCTGAAAGGTTGACATGAAGTAGTTTCTTTAGTAAATATAATTCTGGCTTGGATTCTATGAGTAAATGTCTCAAACTCTGATATTATCATCTGTAATTGTTGAAAACTTATTCATCTCTTAAACATAGATTTAGAAAACTTTCTAATTTGGGGAGCCTAAATCATACCACTCATTTGTGAAGAACTTAAATAAAAAACACTTACTGAGCAATATAATCATTGATCACTAAAAAAGGTACTGATAGACCAGAGAATTGTCACAAAAGGTAAGCTACTTATTTGCACACAGTCAACCTAGTTTCAGTTCTGGGCACACATATAGTCCTCCATGTAAAATGCTAGAAATAAGCCCTGAGCACCACCAGGTGTGACCCCCCCCCAAAAAAAAAAGCAAAAAAAAAGAATTAATTAAAGTAACTACCATTAAAATTAATATATTTTGGGCCCAGAGAGATAGCACAGCGGTGTTTGCCTTGCAAGCAGCCGATCCAGGACCAAAGGTGGTTGGTTCAAATCCCAGTGTCCCATATGGTCCCCTGTGCCTGCCAGGAACTATTTCTGAGCAGACAGCCAAGAGTAACACCTGAGCAATGCCGGGAGTGGTCCAAAACAAAACAAAACAAAACAAAATTAATATATTTTAGTGTAATAAAATTAATATATCTGAGCTATATCCTAGGACACACAGAATTTTAAAACCAAGGGGCTGGAGTGGTGGCGTTAGAGGTAAGGCGTCTGCCTTGCAAGAGCTAGCCTAGGATGGACCACTGTTTGATCCCCTGGGATCCCATATGTTCCCCTAAAGCCAGGTGTGATTTCTGAGCACATAGCTGGGGGTAACCCCTGAGTGTCAACGTGTGTGGCCCAAAAACAAACAAACAAAAGAATTTTAAAACCCAATAATTATGGTGTTCCTTGAAAATTATTATTTTAGAATGATAATTCTTTCATGGATATAATTTTAAGGACATCAAGTTTAATAAATAGCTGATACTCATAAACAATGGGAATGACCTTATCCAATGAAATTTAAATCTAGGGGAGGGAAACAAATCCACTCCCTGTCACTGAAAGGATATTTGAAAAGACCTTGCCATCTTACTTCTGAATGTCTTTTATTTGATCTCATAGCTAAAAAATTTTTTGTGGATACCTTATACAAGGTAGTCAAATGCTGGCTACACAGAGATTATTTGTTCATATACGATAACTATACATAGGGCCCGGAGAGATAGCACAGCGGCGTTTGCCTTACAAGCAGCCGATCTAGGACCAAAGGTGGTTGGTTCAAATCCCAGTGTCCCATATGGTCCCCCGAGCCTGCCTGGAGCTATTTCTGAGCAGACAGCCAGGAGTAACCCCTGAGCACCGCCGGGTGTGGCCCAAAAACCAAAAAAAAAAAAAAAAAAAGATAACTATACATATATATCCTTATGGTATTTTTGTTGATCTTATTTTTGTTTGTTTGTTTTGGGGCAGATTCAGTTATATTCAGGTGGTATTCCTGGGTTTGCACTCAAGAATAAGTCCTGGACATGCTCTGGGGACCATATAGATTGTTAGGGATTAAAACTAGATCAGCCACATGCAAGACAAACACCCTACCTACTCACTGTACTAGTATTCTGGCCCCTGATCTTGAATTTTTTTTTGTTTTTTGTTTTTTTGGGGCCACACCTGGCAGTGCTCAGGGGTTACTCCTAGCTGTCTGCTCAGAAATAGCTCCTGGCAGGCACGGGGGACCATATGGGACACCGGGATTCGAACCAACCACCTTTTGGTCCTGGATCAGCTGCTTGCAAGGCAAACGCCGCTGTGCTATCTCTCCGGGCCCCCTGATCTTGAATTTTAAATATCAAAAAACAGTATCATCTGTGTCCTTTATTTGTTTATATATATATATATATAAATATATATATATTTATTTATATATATATATATATATATATTTTAGTTCTGAGACTACAATTAGCATTGCCCAGGAGATACTCCTGGCTCTGTACTCAGGAATTTCTCCTTGCAGTGATCAGGGGACCATTGGGATGCTAGGAATTTACATTACCTAGGTGTAGTGGAAGGCAAGTGCCCAACCACTGTGCTATCTCTCTAGCCCCCATGTCCTTTATTTTAAATGTGTTACAGGTCCTTTATTATTATTATTATATTATTATTATTATTATTACTATTATTATCTATAACAACAAAAACTAAGGCCAAAAAAAAAATAATGGGGCCAGAAAGATAATACAGAAAGAAAGGCACTAGCTTTTTATCCTGTCAATAGGGATTTGATCCTTAGCACCACCTATGGTTCACTGATCCTGGTTAGGTGTGATTCTCGTACTCAGAGCCAAAAGAAAGCTCTGAGCACCACCCAGTGTGTCACCAAAATAAAACACAAAAGAATTAAAATAAACAACTTTAAACAGTAATGTTGTTCCCTGCAAAAATCCAACCATTGGGGCCGGAGAGATAGCATGGAGGTAAAGTGTTTGCCTTCCATGCAGAAGGTCAGTGGTTCAAATCCCGGCATCCCACATAACCCTCTGAGCCTGCCAGGAGTGATTTCTGAGCATAGAGTCAGGAGTAACCCCTAAGCACTGCCGGGTGTGACCAAAAAAAAAATAAACATAGACAAAAGCAAAAGAATCCCACTATTGATTTATGAGACATGAGTAAAGATACATAATTACATCTACTATTTTTCTGCTTATACTAGAAGCAATACATACATAGAAGTATTAGTCATCTTAGCACACATCTTGATTTATGACAAGCAGATACCAAAATCTTCCTTAAAATGCACTATCTTTCTACATATAATGGTACCAAAGCCCATGCTAAACCACTACAACTGTTATTCTGACGTAGTTGTGATCCAAAATAAAAGTCGATGTACAATGACAAGGAAATATGACTTATATCAGTGATAACATCTATGCAGAAACTAAGATTGTTCAAAGTTTATGCTACCACAGTGCCATGTACTTCAAGAACACATCCAGTGCCAGAGTTTTAGTGTTTTGTTTGGTTTTGTTTGCAAGGAGGCAAAACCAACAAGAGCATTTTCTCACAGTTAAATGTGTAGGAGATAGTAAATGTAATAATGACGTTAATTAACCCATCAGGGTGCTTCAGAACTGAAATGATTCAGCCAGACAAAAACAAATGATTTTTATTCATTTATTATTATGACTTCTTTATTGGTAGAACCAGAGGGTGGGAATAAGAACAAAAACTCCATACGATATTCTGAATGAACTTGGGACTCTTAACTACTACTTTAGAGGAGCAGAGCATTACAGTGTCTTCCAGAGGCAGAAAAGAATGGTGATGAAAATTTTTCTGGAGGTGTACAATGTACACACATAGACGTGTTCATCCCGAAGGCCTGTGTGCTGGGCTTCAGATACTTTTCTTTGAGCTGGATGCTTGTGTTTGGAAAACTTTCACAGATAACAGCACATAGAAGAGTAAATATCTTTTGATGCAAAGTGGATGTTCTTGCCATTAGCCTTCATTATGCAGATCAATCTACTTCAGAATAGCCCCTGAAGATAGGAACATACAAAAGAGAATACAATATATGGACATTATATACAAATATAAAATGTATTAATAAAAATATTAATAAACAAGAATTAAACTAGAAAAGCTAAAACCTTTGTCTTACAGCGATGGATATTGAACTCAAGAGGGTTTCACACATCAAATAATTTATTCTACTCCTGACTACATCTGCAGCCCCAATAAAATCATGTGTAAATTATATGACTACTGGACTTATAATTCAAGATTTCTTCAGTATTATATTAAGTTTTCCAATTTTTATTCAAATTAGTAAAGTTAATATAATTAATACTATTAAAGTTAACATTAAAATTGATATAATATAAAAATGAGGAAATTTTCTAAAACAATAGGCATTGCCTGAAGATCTGAATGTCCAGTGTAGGGACACAAAGCACCTACCTTGCAAGCATATGGTCACAAGTTCAAATACCTATGTCCCATAGGATGAATTGGATAGTTCAATTATTTGCATCTGGTGGCTCTGTTGTCATTGATTACCAATAAGGTGCCAACTACTATCATTATCTTTGTGCCTCCACCGAAAGTGTGACGATTGGTGAGAAGATGTGCAAGCATCACAATTAATGGTGTGCAAAGCTAGATAAGCACATGACCTAGTGTACAAGTATCACAACCATATGTGCAAGCTGTAATGAGTACCATGACTAAAATCAGGCAATCACCACAGCTGGTTGCATGAGTAAACTCTGTCCATCACAACAACAAATGAAAGAAAAAGGAAAGGGTTACAAAATATACTATCTAAATAAATAGAATATGCATTGCTTATATGTGGTTACCATATTTGTAGGAGTAATTCCTGAGCACTGCCTGATGTAACCAAAACCAAAATAAAAATGAAGGGGAGATATTGGACTACACGTGTCAATAATACTCAGGTCTTATTCCAGGCTCTGTGCTCAGGGATCACTCCTGACAGGCTTGAAGAACCATATGGTGTGCTAGTATCAAACCCTGGTAAGCCATACAAGGCAAAGGGCCACTCTAGCCCCCCCCCCAAGAAAATTATAAAAGAACATTGTAAGAAATTTGTATACATTATTGAACCCAGGCAAAATTATTCCCCCCTTAATTATGTATGATTAAAGAAATTAAGACTTTAAATAGAAAAAAATAAAAGAATAATTTGTGAAAGTAGATCAAGTCCGAGGCTGGAAAGATAGTATGGAGGTAGCGCCTTGCATGCAGAAGGATAGTAGTTCAAATCCCGGCATCCGATATGGTGATATGGTCCTCTAAGACTGCCAGGAGCGATTTCTGAGCGTAGAGCCAGGAGTAACCCGTGAGCACTGTAACCCAAAAGCCAAAAAAGAAAAAAAAAAAGAAAAAAAAAGAAAGAGAAAGAAAAGGAAAGGAAAGGAAAGAAAAAAAAGTAGATCAAGACCCAAGGAGATTATACAGAGGATAAGGCCTTGTACCCATGTTCAGTCCCTGATTTCTTATATGCTCTTCTGAGCCTACCAGGGGTGATTCTTTAGCACAAAGTCAGGAGTAAACTCTGAGCAATGCCTGATGTTGTCTCAGAGAAAACAAAAATCATAAGTTCAATTCTCAGCAATTATAAAAGATAAGATATAGCCTGCCGGGTTAATACAAAAAAAAAACATGAAACAAACTTTTAAAAGAAAAGGTACACTTAAAGATAACATTAACACTGTTATGAACCATGTTATCTATCAATAAGAAAATTAAAAACTAAACATGCAGACATATTTTCTTCTCAAAGAAAAATCCTATAGATATCTAGCAAAACATCCAAAATGAGATTATTACTGTTTGGCAGAACTAATGAATGGGAGAAAGACTAAGGAGAATAAAAATTTGGGAGGGGGGATTTTGTTTATTTTAGGGGGTCTCATCTCCAGTGCTCGGGGTTACTCCTAGTGCTCAGGCTACTGCTTCTGAAACTACCTCAAGGAATTTAAAGGGGTACATTGCACATGGGGTTCCAATAGGAGCTCCATCCCCACCTGCTGTACTATTTTCTTAGCCCTAGAATAAAAGTTTTATTAACTCTGCACTACTCTAAGTAGTAGATTTTTTACTCAACAGCCATTATTTTGGACACTGACCTCTGATTTGAGGGTTTATTTTTTGTCAAACGCTATAATAGTATAGATAACAGAACATTAAATAGTTCCTAGTTCCCTTATACATTACTTTGAAGAAAGAATCTCAAACTCAATTGTGAAGAAAGCTTCATTTTTTAGAATAACATATCAGCCCTATATAGCTATACATTAAGGGTCAGGATCTTTTACTTTGCTTCTTGGGCCACACCTGGTGACTCTCAGGGGTTACTCCTGGCTATGTAGTCAGAAATCGCTCCTGGCTTGGGGGACCATATGAGATGCTGGGGGATCAAACAGTGATCCGTCCTAGGTTAGCTGCATGCAAGGTAAATGCCTTACCACTCGTGCCACAGATCCAGCCCAGAGGTCAAGATCTTATATGCAAGTCCTAAATAATCATTACTTGAGGCTCTATTTTAGTTATGTACTTGCAAATATCATCAAGCTTCCTTTTATATATATGAGAAATCAAAAGACAAAGCAGACAAATTTATAATATTTTCTTTAATGTTATGGGAAACAATTTATTATATGAGTGGGCATTTAGTTTTCCTTGCCTAAAAACAATTTGATGTGGTGATACAAAAAGATGAAAACCCATTAAAGCTTTTGCATTTTTTTAATCAGGAAAAGAAAAATGCTTAGATCCTGTGAATTACCTGTTCTGTTTCATGGGTAGCACCTGTAACGCTGCCACACATCTGTGGAAGCACAATATCAGCCAACTGTTAATCAAGGATCACTTCCTTTCAAAGTGCCTGATGATCCACTGTTAAAACAGCTTATAAAAATAACT
Source organism: Suncus etruscus (assembly GCF_024139225.1). Lineage (NCBI taxonomy): Eukaryota > Metazoa > Chordata > Mammalia > Eulipotyphla > Soricidae > Suncus > Suncus etruscus. The sequence goes on from NC_064849.1 coordinate 59,993,272, forward strand.
TCTTCGAAAAGGTGCTTCAGGGCTTTCAGACACATCTCACCATTTCTGCTAGCTTAATGCATGTTTGAAAGTTAATTTCTCATTAATATTTAAAGAAGAAATGGCTTCAGAACAAATTTCAAATGATCCATTTTAGAAATAAAATATTATTGGCATTATTTTCATCTCGATTACATGGAATAATAATGTCCAAGATTGGCTTTTAAAACTGTTAACGAGCCCTGGCAATGTGAAAAAGATATGGATTAGGTAGATGTAATGAGGTATGATTAAAGGGTGCAGGCATTGAAGGGTGTTGGAGAAATTCTTTTCAGAAAGAGTATAATTAGTGTCTGATAAAAATACTTAGAAGTTAAGATGTTTGAAAAAGAAAGGTTAAGATAAACACATACTTTATGACAAATCTGCTTAATTTCTCCTCTTTGGTTCTCTTACATACTCAATATTATGTTGAAGTTTCATACATAAATAATGTTTGTCGAAAACTTGATGCAATTCTACCAGACAATTAGAGTGTTTTAATTGCCAGACACCAGAGCAGAAGATGTGTTGAAACATCTTATTCCATTTTCAGTGTACATTTCTTTGTTGATTTATGTAATGTAGCTAATAATATGCAACCTACCCTAGTTTTAAACAAACAAATGAACTTCTAAAAAGAAAGCTTTCCATAAGTTGCTAAGCAACTCCACAGGCACATTTTATAAATTTAATAAATAGCATTTAGATAGCAGACTCTTAAGGTAGACTTCGAACTTCATTTTTTTAAGTTGAAGATTCAAGCAGGTAGATACTGTTTTCTACTGAGTTCCTAGAGTAGGCAGAGACATTGCCATTTGCAAATGTACATTTGACTTGCTAAGAAAATAAAGCAGTTCTTTGAATTAGGTTCTGGGAAAAGCTTGTGTAGCTCTCCCAGAGTTCTCTCATTCATTCCTCTAACAGAAGGTTTCTCAGTCTCTGCATTACTAACATTTTGTTGTCCAGGCCTGACTTAGTCATTGTAGGCTAGGTAACAATACTGGTCTCTACTTACTGGAAGTCTATAGATTCCCTATATTCATGACAACTAAACATGTCATTAGACATTTTTGAATGTTGGGTGTAGGGTGAGGAACTGTGGAAAAAGAGGGGTTGCACTCAGTTGTGAATGATAGTAACAGGGAATTGTCTACGTGTGCTAACTGAAAAAAATAACTTGAGCTTAACTAATAAGGATGATATCAAAGTATAAAGACAGAAATAAAGGTGGCACATTCAGTTCTACTTAGGGCTTACTCCTGGCTCTGTGCTTGGAGATCACTCTCACAAATATTAATGAAACATATATGGTGTCAGGGATGTCCAAAGGCACAGCAAACACCTGAACCTATCCAGCCCCAAGTATCATGATGTTAGTAACCATCACTTGGCATCTATAATCCCCACACAACCCACAATGAAGAATAGGGGTAGTGCTATGTTTCCTATGATATTATGCCAATTGTTATATTCAAAAATTATTACTGATTTTTACCATTTCAATGTGATTTCTAACATATAAAACTTTCTCTTTTGAGCCAAAGACCTAATTAGGGGCCAGAGCGATAGCAGAAAAAATAGGGTGTTTGCCTTGCACACAGTCAACCTGGGTTCAATCACTGGCACCCCATATGGTCCCCTGAGCCTAACAGGAGTGTTTTCTGAGAACAGAGCCAGGAATAGCCCCAGAGAGCTTGCCATGTGTGGCCCCAAAACAAGCAAAAGCAAACAAACAGACAGACAAAGACCCAATGTATACCTCTATTTATAGATATTCTCTAGTAATATCCCATTTCAAAATTGCATCAAAATCTTTTCTAGGGTCCAGACAGATAGCATGGAGGTAGGGCTTTTTCCTTACATGCTGAAGGATGGTATTTCAAATCCCGACATCCCATATGGTCCTCCAAGCCTGCAGGAAGCGATTTCTGAGCATAGAGCCAGGAGTAAACCCTGAGCACTGCTGGGTGTGACCCAAACCAAAAATAAATAAGTAAGTAAATAAATAAATAAATAAATGGCATTCCAGTTATCATGCTTAAAAAATCTTTTCTACTTGTTCTCTGTCAGTTCTTACTACATTAAGAACTGGTTAGAATCCCTTTCAAAGTAAGTATTGATTTTAATCATGCCATACTCTTCTCATAGATCCACCATAAATCCTGATCACTTATCTCTGTCCATACAAACTTCTCTGCCTGCTCTTTGGGATTTCCCAAAAATTGCTCCCAAACTTCGTTTCATTAAACAACCTCCTCATTCTCCACTTATGCTACTGGAACCCCTACAAACACAAACATCTTACATATTCCATTCTTCATAGGTGACACATGAAGGACAAATTCATTTACTTCATGAAGAGTTTCCCTAATTAATCCTTCCTGTATTTCATATCATATTTCTGTTAAAAGACTGGCATAACTAAAAATTAACATGTGAAGCAATTGTTTGCTGAGTGTTTTCAATATGCAAGACACTGAATATTGCTTAGTAGTTCTTTCTGTCAAATTACAATGATGTTATTCATGCCCAGCTAGATTATACATTCCCAGAGGATAACAATTGGCTTTATTTATATCATTCTTATGTATCTTAATAATGATGCTAATATACTTAAAATTTGATTAGCAATTATAATCTTTCAAATTGCTTTCATGATTATTAACTTATTGGTTATATTTTCAGTATTTTACTAGTCAACAAGAGTGGGACATTAAATGCTCTAGGAATTAGTTTTCTAGCCGCACAATTGGTACACAGTAGAATCAGTATTTTATATATTCTGACTCAATGCACTTCTCACAACTCTTCTAGTCACACAAGAATAGCTGAATGATGCAAAAGACAAAACAGCAAAGTGCATTGAGTTGGCAAAGTTACACTCTTAACATAGCAGAAGATCAAAGACACCTTATTCTCTGTCTCATAGTGACTACAAGTTTTCTTCAGTTTGTAAGTCCTTGACCTCTTAAAAGTAAAACTTCGAAGGGAAAAGGGAAAAAGCCACAGAAGGGCTGATAACACACCACCTCCAGAATCTAGAAACAACACCTACCTCATATATTTGAAGAAGATCAAGAAAATATTTTCAACAATTCTTCGAGACCTGCCAAAAGTTCCTAAAACTAACACCAAAATGCCTACAAACACGATTTGTCTACTTATCACTGAACAAGACATCAGAAGTTACAAGTCAGTTAATTTTTTAGAACATCTACTAATCCCAAAACAATCTATGTCCCTCCCGTTTCATCAAACAAGCACTCCGTCATTTTTGTCAATATCAACTGAATGCCTACTACGTGCAGTCAGTGGTCTAACCCTTGAGGGAAGACCGAGATTAAATCTCAGCTACTGATGTGAAATTTTGCAGGGAATTTAGAAAGGGTGAGAAGCAGGTGGCTGTTGTTTTAATCGTGAATTTATCTCCAATGTGCCTTGCCTCTCAACTGCTTAGATTTCCTTCAGTCCTCCGTGTCCCCCCTTTCCCAGGATAAGGACAAATATATATCAAAGACAATTCTAAATAAAGAGAAAGGGAGGAGACCTGTCCCAAGAGCCACAGGAAAGATAATGAATTAAAATCTGTTTCAAGAATTTTTCCGACTAGTTAAGGGGGAGAAGGGTATCAGGAACCCATGAGGGGATCTGAATTAAGGATGGTCAGGATACCTCCAGGGGGAACTGAAAGGTAGGTAGGTGTAGGTGTTAGGGGTTCTTTCTGAGCCAGCAAGTTAAGGATACTGATATTGGGATGTGTAAGGGGGGACTGTTTTATTATCACAGGACCCCATCACCAAGGAGATTTTCTGTTTGGTTTTTGTTGTTGTTGTTATTTGTTTGTTTTGACCTTGTAGATTTTCCTCGAGGTTCCCACACTGTGCGGTAACCCCAACGACGACGACAAGGCTGCTGGGTAAGGTTCCCTTTGGTCCCTTTTCTGGCCAGCCGGTTCCCAGGGTAGTCCGCGCCCCAGCCCTGGGGAAGGCGAGGCTGCAGCTTGGCTTGGAGTGGGGCGTTAAGGGTCCTGATGCCAAGCCCCTGGGAGAGGAAAAAGTCCTAAGGAGAGGCTGAGTGAGTCCCCTGCCCCGGGACAAACCGGGGACGACGGCTCCCCTGGCCCTTCCAGAGCTCGCAGCTTCCCCCACCGGGCCCTGAAACTGTAGCTGGGGGAAGGATGGGGAAGGCCTGGTGGAGGCGGTGAGTGTTTTGTTCTCTGCTCCCCCACTTTTTGTCGAAACCCGGACCAGGTTGGTAGAAGCTGGTAGGGAACCTGACAGCTGAAAGTCCCGGGCTCCGACTAGGCTTGGGCTCCGGCTCGGGTGGCGCCCGGTGAGTGCTAGATGGGGGTGAGGTGGAGGTTGGAGTAAGGAGGTGCCCCGGGGGACTCTTTGCAGATGGAATTGGGGAGATAGGTTGACTGCACGATTTTTATCCCGCGTACAGAAGAAGAAAGAAATGAAAAACAAAAAAGAAAAAGATTCCTCTATCAGTGTCTGTATCTCTTGGCCTGCCAGAGTTGATTCGACAGCGATGAGCTTGGCCTGCACTTGGGGAGTGGGGGGAGGGAGCGCCCCTCTTTTAGTCCGACGCCCCCTACCCTCTCCCCTCCTGGACAGAGTCGTCCCGCCCCTGCCTTCCTCCCACTCACGCTATTGGCCCACTTGACAGGTGCCACGACCTAGGACCACTGCCGCGCTTCTCGCTGCGTACTCCGGAGCTCGGTGCGGGGAGAGAGCTCGAGCTCCTCCTGGCTTTTGTTGGCCTTAAGTAAAAAAGGGGGTGCTCGGATACTGGATACTGGAGAGGGATTGTGAACTCCTCACTAAAGGCCAGTGAATCTTCACAGTTGGAACTCTCCTTCCCCAGGCCCTCACTGAGAATTCGCTTGTGAGAGGAAAGAGGTTTCCAGACGAATTTTCATGACGTCCTATGTGTGCTACCATTTTATCCTCGATTCCCTTTACATGTCGAAGGATACAGTGGAAACTCGACGTTAATTTGCAAAGGTCTAAAGACCCACAGAAATCCTGACTCACTTGCCTGCACTTGCCTGCTCTCCTACCGTCTTGGAAATGAAGCTAAATACTAGGATCAGTGGCCACAAAACTGAGGTCCCTAGAAATTTCTGACTGTAGAAAAAGGGAGGAGGATGGAGGAAAAAATGGAAAGGGAAAAAATTGTGTTCATTTACACATTTCCTGTGCAGAACAAAAAAGTCCCACCATCAGCAAAAGAAGTCTCTTCCTCCAAAATAGCAACGAAAGAAGGAAAATTAGAATATGCATAAATTTCTTCATTTTCCATCGCACAGAACACGATTTCCGGCAGACTTGTATTTAAAAGCCTCGATTAATCCCAATTTCTGAGCAGCATTTCACTTCACATCTTCCCAAAACTCACCTAAAGAGGATTGCTTCCCTTCCACCTCACCTCCTTTAGGAAGGCTTGCTTTTTTTCCATATTTCTCACTGCTAAAGACAACCTCGATGATAAGATTGTAACTTTATTTTTACTGGTCACTTTTTAAGAGATGGACTAATGCATTTGACCCAACTTTAATACAAACCTGGTTTTTCTCTCTGTGAAAACATATACTGCAAATGAGTCTGGTAAAAAAAAAATAGATGAAATGAGTTCCTAAAAGAAAATGAACCTGATAAGGCAAACTTGGCTTATGAGAAGAAGCAAGAGAGGCATGGAATCCTCTTTGCAGGTAGATTCACTATTAGCTATCCTTAGAATGCTTGGGCTTCCATCCCTCCAGTCCTTCTCACCTACTCCCCCAAATCCCCCCTGCAATTCTTAAGCAGCACATAGATAATCAGATAATCCTTTTCATAGGAGCACTACTTTTTATAAATATTCAGTGTCAGTCCATTTAATCCCCCTACAGTCCATTTCTAAACTATTGCTTTGCCACTTGTGCAACAAATCTAGCTTTATCGCTTGAAAATTTCATAGTTAGAAAATATGTGAAAGAGCACCTTTTGAAACTATTTCTTTCTCAAATATCTTTTCACATAGGCTTTCATTCTATGTTTGAAATTGGTTGTACTTTTTTCTAAAATAGAAAGATGCAAGTATTTTAAAAATAAAATTACTACATATTAGTTTATATAGATCTTGATTTATAAGTTCTCACTCTTAAACACCCAAAAAGAAAGGGATGAATATTTACTTTATAATTTGATCTAAGGGCATATTATTTTGACTTCCCTTCAATGTTTACAGATTACAAATCCCAATTGTTCATAGCTTAAAGGTCAGAAATGTCAATATTTTTTTAATTTTTTTAGTTTCTACAAATTCAAGAATACATATCTAAACTAAGTACAGTGGTATACAAAGTATTTGGAAAACATTTTAAAACATGGTCTAAGAATTTTTTTTAAAGATCTTGGAATGTAGAAGCTCATTTTGTTGAATAGAAAACTCAGTACATGAGAATGCCTGCATAACTTTGACTACTTCATCAAACAGCTCCTTTTATCATTTATTTTCCATAAAATATTCCTATCATAAAAGTCTAAAACTTAGCTTCTTTTGGTTCATTTTAGAGATTTTGCAATTTATATATATTTAAAAGCAAAGTGTTTGGAGATAAATTCTAAGAGCCACGTGTAAGGATTAATAATAGGATTCCTGGGAAGTTTTGCTGCTAGTGTTGATTTGTTTTTTTTTTGTTTTTTGTTTTGTTTTGTTTTGTTTTTGTATTTTCTTATTGAAACAAATAATAGATGCCTCTTAATCAAAGAAGCAATTCAATAATCACAACTGAGAATGTTTTCCTTAAAATATTATTTTAATTAGGACTAACTTTTACACAAAAAACTCCAGTTTGATTTTAGGTGGTAGCATAGTACTTTGAGAAGAGTTCTAAAGAACTTCACAGTTCATTCTCAGTGCATGTCAGCCTGGGCAACTGGGGAGGAGCAGAGTGACTGTCAATTGCAGGAAAGGTGCCTCTCTGCCTTCTTGCAGATGAAGTCAACTCTCAAAAAAATTATCTCTTAGACAAAAGCTCCATATTTTGATGATTTTTTGTAAAATAATATCCTCACAAAAAAGAAATATTTTGAAACTTTTTAAGTAAAAATATTTATATAGAGAAATAAAGAGAAAAACATTTTTTCCTCCCTGGTGTGAAAATCAAGGATAAGAGATACAGGCTGTAGAGAAACTCATTCTCCCCCCCCCCCAAACACCCGTTCCTCACTTTCTTCCTTGAATTAATGTTTGGTTTAGTTATAGATTGTGTATATGTGTAAATTTGGAGATAATATCTAAAGAAAGTGTTTTTCTAGAAGATAAAATTGGCTACTTCTGCCGTGAATGCCTTTCATATTGTAATTTGTCTTCTGACATGGCAGGGGGATCTTGTTTTCTCAAAATTTTCAGGGCTACATCAATATAAAGGGAAGCAGAACAAAGCAAAAACATTTAAGAGTTAGCTTTCCTTCTTCTCACACAGCCCTAGAGTTAAAATTCATTTCCAACTGGCCCTACCCACTGGGCTGCCAAATCATTTCTATCACTTCTCTCTTCTCTTCTTGCATAACCACTCTAACTCTCCTTAACCAGCCATCTTTCTTCTCCACAAGTGAAGGCAATTAGCAAAATACCTGTTTGATAGCTGCCCAGCAAACACTGAATATAATTTTATCCACACCCACCCCCTTTTTACTTCCATTCATTTCCTTTTTGGGGTGGAAAGGTTAGAGGGCTTAGGAGATGAAGAGAACCAACTTTGGGGTTGACAGTTCCATTTCTTCAGTTACAGAATCACTGGCAAATTTTAACCCCAGTATCAGGAACTGGCAGCTTTTTCATTTAGAACAATCAACCTGCCAGGTTTCCAGCTTAAGTGAATGAAAATCTTCTTTTCTCTTCCTATGGATATTGGGCTAACATTCTCAGGTTAGATCACTGTCCATTACTATTAACATCTCAGACTTAATCTCCTTCCCCCACACCCCTTTCCTTCATTTTTTGGTCCAGTCCTCCATAATTAAAAGAATCACAAGAGTTTATGGACAGTGAAAGGAGGTTACTAATTTCTAAGTTTTTAGTTTTCAGTTAAAATCTAGAGGTTCCTCAGGGCCAATGACCCCTTTAGTGCCATGGCAACCATTTTATTTGGCCTTCTCAAACTCAGCTCACTGAATATGCTGCCCAAACATGACAGCTTGCCCAAATTTTCCAGCAGAACCCCAAGAGAGCACTAGGTCTTTCTACTCCTTTAAGCCTTTATGTGTCTGCCTTTGCTCCCAGCTTCCTGCCCCTGTTGATTTATTTGCCAATGGTATCTGAGGAGAGGATATCTGTAGCAATGAAGAGGGGTGGGTAAAAGAAAATGTACTCAGTGCCATTAAAATGACCTACCATATTAGACCAAGGGAGACTTGAGTTGGGCTGGAATGGATCATCTATGTAACTAGTGAAACAAATGGAGGAATGCCTGACAGCAGCTGTGAAACACAAATTCAGATTGACATGGATTCTGTCTTCATTCTGTCATCCAGAAAAACCATTTTAAAAGTGTTTCTGCTATTAGTGTTTGCATTATTATTATTAACATTTTATTTTTGTTATTATCGCTGCAGTTTGTGTTATTTTATTTTTGTTGTTGCTGCAGCTATTATACTATTCAAAAGAAGTTTGGGAAGATTAGTCAGATTAATTAGTTTATTGGTAATTTAAAACTGGAAAGTAGTAATTAAGCCAAAAACTAAAAATGATCAGGGATGACTCATACCAATGTAGGATTTGGGAAGAAGAAAATCTAAATTTTGAATATAAAATTTGGCAGCTGTGAAATAAACAGGACTTGGGATCAGAAATATGATAATTGAAATATTCTTAGTCACTCAACCTCTCCCCTTTCTCCAAATTCAACTAAGATCATTCTGATATTTTCTTTATAAGAAAGAGTAGGGGGAGAGAGAGAATGAGAGAGAGAGAAATCCCCTTGTCATGTTCAGGGGAACAAAGCCCCCTGGTTGTTCTTTTTATCATTTATATTTGCATGTGGTTATCTTCAGTTTGGTACCATCCAACTATCTAAGTTTACTCCTTTTCATGTTTGCTCTCCTTTGCTCTGGTTATGCATCATCTAAGACAGGTATACAATTTCAGCCTCTCCACAGACAGATTCCATGGAATATAAATTCAGTAATGCAATTCTCTCCACAACAAGCTCTCTGCTCTCTTTCAAATATAATTAATGTTTTGATAGTGTAGTTCTTTAACTACACATATACACACAAAAACAGACGCACCCTCTAGCTTTGCTATTTGTGCATCTGAAGCAGAAGTGGATGTGACTCTTTCAGTGACTCCTAAAATTCCTCAACTCAGTCAGCCCACAGAGAAGAAATCTGTTTAGGTAATTACTGCACAGTCTGTTGTATGCCAAAAAATATCCAAGACAATAAAAAATGTGAGACCCTAGGCTTTGATAGTCATTTTTGGTCATATTTATTAGAAATAAAGGATATTTTGTATTGATATTCTGATTGTTATTAGCTAATGGTCAAAATTACAAAAGTGCTGTCCTAAAACACAATTTTCCTTTTCTAATTTTTGATAGAAACCAAATTTCATATCTTCTATTTCATCTAATTTGAACTAAATTGACATGAATATATAGAAACTAGCATCTCAAAATCAACATGACTTTCACAAGAAAGCGTTTAATCTGCCAAAGACTTATTCTATATTTTAGGTACAATCATTTAGGTGTGATCAGTTATATATTCATATGCTTGCACGTAAAATAGAAAGACGCAGAATGATAATATAACATTAAAATGAACCTCCATACTAAAGAGTGCAATATCTCCAGCATTTCTAGCATTTCATATATATATATATATAAGCTATAAATAAAAATTATAAGGGTAATTTTGGAACCACAGGATATGATATATAATCAGGCTTTAATAAAAATGAAAATTTATAATTACCCAGTAGAAATATAAACCTTAATATCCTTAAAAGTTCTTGAATTATAGAAGCTAGTTATTTGAATCTCATACATTGATTTTCAACCATCATGTATATTTTAGTTAATTTGTGATTGTATATGAAATGTTGGCAGGGAAACATTTTACTTGCTTTCACTCTACATAACTTTTAGAAGGCCTATGTAGAGATATGTTGTAGAAAGTCTTAAGATTTTATTTACCATGCTTTCATGAGATATTTGATATTTGGGCTCATGAAAGAATATGAAAAGATGAGAAAGCAAAGGAGTACATATGTCTTATCACAAGGAGGTCTTTTCTGGGTGGGAAAGAAACAAATCATTCCTCAGTTCAGCTGTAGCTATGGGAGAGAAAAAAAAAACAGAGATAGAGGGAGAAAGACAGAGATAAAGACAGAGACAGAGAGTGACAGAGACAGAGAGATACAGACAGAGACAGACAAACAAAGAGATATATGGAGAGTTTACTTGTACTTTTTTATTGTTTTAAGCAGGGAAGCAAGTAATCTTTTTCCCATAACTTCCCTCTAAACTTCTTGTATAAAGTCATAAATATGGAAATTAGTTGTCCATTCATTCTCTCACAGGCTATTTCAGTTACATTTTTCAGTCACATTTTCAATTAAAACATTTTTTACAGGTCTAGAGATTCAGTCTTAGTACAGAGATATTACCAATTGTTTAGAGACAATTAACTTGACCTTTGCCTCTATTGAGCTATAAAAATATATGCAAGGTTTTTATTTTTATAATATTGACCCATAATGCCATATGACCAATCAAAAGAAATCTACTCTCGGACATTTTTTTCATGATTTCTTCCTGTTTTCCTTTTGTTACTGAATGAATCAGTGACACAGCTACTTTCCTGATTTTCAAATGAGGTTTTGTTTGGCTCAGATTAATATTAAAGAAGATCACATACACAGTTGTAAAATATTGTTATTTTTCTTTAATGGGGAAAATTGGACTCCCGCGTGTCAGATCTGTGCTTTTCCGAAGGGCAATGGAAATGGTACTGACATCACTTTGCACTTTAACAATCGGATTTGGTCAGGGTGCATGTTGTTTGTTTAACCCGACAGCTCCGTGCACCCCGTCGCATGCTTTGCACACTCATTAAAACAATTATTCACGACCTGTCGAGTGTTTTCGGGTTCATTCACAGGAAAGGTTTGGAGCAAGCCAGAGCAATTCAAGTTAGCACTGTCCACTACCCTATGCACGTGAGGACCATCTAGTACACGGGTAAAAAAGACTGAGGAAGGAATAGACAAACAGATTTTAACTCTAAATCATAATGCTTTGGAATCTCAATCTCAAAAGAATGGCAGACTGCTTGGTCCTAACCAGCCATATCCCTTTGGCAACTTTAAGAGTTTGCCTCAGACAGAAAAATAAAGTAAACCAAATACACACACTCAAATTTCACCCTTAGCTCCTCCTCTCAATCTTCTGCAAAGCTTGAGGTCCAGGGCTGGCCCACCTCTCCTAATGGAATAAATAGACTCCACCTTCAAGCCTGATGCTGTGGATAGTTTCAATAGAGAATTTAATTCCTTTTCCATTTCCCAATACCCTTTCATTCTTAAAAAAAAAAAAAAAGAACTGAGTTTATCTTCCTCACTATATTCTTTGCAAATACTAGAAAAAGTGGAAGTGGGGGACAAAAAATGAAAAAAATAAAGCTGTTTGTTGCATTTGATAGAAGTATTAACAATAATTAATAAAGAAAAATTGACTCTTCAAATTGCAAGGAAAGCCATAGAATACAAGATGTAAATAGTCCTTAATTAAATTAGGCTTCCTTTTTTCATCTACCCAAATAATTTTCCAATAATTTTTATGACAGTAAGAGAAAAACAAAATCAGTGCAACTCAAACTCCTGCTGTATGGCCTTTTACATACAAAAGATACTTCCTATTATCATTAGTTGCCCTATTAGTTCAAGGAAAAATCCTTATCTTGATAAGAAATATTCAGATACCAAAATATTTTCTGAATATCTCATCAAGCACAAATGCCTCTCACATAAGTTGAATTTATACATTTAAAAATGCATTTCTGTATTCAAATCCTATTGCTCCTCTATTTTTCAGAATAATATTAGTAAATCTAATGGCCACTTTATTTTTACGAATGTATCTTCATTATGCCGAGGGAAGGACGAGTTATTCACAAGCTCATGCTATCAATTTTACACCATAAAAGCATTCCTTTTTCTTTACTATTGAAATATAGCCATACAATTTATGAACTGAAGAATGAAACTTTTTAAGTAGCATGAGAACTTTAGTCAGAGCCAGATTCTGAATTGCTAAAAGGTAAGTATGAATAAGTAATTTATTAAACTCTTTGGGCTACTACTTCAATTTTTGTCAATTTTACTTAAAATTGATCTGGTAAATGTATTCTTATATAAGCTCTTTCATCAAAACCTGCCTGCTAACTAATCAAGAAACAGATGCTGGAATATATAAGAAAATAACTGAAAGACTTAAATAAATAAACACACACAAATCAATGTAGTAATTGACAACCTATTGACATTAGGATGATCAATTTTATTCTTCCAAACTGCAATCAGATCTTATAGTTTATAATTAAAACTGTTTTTCAATTCCTCAGCTACAACTGTACTACTACTACTATTGGGAAAATAAAACAAATAAGCTCTATCATCAGTCCTACCTGATTTTAGTTCATTCTTTCTTCTAGATTGTTTTTAATGGACAGGGAAGAGTATTCTACATTGACTAAGAAAGCTCTGGTATACTTTAATATCACATCATTAATTATAAAATTTATAAAATGTATCAGTGAAATTACCACCTGATTCTTGTTCTGAAATTTTCAGCCTTTTTCTTAACCTCTATTCACTCAACACATTTAATAGGAAAAACACATTAAAGTGCTCATTATTTAAAAATATTTCTTCGATTAAATTTGTAAAAGATTCTTGGGACCTTTTATTTCTGAAAGAAAAAAAAAAGTCCTTTCCTCCATACATTCTAGAATCTGCCTATGCTTGCATATGTAAGAATTCAGAAACAAGGAAGTGGAAGGGAGCATCTGCCTTATCCCAGATTGTTACAAGTAATGACTATAAAACACACAAATGTCTAACTCAACGAAATAAACATGCTTTGAATTTCTAGAAATTCAGAGCTAAAACACATTTCAGACTTTGCTTAAAGTTAAATTTCCTTTTTGAGAATATTTACCCCTGAGGGCCCGAATTAATTTAATTAGCAAGTACCAGCACCGGTGTATGATGCGTTGAGTGGGTTCTGTAGGATAATGAAAATACAGTGTCCATATTTTCATCATCAACAAAGATGCTTATTTACATTAATCTTTGAATTAGTGTGATCGTTCTGAAGCATAGATCTTAAAAATGTCTTTTATTTAAAATTTATGTTCTTGGAAACTTTTTTTCTATATAATATCACCAACACATAAATAATTTTGATTATCACTTTATTTTGTGATCAAACGGTCTCTTTGATGCCTCATCTTCCTATCTAAGGAGAATAATTCAGGAACAAGCAGACACAAAAAGAAATTATCATCAGTTATTTTTAGGGCTAATTTAACAGATAATTTAAGGTCAACAACAATGACCAGGTCATTAAATCGCAGAGCTGTGAGAAAAGGAAAGAAATAAGAAACAAAGCTCCTCCAATTCCACAACAAATTTTAGTGATCCTACTCAATCTACAGAAACAAGGACTCCAGAAGATAGATGCACTGTGATGCAATAAGTGAGACCCTAAGAAAGTGTGATGAAGAGAGTAGGGGTGGGAAACAAAACAACCAAAAAGGTACCCCAAATCAAGGAGTGCTAAGCCAAATAAGAAAATTTAACTTAAATGGTGGGTGGGGGGCATAACGACAAAAGTCTGTCAACTGAACACTCAATTATGAATCTCCAATGCAGCTTTTAAACAAGGTAGAAAACCACCGGAAAAGATTATAGGCGTTAAGCATCATACCACGTAAAGGGTTGGAAGCTTTTTCCCCTCTCCTCCCACCCACACAACTGCAATTTTTAGTTAATCATTTGTAAATATTTCCAGTGTCTTTTCTGAGTACAACTTTAGGACCTCCACTGCCTCCCAGCTTTCATAAGAGAATTGGTGTGAAAGGTGTTAAAGCCAGTGAAATTAGATCTGGAGGGTCGGATATGAGTTTGGTGGCTGAGCTCTATTTTGCATTGCCCTTTCATTTCCATTGTCTTTTTAAGGCTTGAGAATTTCGGTGTACACGCAGGACATCGCGCGCCAAACACACACACACACACACAAACACATACATACACACACACACACACACACACACACACTCACACTCACACTCACACATCCTATCACCTATTTCCTCCTCCCTCAGGCTGCCCTGAGTGATGAGGAGTGAATTCGTACCCCAGGCTACCTCTTTTCCTGTAAGAACACTTCATCTTGGACCACAAGGTTGGACAGAAAAGCCCAAAATGCGCTGGAAATCGACATAGAAGAAGAAGAGTACCGAATGGAAAGGAAAAAAGAGAGGTCTGTTCCAGAGAAAACAGTTTTATCAACTATCAAGTAAGTGCTGAACTCTGAAACCGCACCAAGTAAACAAAATAAGAAACAACTTTCGGGGAGAATGGGGAAGGGGGACACTCAAAAGAATAAGAAAAAAAGGGAAAGGTTGGGGAGAGCAAGCGCCAGCCAAGCGTCCTGGAGTCAGTCCACTTTCCTGGCACCAGATTGCGTGAACCATCAAACTACCAAGCTCGACATGTCCTGGGCAAGAGCGCCCTCACCTTGCTGCTCCCTGCGCAGCGCCGGGTTTCCCCCTCCCGGGGAATCTCAGCCATGGCTAGTGCTGCCAGCACCGCTCCTAGGAGCTGCGAGGCACCCCGGCCGTCTAAGTCCCTTTCTCAGCAGCATTGCCCACGCCAAGCAAACCCCACCACGGGGTCCCGACTGCGCACTCGAGTTACTCCCTCGCGCCCCACCCAGCTACTCTGCGAGTCCCCCAGGCGCCGGAGACGACGCCACTAGGTCCCCTCAATAATGCTTGCTTCGGGCCGAACCGACCTATACCTACATCGGGTGCATGCTCACCACTCTCGGGAGAGCCCGAGCTCTCGAGCTTAAGGCAGGCGTCTCCTAAGTGTGCATTAAGATTCAATTATTTGCCTGCGATTCCCAACGCCGAGAAGCGGAATATTCCCAACAGAGACCAAGTCAGGCTCAGAACGGGCTCAATTCCCCAGTCCTTCGAAAAGGCGGAAGAAAATCTGCCAGCCCTGTCCCGCCCGCTCCAGACTCCTACTGTCCCGGCTCTGCTAAATCTGGGTGATGGAGTGAGGTGAGGGGACCTCCAGACTGATGCAGGCCTAGGAGCTGGGGGGGGGGGGGGCGAGGTTGCTGTGAGGGTGCTAAAAGGTAGAAGAGGGGGTTCTAGCTAAAAGCAAAGAAAAGAAAAAGAAAAAAGAAGGGCAGGAGAAATTTGAGGAGGCTAGTTCTGGGCTGCTTCGCAGAGCTTTGATGGGATGCGCAAATATTGAGTTCGTGAAAGTCAAGAAAGCCTTGTTTAGGGTATTCTCAAGAAGCTCAGGAAGCTGTAGGAAGACCCTTGTTGTCCTACTTCCTTAACAGGAATTGCTTTGCACTTAGAGACCTAGTGCATTGAAGCCTACTATCTCCTTGCCATACAAATGCATCCTCTTATCGTCATTTCTTTTTATCAAATATCATTTATCAATATACACCCTAGTCTTTTTAGGGACATACCGTGCCTGCGGACATGGAAACAAAATCACGTCTTGTAGTGATTTTTGTTTACGGCGAAAATGTTAAGAAAGTAGAAATGGGGGGGGGGCGGTACTTGAACTCCCAAGCTTCAAAGCTGCAGTTTAAGCCTCATCAAAAACAGCCCGTCTCACAAAGCCTCTCCCCTCCAAAAAGCACTTTCACTTACCAATCCTGGGGAGTGTGCACTCTGGAAGTCCTCACGTCCTTTTCCTTGACAGGATCCTTCCGATGACCTCAGGCAGTCTTGGGTGGAGAGGCGGGTGGGAGGGAGAAAAGATAGTAATCGGAAGAGAGAAGAGATTCAAAACATAACACTATATTGTATATCCCTGGAGCCTCCTTGGCCTACATCCGGTAGACAGGGTCCCGAGAACTGACAGCGAGACTAGAGGGAAAAGGTCTGTAGGCTTAAGCCAAAAACTAAGAAGTGGATTATTTTAATTACTGGTGTCTGGGGGAGTGGGGTCTCTGGAGGGAGTATAAAGAAGGGAAGATGATTCCCATAGATAAAAGAAAGTCCTAGAAAAAATTTTTTTTACCAAAAACAAACAAAACAAAAACCCTGCACGAAAGAAAATAGAGAGTGTACAAAGTATTATGAAGGAGGTTGCCTTTGAATCATACAGGTAGGTAAGATCTTAAGAAAACATGCTGAAAGTAGCATCTAGATGACCCCTATTCTCTCCCCCATCTCTGGATCTGGCTTCAAGTAAGAAAAAGAGGGGGTTAAGGGGGAGCTGGATTTTCAATTCAAGATTCACCTACCCTGCTTGTAGGAATGGCTGCCCAGATTTTCATGTTGGAGAGTTCCATCTGTCTGGCAGAAGCTGGAGTGGTGTTGGGGAAAGGTTATCTGGTGAAGTAGGAATGTACAGGAACCCCGCCCTCTAGGCACAGTTACACAACCCCAGCAACCCGTCTCAGCCAGCTTTAAAACCTCTAATGATCTTCACCTTCACCCTTTGTTAGCCCTCTTCAACTGGTACTCAGTCCCAAACACAAGCCACTGCAGCAGCAGCTAGTCATAAAATTAATGTCTCAAAAGCAAAATTATTTCAACGCATGCGATTTCTTCACAAAGCTGTTGAAAATAGACTTTAAAACACAGGCATATATTTAGATCTCTAATTATATTTCATGTGTCCACCTATTTGGATAAAATATCCATCGTTTCTATATATAGTGAAATCAATACACATGATTCTTTGATTCTACCTCTATTTTATGGAAGTCATAGAAACCAAAGAAACCTTCCATGGCCATAAAAATTCTTGCACTAAATCTTGCTAGTTTTTGACATCCTGTTCACTAAGTTTCCAATTTTGTAACAAGTTGAAGACACATATGGAAGATTTCTTTTCACTACCCTATAACAACCAACTTTTTCAAAGCTTTATATAGTAATGATTTTATTAACTCCAAAACAGAAAATTTCAAGTAAAATATTTTAAACCAGAAAATAAACTGCAATTTGGGATTTCAACTTTCAGTGATCGCTTTCAGTTTCCAACTTTCAAAAAAAGCAAGCTTCATCTCTTTGAAACAATTAAAGTATGAAAAAAAAAGACTTAAAAAAAGTTTTGAGTGTTTTTCTTTCTGTGACAACAAATTGTATTATAACATCACAGCCAAACAATTTGTTGCAAAAAAAAATCAATTAAATGCCATACTAGTCTGTCATGTGTTTTTTCTTTAATAAAAAATAAAAACTCAAAAGGATAATATGACAGATTGAGGTAAATAAAATGTCTATAGTGGGCGTTAGGAGACCTTTGCAAAATTCTTTATAACCAATCCTTCATATTGAGTATGCATATCAAACATGCCATTCTTACTCCTAATTGTAACCATCATGTACATAACTTGGATAGATAACCCAACAGAGCTCCAATTCCAGTTTTGGTTCCTATAAATTGAAGAAAAATCAAATTTACTCTTGACCTCCAAGTATGAAATCTGCCATTGAAATTCTGTTTTTCAATCATGCAAGTACTTAGCACAAATATGTAGTTATTTAATAATGTAAACAAAAAATATTACTCAAAGGAGAAATATTTCATATATATATGCATATATATATTCCTTTCCCTCCTTGTAAGAGTTCAACTTTCTTAACTTCTGATTGGTAAGACTATATTTCTTCTGAGCTAGTACATTCTCATTCAACAAATAAAATACATGGTAAAAGCAAACAACACATCATCACCCTTTTCAATCTAAACACATTTGTGCTATAAACTGTAATGGGGATTTCCTTTGCCTAATAGCATTCACTTGGGCCACTACTACTATTCTTCTTCTACTGTTAATGAATCCCAAATCTGATTTATAATCATTGACAATTTCTCTCGTGCCTACAATTTTGAAACACTGTTTTTAAAAAACAAAACGCGAAAATAAAATATTCAATGAGCTTAAAGGGGTAATTAAACGGTCTTGACTTATTTTAGTCCATACTCAGTTGTGTATATTTAGTTCTAACTCTTTTAATATTCCTGGCCCTTATCTTTTGTCTTTCTAATATCTCTTCTTTCTCGGTCTCTGTCTCATTCTGTTTTCTTTTTTTTTTTTCATTTTGGTGTGGGATTTTTTTTTGTTTTAAAACCCCTTTCTACACTTTCTCTATACCTCTCTTTCCTTCTCTTTCTCTCTCCCGCTTTCTTTTATAACCGAGTCAATCCCACCACGTTCCAACAATCTTAATTTCTATTTCCCAATTTAAATATATTTGAGTCATTTCCCAATTTAAATCTTTTTGAGTCAGCTTGCTTCTCTCCTAGACGTTTTTTTCCTGAACAACTCTCTAAGTGTTCACTGATAACATCTTGGGGACAGATTATTTTTCATTGGGCCCATTGTAAGAAGTAGCCAGCTTATTGCATTACTGCAGAACACATTTCAGACTATACAATTGTAACAAATGAACAACTTGTCCTCCATAGACTCACCACAGGATCCAATTAGTTACTAAACCTTTTACTTAGGTTTTCTAATTATTTTCCGAAGTCATAGCAATCCAGTTGCTGAAACAATTCCAAAAAAAAATGTCTTCATTGTTCCATATATGCATATATATGCATACATATATATTGCAAATCAAAAACAAAATTATGACTGTAACCAAAGGAACAAATTTCTAAGATATACAGACATTTATAAAGGAATCAAATAAATACCTCTACATGGTAAAAAGGAGAGGCATTTTACTTCTGAACATCTAGAATTTTAAACTGTTATCATTTTAAATATAAACATTGATTTGCAAGTCATTACACCAGGTGATCAGCGAAATCTATATTGCAACTTCAGCACATCTTTATTAGAATTCTTTAATTGTGGGTAAACAACCACAAAAATAAATGCTGACTTAAAAAGTATAAATACAAATATTTAAACAAAAATATTTGCAGCATTCCTAGTGCAAATTTACCTGAACTGAAGGGCTCTGTGTGTTTGTATGTATATATTATATATTAAATGTTACATATGTGTGCATTATATTCACTTCTAACTTGCCATATACATATATTTACTTATAATTTGTCAATTGTTATAAACAAGATCCCAGAAACAAAGTATAATAAAAGCATTCTATGAACTGATTTGAAAAATCAACACAAGATAAATAGCTATGCACATAAATTATATTTTTGGCTGTGTATCTACAGAAAATTTAAAATATCAGCAGACTTTATTTTGTTTAAAGCTTGTGCTTATGAACTAGCTTGCTCCTTGTAAAATCTGATTCCACAACGGAGGAAAAAAAAATACTGTTTTTCATTTTTTTAAGTATAAGTTCATTGAAAGGAGCACTTTAAATCTCAGTTCGGCTGAAAAAGCCTTTGACTTCCTTAGGAGTTAAGGGTCTTTTTAAAATGAGCTCTGGTTAATAAAAGAGACGAAAGTATCAAGATATATATGAATTTAGCCTATTTTTTATTTCTGTGTGTTCATAGTAAACATTTTTGTAAGTGACAAACACGGGCATATGACCACAGTATCACAATCAAGAAATTTTAAGACAACATTAACAAGCACTCAAATTTATGCGGCATTTGCGCAACACAGGTTACATATTTGCAAGGTTTACCTATAAGTACAATAGGTATTAACATTTCACTACATTTAGAAAAAATAAAAGTGACCTGTTAGTGACCACATACATCAAAATATACACAACACAAACTGAAGGCAATCGTTAATTTCGTCCCCTTCCAATTTATTTGAATGGGCAGTGCTGCCAACTGAAACAACTTTCTTGTGTGTGTGTGTGTGTGTGTGTGTGTGTGTGTGTGTGTGTGTGTGTGTGTGCGCGCGTGCGTGCATGTGTGTGTGTGTGTGTGTGTGTGTGTGTTTTCTTTTGTAATACTTAGTATACCAAGTGCATTTTCTAGAACCCAATCTTTGGTCTAAAAGTAAACAAAAGGAGAAATCAAACAGCTTTGAAAGAAAAAGGACAAAAACAAATAAATGGTCCAAATAATGTCTTGGGCACCTTGACTACGAATGCTTCTTAAATACAAATTACAGTTGAACATCGTAAAAACTCTCCCCATAATTTAGGTTGTTCTCAAGGTCTGCGTCCACCCGGGAGCTCCATGCTAACTTATAATACTGCACACACGGAACTCTCGCGGGCGGCTCTCCGAGAGACGGACAGGCCGGTCAGGTTTTGAATGAAAATGGCAAAGCAGTCACTATTTAGATACACGTTCTACTAGAATTTGGGACTTGCGAACCTTAATATTCTACAACGTCTTCTCCCCGCATTGCACCTCGCTGACACTGCACACCTGGTTAGAATCCTCAACAACCCTAGAGACTGAACAAACAGTACAGAAAGAGAAGGGGGTGGGGCGGGGTGGGGGACGGGAGGAAGAAGAAGGGGGAGGAGGTGGGGTTGGCTTAATAAAAAATACCTGGACTTATTCCTTTTTTTTTTTAATTCTCATTTACAATGCAAATGTTTTAGTGTAAAACGTTCACTTACAGTCTGGGTCCCGGGGAGGTTAATGTATTAAAGGGTTGGAAGAAGACCCCTGATTCTGATGTGTGAAATAATCGGACAGTCCCCCGGACAGTCCCGTCGTGAAGCTGGGCAAAGAGGGTCTTAAGGACTCGCAGGGCAGGGTGGAGGGCGCCTGGGGCGAGGTGGACGAGGAGGCGGCGCGGGCGCTCATGGACGTGCTGCTCTGCGAGGTCATGGACGGGTGCGGGACGTGGGGGAAAAAGTAACTGGTCTGGCCCGCCAGCAGGTTGACGGAGCAGGGGTTGAGGGAGTAGGTCCCGGAGCAGGGCACCGACAGGCCGCAGGGCACCGAGGCGGCCAGCGCGGCGGCCGTGAGGTGGTGCGTGGCGTAGGGGATCTCGCCGTTGACCAGGCGGTCCACGCTGAGCCCGTTGGCCGTGGAGAAGGAGTGGTTGTTGCCCAGCGAGTTCTGCGTGAGCACCGAGCTGTAGGGCATCGGGTGGCTCGGGTAGGCCGACGCGGTGCCGTTGTAGCTGAGCGTGCTGCTGGCGCGCGGGTGGTGCAGCGACAGGAAGGGCGACATGGGCCAGTAGAGCGAGCCGGCGCGGTCCATGAAGGTGAGGCCGGTGGAGGTGAGGCGCGCGCCGCGCTTGAAGGCCAGCTTGGCCCGCGACGTGGTGGAGCGGCGGCGCAGCTTGCCCGTCGTGCCGCCGATGAACACGTCGTCGCTCGACGGGTCGAGCATCCAGTAGTTGCCCTTGCCCGGGTCGTCGTAGTGGCGCGGCACCTTGACGAAGCACTTGTTGAGCGACAGGTTGTGGCGGATGGAGTTCTGCCAGCCCTGCTTGTTCTCGCGGTAGTAGGGGAAGTTCTTCATGATGAACTCGTAGATGCCGTTGAGCGTCAGGCGCTTCTCGGGGCTCTGCCGGATGGCCATCATGATGAGCGCGTTGTAGCTGAAGGGCGGCTTCTCGTACTTGCCGTTCTTCTTGTCGCCCTCCTTGCCCCCCTCCCCGTCCTTGCCGCCCTCGCCCGCCCCCTTCTTCTCCTCCCCCGCGCCGGCGCCCTTCTCCTTCTCGTCCGGCCCGACGGCCGCCGCCGCCGCCAGCTCGGCGGGCCCCGCGCCCGGCTCGCCCTTGGCGCCCAGCGCGTCCGCCTTGGCCGCGTCCAGCGCGCCCCCGGAGGGCGGCGGCGGCGGCGGCGGCGGCGGCGGCAGCAGCAGCGGCGGCGGCTGCTGCGGGCCCTTGTCGTCGTCTGCGGAGGCGGCCCGCGCCGGGGGGCCCTGCGCGGCCTGGGGCGGCGGCGGGGGCGGCGGGGGCTGCGGCTGCGGCGGCGGCGGCTGCGGGGCGGGCGGCGGCGGGTGGTGGTGGTGGTGGTGGTGATGGTGGTGGTGGTGCTGCGGGTGGTGGCTGTTGTGGTGGCCGTGGCTGGCGGCGTGGTGGTTGTCGTTCTGCACGGCCTCGGGCACCAGGCTGTTGATGCTGAAGGAGGACTTGGGGATCATTTTCACCTCTTTCCTATCTCCCATGTCCAGCATCACCCAGTCGTCGGGGGGGCTGCGGCTGCGGCGGGGAAGGCGACGGCTGCGCGGGAGCGAGGCGGCGACGGCCGGTGGGTGCCGAGCGGGGCGCGGGAGGCGGCGACGGCGGCGGCGGCGGCAGCGGCGGCACCGGCACTGAGCGCTCCGACAGTAGCGCAGTTGGACCGCAGGCTCCGGCGCTGGCAAGTCATGTAGCAAAAGCAGCAACAGCCACCCCTCAGGAATTAGAAAGGGGGGGTGGTGGGGGGAGGAAAAGAAAAAAAAGAGAAAAAAAAAAAAAAGAAACAACCACCGCCCCGGGGGTGAAGCTCCCTCGCTCCTAACTCTTACTTCTGGGTCTCCCCCCCATCCCCCGCAGCCCCCCTTTTCTGCTGCTTCCTCCTCCTCCTCCTCCTCCTCCACCTCCTCCTTTTCCTCCTCCTCCTCCTTTTCCTCCTCCTCCTCCTCCTCCTCCTCCTCCTCCTCCTCCTCTCTCAGTCTCCTCAGCAGTCACAGCAGCAGCCACAGCAGCAGCCCCCCAAAAAAGAGGGGGGAAGAGGTGGGGGAAAGCCAGGCGCGTCCCGGAGCGGCCGCGGCGGCCAGGGCTGGGGGAAAGACAGCGATCGAGGCGGCTATAGCCACAATTAATTTTCCCAGCTCCAGGCGCACACTAGGGCTGTAAAAAAAAAAAATTTGGGGTTTAACCTTTCCTACCGCTGGGCCAATCACAGTCGGCGGCGTGCGGGAGCGTCTCCCGCGCCGTCGACCAATCGGGGGCCAAGGACCCACCCACACCCCCTCAAGGCTCCGCCCCGGGTCACGCCTCCTCCTCCTCGGCCGCGCTCCCCCCCCCCAATAGGTTCCCTCCCCAAGCCCTGGG